>NC_069122.1:6200215-6800215 GCF_026914265.1 Mya arenaria
AGACTCTTTTGCGGAAGTAGTGGCGGGCCGCGAGGTGGTCCATGAACCGCCGAGAGATCGGGGGGACATTACACCGGGACCTGAAATTGATAAAGAGGTATTGGCGCGTTCAAGGACACCAAACATGTACTTTTTGGCGTCAATGTATCTGAGTGTGTTATTCTTAATTATAATTTACCCCGTTTCCTCCTATCAAGGTGAGTCGTGGCTCGGCCAAGGACACCCAGTATGTACGTATTTGCATCAATGTATCTGAGTGTGTTATTCCTAATTATAACATACCGCCATCGTGGGTCTCGGCTCGGTCAAGGACGCCCAGTATGTACGTATTGGCGTCAATGTGTATGAGTGTGTTATTCTTGATTATAACATACCTCGGTCCCTCCCGCCATGGTGGGTCTTGGCTCGGTCAAGGACACCCAGCATGTACTTGTTGGCGTCAATGTGAGAGCTGTGAAGGAATTGCTGTTCCTCTTCGTTGTCTTTGTAGAAGTTTAACAGGCCTGTAAAGGATAACAAAACGTAACAGAAAAAAGAAGATACGTTTCGCAGTATATACCATGCAATCAAGCTGATTTATCAGGAGAGCTGTTATTGGAAGAAATCCCTGGATACAAATGAAATGTTCTAATATAGGGAACATATGTATTGTGATTAAGCCTTCGTAACAGCTACTATTAACAAAATCTATCAATATACAATGTATTGCCATAGCGATATTCGTAATTCTATATATTGCAGAAGCATTATCGTCATTGAAAACCATTTATCCTATCAGTGCGGTATCCAAGGCAATACTTTTTACCACATCAGTTTTTATGCAGGAATAATTCGGTAGAACTAGGCAATTTGGTTAGACCATAACCTTATTTTGCAGAAAAAATTCTTACTCGAAAGAAATGCGTGATTTATGTCATAATTTATTTATGTATTTGTTTTCTCTTAAAGTGACACTCTTATTCAAAATCAATACGTCTACATGTATAACAAACATAAATTTTGAATGATAAAACTTTAACTACTTGCTAGATAATACATTTATGAAAAATATTAATTACTGATAACAAGATTGTAGCCGTGTATTTCAAAGCTGAAAACGCAGAAAATAATATTTTATTGGTGAGCGCTAAAAGATTTTGTGCGATCTACTATAATAATTAAAGACAAACTACTTATTTCCAGCATGACCTTCACACAAAAAGTATTACAAAAACACATGTACTAAGTTACATATTAAGCAACATACAAAACATACAATCACAATATCACAATGTCTTCTGCACCTTTCTTTCAAAATATACTCGGTCTTTTTCATAAGTACCATTGTTTTCGACATGTATTCATCCTTTTTGGTATAATAATACAATTGTATTAATTGTGATAAATCTTATTTGGGAGTAAGAGTGCATCTTTAATGTTAGTGCTTTATCGTGTGTAATTCATTTGACTTAAAAGATAAAAAAATACACGTATGATTTCTGTACAGATAAACAATATTAGCGATCATTTGGCGCATTTTTAACTTTGGAATTTATGGCCACGTGCCATTAATTAAAAAAAAAAAAAAAATGATAAAAGCTGGTAATTTTTTATCTGTACCTCAAATCAAGTCAATGGAGCTAAACATGATAATGCATTAAAATGTTTTATTTTTTTGTATCAACCTATATTGTGAGTCTTAAAGTTAATTGATTAAATGAAATAAGATAATTCACTCAAGATATTTCGAAAATTTGGGCGTGCTGTGTGGCTAAAAATAATTTTATCAACTGCAAAACTTTCCCTTCGCGTCAATATAAATATCTATGATCTCAATGTCATGCACAAGATGTTCGTGCATAAAGATTAAAACATCCTACCATAAGCTCTGTTCTCCGGATCTTTCCGTGGCTCCACCGGAAACGACCGATAATTGTCTCGGGCACTACTCAGAAACACAATAAAATAGTTCTCCAGCGGAATTTCTTTCATCCTCTGAATATTTCCTTCCATTTCGATACAGACAATATCCTCATTCCTCAGTTTGATATTCGGCGACCGACTTCCCGGGACTTCAAACAATCCTTCCTTAGCGCGCCGCCTAAGGGCCTTTTTCACAAAGCGCCGCTCAACAATTTCAACGAAGACTTTGACCAATCCTACATGAAGAAGTCCCTTATCCATGAAGGTGAGAATGTTACATACAAACGCATCCTCGATGTAGATTTCGTACTCCTCGATAACGGCAGCACGGTTCTTGCGAAGATTCTTCTTTTTGACTTTGCCTATCGCGATCCTGCAACAAAAATCATTGAATTACAGTCAAACCTGGTTGAACGGTCACCTGCTTTAAAAGACCACCTGCCTTCGGGCCACTCCAAAGTCCCCCCGAACGATTTTGTTTTACAAAGTTGTTCAGGCATACAACGCTCATCAAAACATCTCGTTAAATGAAAGTCCAATATATTTTTAAAGTTAAGCAGTCTTGTGTAGGGGGATACAAAATAACTGTACGTTTGTTATACACAGGTGAGGCCATCTTATATACAAGCGCATGACAACAGTTTCTTGTAGAAGGACACAACATTGTCGTACCCTTATTATAATATATTCGTGTTTATCCGGAAGGTATAACAACTGTGTGTAGAAGTGCACAACAAGGTTATACAATTGTTGATATTCAACCCTCCAACCTACCCACTAAGTGCAAGGTGTAACAATAGTGTAGAAAGATCGTTGATATTCTACCATCTAACATACCCGCTGAAGCTCTGTATCTAAAAGGTGTAGCAATTATGTGTAGAGGGACACAACAAGATTGCACAATTGTTGATATTCTAACCTTCAACCTACCCACTATCTTGAAGGTATAACAATAGTGTGTAGAGGGGCACACCAATATTGTTGATATTATACCAACAAACCTACCCACTGAAACTCTGTATCTGAAAGGTGTAGCAATTCTGTGTGGAGGGACACAACAAGATTGCACAATTGTTGATATTCTAACCTTCAACCTACCCACTATCTTGAAGGTATAACAATAGTGTGTAGAGGGGCACACCAATATTGTTGATATTATACCAATAAACCTACCCACTGAAACTCTGTATCTGAAAGGTGTAGCAATTCTGTGTGGAGGGACACAACATGGCAGTCTTTTTCGGGATAAGCTCCAGTTCCCCATCGTCACGTGACCGGAATATCACGAGCTCAGACTCACAGTCGTCTGAAATGAAACATATGTTTGAAGAAAGTATTTCAATGATTCGGGACCATCCAGCTATGCACAATCTTGAACGGATTCATAAAACGTCAAGAAAACCTAGCAACCCATGCATAACCCGGTAATTCATATATTATTTAAGAACAGATCATACACAGCTTTCATTGTTGTGTCATACCTGATAGCAATGCACTGATGTCCGACATGCTGTGATTGGTCGTAGGACTGATTTCCTACCATTTATACAGGGGTCGTTTTCATAAAGCATCTTAGTGAGAAAAAACATAACTATTTTTTTAAAGTTGAATTCAAAGAGAACTGACATGTTGTTAAACCAAAAGTATGCAAAGAGCAAGAAAAATGTCTAAATACTATTAATACATTTCCTACATATATCGTTGGACATGTATATAAGCAGTTGCTTGTATGATGTTCAACCATCATTTTATATATATTTCCGACCTATACGTTGAATACGGATAGATGTAGATGCCTGTATAATGATCATACATAGCTTCTCATAAATTTCCTACCCATCGTTGTGGCAAATGTTTTTGCTCTTAAAATGAACTTAGCTTCCTACAAGTGTTTTCCTATCTCGTTGGGTACCGGCATATGTATTTCCTACCTATATCGTTGGGTATTGGCATATGCAGCATTACGGGTTGCTGCAATATGATGTCCTCGTCGTGATATACTTTAAGTATGTCCGACATCGCCAAGATATTCCGGCACAGAGTGGGACACTGCTCCTTGTAGTCAAACATCCTTTGGCGGTTTAGCTGGATCAACTGTATGGTATAGAAGAAAAGGTTAGTTAATTATGTGTTATTTTTGAATGTGTGGAAACGACTTTTATCGACATGTACACAATAAAACATATATGCTTCACCCTTAAGACCTACCTTCAGTGTGACCTCACGGCCCAATACAAATGAATCGACCCAGTCACGTACGCCAATAATCATAATAAAGTGCAAAAATATTTGGCTCTAATTGAAGTGTTTGTAGCAATGAATTATGAGTATGGTAATAGGTTATTCTTAAAATACGTTATCACGTCACCTCAACATTGCTTCTATTTTCATTGGCAGTTATGGAGTTATTGCACTAGGCCGACGGTCAGCCCCAGTATAAAGATATGAATCGGACGTAGTAGAAAGTTATGTACATATTTTCGACCAATGGGGTCCCATGTTGGTTTTTGATATTAATACCGCATACCTCTTGAGTCTATGCCTCATCCTTAAGACCTACCTTAAATCCCATATGTGAAGGATGTGCCAAGCAGTCCTCCGGGAAGCTGACGCGTATTCGGTCATCCTCTGGACAAATGTACGTGGTTCCTGCTGGGACGATCTCTCGGATCTGTGACATGTATTCAAGCGTGGCCACAAACGCGGTGTGGAACTTGGCGGAAAATTCAATCATGTCCTCCTGTTGGAGTAAAGGCGAGTTATTTTCATGTAAGAATATTTAGGAAATTTCTCAAGTACCAAACACTGGCGGGTCCAGGGGTGCACCCGCCCCCCAACCCCCCTTCTAAAATCGTCCAAGTTTACTTCTTATTTCAATTAAGAGAAAAAAGGTAATAATATACGCCCAAAATGCACCATTTCGGATAAGATATTGTTATTTATTTTTTTGTGGGAATACCCGCAACCTCTACCACCAATTTAAACCAAATAAATTTTGGTTCTGAGGGAGAGGCGCAAGTCAAAAGGTTACACCCCTAAGTTACGCCCCCTTAATGTCGAATCCTGGAACCGCACTTGCCATATATCACATTTTCCCAAATTACTTTCTAATAAATCATGATTTTATACACCAAAGCATAGTTTTCTGAACAAATAGTGAGCTTAGCTTTAGCCTTATATGGGAGTTGAGAAATTAAAAAAAAAAATGAGATATGGTTATCATTTTATTTCTTGAAAGGTTCAGGCTCTTGAAAAATAACTTTTGTTCGTTTAACTTTAATTCGTTATACGAAACAGCCAACATTGCAATTACATGGTGTCAGTCTATACCACTACA
The DNA here is from genome assembly GCF_026914265.1 of Mya arenaria. Lineage (NCBI taxonomy): Eukaryota > Metazoa > Mollusca > Bivalvia > Myida > Myidae > Mya > Mya arenaria. The sequence goes on from NC_069122.1 coordinate 6,205,455, forward strand.
GTTGTTTATAGACATATAAGACCCCTTTGTAAATGTATCTTTGAAAAGTGCATCCACTATTGAGCGTTGTACCTGCGGAGGAGCGGGCTTCACTTTCTTCTGGCCTTTCGCGGACTTCATGTTTACCTTGGCCACGCCCTCTGGAAGGTCACACTCGTTGGCGGGCTTTCCAAGCTGGTGTAAAGAAAGATTGAATACCGTATAATTGATTCCTATATTATTCAATATGGATGTACATGGCACTTTCAAGGTCGATATTGCGCCTGTCTGTTGGTCTGCAAGGTCGGTATTCGTAAAACAACAGTCATGATTTTAGTGGTTTTCCTTATTAAATATCTCACTGGTCATATGACGTAGTTAATTGATAACTTCTGAAATTTTAACTGACTTTATTTAAAATACCAACCTTTATGTATAAAAAATGTTCACTTCCTTTAATTTGATAAAAAAAATCATTACTTAATGAAGTGACTTATGATGTTTGAAGCAAAGCAAACTGGAGGCATGTAGGTTAATACGACTTTATACAATAAAGTAATAGTTAGATGACATGAATTAAAATCTTAATGATTAAGAATCTGCGGAGTAAGCGAAGCGAACGAGCCCTTCTTTATCATTAAACTTTTAATTCAGGTCATCTTACTGAATACGACCTCATTGTCTGACACACTGTCAACAGGGATTATGTATCGGATGATTGGCAGTGGGCGGACTTTAAAACATCCACGAAAGTTGAAATTCTTAGTGGTTAAGCCTATCTGCAACTTCATTGGCCGTAAATGTAGGTTCAGTTCTGATATTACTTAAGCTGCTAGAGAAACGAACGTGAAACTCTATGAACATTTTCCAGCTACACAATCATGGCTCGCGAAACTTAAAGTCGACGCGAATGCTGATAGATATCTTTACAACTATTCGTCCCTCCGACGACTCGTTTTTAAGGCATGTCGTAAAATTCGTCTCAAAATCGTCGCAAAGGAATGCAAAAGGTCAAAAATAGCAGAAAAGAATTGGATTAGAATACAACCTACAATTGAAATGCAGATAGGCAATCATTAAGTACTAGACTTAATCATTAAGAATTCCAACTTTCGCGGGTGTTTAAAGGTCCGCCTACTGTCACTTATCCGAAACAAACCCCCTGCATCAGAGTTTGCTTTGACAATGTATCAGCCAATGTTGTATTCTAAGTCAGTTAGATGACCTGAATAAATATCGTATACGCTCACTCCGCCCATTCTTAATCATAAAGAATTTACTTCATGTCATCTAACTATTACTTAAACAACAAACGTTAACTGACCACTCGTATTCCGGGCGTATCGTACCACTCTTCACCAATCTTCAACTTGATCTTGATCATCGCACCGGACGGGAACAACGCTCCGGAGAACGGCATGCGTATCGTAACCTGTCAAAAGATAATAAGTTCAGAAGCTATTTTTGGACTGCTGTATTTTCCACTATCCGGTCATCATTTGCACCTGACGAACCGGTTTGCATTATACTCGCTTAGTCAAGCGCAGCTGCGTGCACAGGTGCTCGTCACATTGCCTCGATACAGTAATATATATATATATACATATATATATATATATATATATATATATATATATATATATATATATATATATATATATATATATATATATATATATATATATATATATATATATATATTTAAACATTTATATTTTTTGTTTTTTAACAAAATAAAAAAAAATATTAAAAATATTTTTTATATGTATATTACTGTATCCAGGCAATGTGACGAGCATCTGTGGCTGTGTGTGTAATTTCTTTCTTGTCGTAGACATGGGAAGTTCATTAAAATAATTGTTGGCGCTGTAGAATTAAAACGATCGTTAGCCAAGATTTAATGAACAGAATTGCTCTCAGAATAATGAAACATCGCACTCCGCTGTCAACTGTTATTTGGATTTATTTCTTGTTTAAGAACCAATGTCTTGTTTAAATGTTCTATAGATTTAACCTATTTGCTGTTTTCATTTATTTGTCTCTATGTCTCTGCCTCTTTCGACTCGGAGACTACCGTAAAGGAATGTATGGTCACGTAAAGTTCTGGCGCGAAGCCTCCATTTACGTTCAAAGCGGAAAGATGTGAAATTGTGTGAAAATGAGAATTATTATGGATGCAATAAAATGATAATGAATTCTTGCAAGTAAAACGAAAAATCATATTCAGTGACGTTCTAACAAAGACTGCCAACGTATTGTAAAGTTAAAATTACCGAGGTGTGTTTTCTTATCTAATAACCGTTAAGGCATCGTTCACTTCTCTGAAATGACTTTGAAATTCGTTGTGCATACACAACATTTTACGCCATTCTTGCAATAAAAGATAAACGGAAAAAAGAGTATAATTAGGTTGATCGCTTAACTTAAAACAATGTTTGGGGGACTTTTCTCCGACTAAAGACTTAAATTTCTGACATGTATGTTTCTGTGCTGATAAATGTTCAAAATTAACAAATGTGCAATATGTTAATTTTTGTCTTTTGTCTCTGCATCAATCTTCTTACCTTGTAAAATTGTTTTTTTGATAAAGCCCGATTTTTTTTTCAATTCTTTCTGCCTTTAATGTTAAGCGTAACATAAATACAAGGGGAGAAACTCTATTATTTTTTTCTACCGTCCCAATCCTTATAATTGAACATATTATTATATGCACATGATGTGTTTATTCCGGATAGGCATGGAAAGAAACATCGAATATCCACGCAAAGAAATCTAGTATGCAGCAGAACATCAGTTTTAAGTTTACAATCCAATATTGAATATCTTCAGCAAATTTTTCATTCTTTTCACTACGAAATACGATTTAATCATTTTACACAGCTAATGAAGTGCGTGCGCATGAGATACACAAGTAAACTCGAGTACACTAGCCTTGCCTTTAGCTGACATAAAAAGACTCTTAGCATACATACAGACCTCGGAAATGCATGCAAACTTGCCATGTACGATTTCTATTTATTATAGAAAAGAAGAAATCAGCTTTAAAAATATATTGTTTGGTTATTTCGTTGAAAGAGCTTTATAGTAAAATTAGCAGCGGCAAATTGGACAAACCCTCGATAGCCATTGACCCACATAATTGCAAACGCCATGTCTACAATATACAAACAGCTTTAGAATACCCATCTAAATCAAAGGCTAATACTTTTTGCGAGGGGTTGAATGTAGCCCCGCTCTGCATAAATACATCTGATACGAAGGAAGATCCCTCATCCAGTTCAAGACCGGAAAGCACGAGAGGGCGTTTCTCTATCGGGCACCTGCTAACGTCACTGTGTGCAACTTCGCCTAATACGTCAGTGGGCTCCGTGGCGATCACGCTCTCGCCGAGCTCTAGAAGCTCAACGATACTGAAAAAACACAGGTTATTTTTTAATAGAATGAAGCAGAAAGTGTATAATTTAGGATGCAGACGGAGTAGGAAGTTCATTCTTGTGTATGTTACTACAACTTTCACTAGGGGTTAGACACTCTATAATTTGAACTCTATGTCAAAATATGTCGATTTTGGTGTCCCACTGTTGTATTTGATCGTCGTTGCCCTATTTACATATGATGTACGATAAAGTACTAGTATAATTTATTAGCTTTTACATTATAACGTATTTCAAATACAGTCAGACCTGGTCGTAAGGACACCTGTTTGTAATGACCACCTCCATTATCCGGCCATTCCAAACTTGTCCTACACGATTTCGCCATATAAAGATCATGTATTAAACCGACTTGAAGCATTTGGTCAAAGATACCTTGAGGTTTTTCCTATGACGAAGAAGATATCTGTACACAGGCTGCCTATCTTTTCAATGGTGTCCACATATTCCTCGTAGTCACATCTACTGGAGCCAAACAGAAACAGAAATGTTATATTGAAATACTATATGAAGACTTTTAAGTGATAATTTCGCTTTCCTTGCAGATTATTGTCTAATCAGACGCTAGATTTACAATGGATAGAAGAGTTTGTTTTATCTGGATTGTCATGTCAAAAATAGAAGCTTCACCACTTTATTTTTCAATTCCTCTATCTTAGTAAATTCAATTATCATGTCCGACAACTCTTGCACATTGTACTCACAGTCGCCCATCCTTAACCATGGCGTGCATCAGGTCGATGGTAGAAGAAATGCTGGTCTGTACGGTCCGCCGTCTGGTAGATATTGTCTCCGAATCGAACCTTAATCGGGAAAGAATAATCGGCGATATAACCGTAAGGTATGTGTAATTTGCAAGGCGGGTGGAGTAAATCTGTCACCGGTCCGAAATCCCATTCGAGTCGTATATGATTAAGAAGATCATTTTTTTTTTAACCAACGTCGTCGAGGTGAAATCACCTCCGGGTCGAACCTGCATTTTTAGGGAAATACCTCTTTTTAATTATTATCGACCAATATATACATATCAAAGCATTCGAAAGAATCGGCGGAGTATTGATATTTTGAAAGTTTCAAAAACGTTGTCTTTAAAATGACTTCAAATCATATGATGGACAATAAAAACCACCAAGAAAACAAACTCATAAACATGCAAGTAACTCTTGGCGCAGTGTGTAGAACGGCGTGACTTTGATCAGATTCAAAATGATGGAACGTTTCATTTCTAAGTTGCGAAGTTTATTGAAGTATATAAAGACCAGTTGTCACTGTACCGATCGCACTTACATGTGTATAAATATACAAAACAAAACATTAATGCATGTAAGTTTTGCACAGCCGTTATAAACATAATGTAATGCATAAGCTGATTGACAGCTTAAAAAGCCATTTAAAGAGTTCAGTGGGTCAATTAGTTTTACTTCTATATAATTCCATATCGTAACACTTACTTAAGTCTCTTAAGTAGAACTTTGGTGCTCTTCATGAGGTTCAGCATGGCTGTTAGGAAACTGTTGTAGATAGACTTCATTTCATTCACGTCTTCCTCGCCGAGGCCCGGGCAGTGGTACCGACAGTGAATGCTGATGCTGTAGAATAATCCATGGACGGGCCTCATAAGGGGGACTATGTTGAGACCAAACCTGAAATATTAAGGGATTGAGTTTAAACATTATATATTTTACAACGATTGTGAAGAAAGCTATGATAGCTTATACTAAGTCACTCTCGTTGGCACGATGTTGCGCGAGAGTGTGGTCTTGTGTTGTGGGGGAAACCGGAGTACTCGGAGAAACCCCACTTGTCCAGCTTTGTGACCACTAACCAAACTCACATGCGCCCAGGCCGGGAATCGAACCCGAGGGTCGCCTTGGTGAGAAGCGAGTGCGCTAACCACTGCGCTAACCGGACAACCAAGGGGCGTATTTGTTGACCAAACAAGTATCAGAAATGGTTTTATGTGTTTAGGCGGTTTGGAAACCATTTTTTAATGATTTGCTTCAATTAACAAATATATGGTTTTGTGTACAGTTTCAACAGCATGGTGGAACTTCTGCATGTCGCCATTACTTCTGAATTGCTTCAAAACAATGATATCACAGATGGTCGTTTTGCCTGCTCTAACTAAATGATGTTTCAACACACGTTTGATTACTGTCCGCCATGTTTTTTTTATCAAACTGAACTAGTTTTCGGATGGAACGAACCTTAGGAGGTGGTTTCGATTGCTTCAAAAACCAGTTACGAGTTTTGTAAACAAACGATAAAACTGGTTTTCATTTTATTTGAAACTGTTACAATAAATTCACAGTAAGTATATCTAAACTCGGTCAGTGGTTTAAGTATGATATCCCATGAACTGCATTGGTGGAGGTACAGTAGGATGTAGCCACAATAATGCGCGTATAGGACACTTTTTTAACATTTGGATATTCATTTTGTTCCCTTAACACAAAAATCGTCAAAAACTCTGAAGCGGCTGTTTATATCGACTAAGTAGTTTGGGGACGCAGGGCTCGATTTTTTTAGATTGTTTAAACGAGTTATCAGAACGCCCGGATCATTTAGTTATAGATAAATATTCATAAATATTAATAGGGTAGAGACCTTGACTACTGTAACACATATAGCCAATAATCAGAATAATCGAGAGCAAAATCTCTAATCCACGAGACAATTAATCGTACAAGCGTGGTAATAAAGCAAGTACACCGACATATATTTTTTAAATAACTTTGAGGTCGTCGCAATAATGTATTTTAGTCGTGACTGTAATAATGTTAAAACTGCAGAGACCTCACATATGGCAACGTTCTGGTTGTTTTTCATTTCTCCAACACCATGTTCATTTTCAATAATAGCTAAAAATCAGTTTGCTCAAATAAGTCCCATCATAATAAAACTAAGATAATTTCAATTTACGACTTAAACGACTAAGGTGTGTAATGTATTGTAAACTATTGATTACACTTATTTATTGACAGTAAATAAAAACGCACTGCTCACAGCATATAAAAGAAATAAGCAACATGATGAAGTGCTTCATGGTTGTTTATTGTCTTAATGAACTATGATTGTTTTTCGAACCAAATCAATATAGTAAACCGTTTCGACAGCAAATATGACGTTAATGATTGCATTAGAATTAAATTATAGCATATACCTTTGAAGGAATATGGACATGACCTCGCCAAACACAGAAGCAATGTCAGTACCTAGCTCCATCATCTCGCCCATCACCCGGTGACCGTACCTGCAACATAACAAACACCGTTAATCCGAAATTATCGCTATTTCGAAGTTAGTTGGTCATTTCAGTTGGTCCCGATTTTATCTCTTCTTTGTTTATTTTTTTTTTTCATCAATGGTCCGAAATCTGTATAACGAAATTATCACATTTCGAAGTCAAACTTACGGACTATATTACGATAATGTCTTCAGATTGACAGTGTTAAAATGTTTAAACTTTATTTAAGCTTGGTTGTAAAGACAACTTCAAGATGATATGAATAAGTCTGGAGTCCGTTTCCTAGGTAGAAACGAGTACATGTGTCCCTTCGAGAAGCTAAGAGAAAGTTCCCTTGACGGGATCAAACTCTTGGGTAAGAGGCGGACCCTTTTACCAAAAGAGCCCTGTATGACTTGACCACTTGCACCCTCCATGAACGCAAACGCTTGAAATACACAATTCACATTTACGTCTTCATTTTATTAACATCCCGCCGTTAGTAAGTGTACAATTGAGATAAGACTTGCTGACCATTATCTATTAAACAGTGTTTGTGTGAAGCTGACCATTGCTACGTCTGCTTTTATGTTGATACTGCCAAGTATGGTTTTGTTCAAAGCAAAATGTCTGCACATTAATCTGAGATATGATGGATGATAACAGAAACGTGTATAGGAGGTTCATAAAGAGTAAGACCAATACACAGCCGTGTGCAACCGACCCGATTGGTCAGTGGCAGAGCGCTCGCCTCGGATGCGGAAGGTCGGCGATTCAAACCACGGCCGCGTCCAATCGGAATATGTTAAATATGATAACTCCCTTGCCTGGCGCTCGGCATTTTGGTTCTACTGGTGAAATGGTGTACACGGTACTGGTTAAACCTAGGAAGGTTATATCCTGTGCATCGGTGCCTTACACAAGCAAGTTATCTAGGGTATCGTAACCGGATCTCTTGTATCTCACTCTGTATCTTAACGTATTCTCTGGATTTGACTGGTTATTTCTGTCTCTTCTATCTCATGTCAATTATGGCATTTTAACCCAATTTAAGTCATGATGGAGTCACGACGGGGGTCAAGCCATGATGCAGCAAATAGGCGCGGGAAGACCTTAATACACTCAAATAAACAAGTATGTGAATGTGTTAATACGTCGGATTTGTGAGTGTGTCAATGCCCCGGATTTGTGAGTGTGCCAATACCCCGGATTTGTGAGTGTGCCAATACCTCGGATGTGTGATCGCGTCGTTGACTGCGTGCAGGAACTTTTGACGTCCTTGACGTGTCATATTATAATTGAATATAAGATAGTAAACAGCAATTTAAACTGAAGAGTTATTTACTTTTCTTTGAGTACGTCCTCAACCTTGGTCCAAATCTCCACGACGGTATGCAGAAACAGTTGGAGGCTGTTGATGTCTTTAGCGTGGCTTAACACGTCTTCATCCGTGTACCTGAAAGAAAACAGTTTGTAAGGTTTAACTAAGCTCAATTGTAAAGACAACTTTAAAGTGTTAATTTGACATTTTTATTGAAAATGGATAACAACTTGTCTCCCTCTTTCTATCCGCCTCTCCGTTTAATGATCCACCACAATTGTTGTTTCTACCAATAACCATGTAAATATACTGTCTTTAACAAACAAAAACATTACTGACTGTCAATGCAGGGGCCACAGGTTCGATTCCCAGCCGCACCACTAAAAAAACACTAATCGTCCTCCGGGAGGGACGATAAATGGGGGTCCCGTGTGACAGTGCTATTCACTGGTGCACGTTAAAGAATCAGGGTAGCCCTAACCAGGGTTACATTCAGTCTGTGGACTATGCTACAACTAACAATCTTATCGGAGCACTCGCTGATTAGCAACGCCCGAGTGCGAGTACAAATAAGGTTACACCACACCATCACCAAGAAAACATTAACGGTCATGTATTTTCACCCTTAATCACACACCTTTCCTCTTATTCTACCGCTGAGGTCTGACGCTTTATTGATACGACTAGGAATTGACTGTACCCCTTGAAATGAAGATATCGTTACGGACAATTCACGAATCCAATCACTTACACATCCTTTTCCCTTATGAGCATGCGTATCCGACTGCTGAGGTCCACTGCCTCCTTGATGATCCGCCGTAGTTTCTCAATGTCGTCCTCCGTCATAGCCCTACAAGTAAGAACATTTTAAACGTTAAATATAGTTCCTTTGTGATAAACAGTCATTTAGTTAAATGCATTGATTTTTTTTGGCATTTAAAAAAAAATGTTTCCTGCAGGTTAGCACATTTCAAATTCGCACGATTTATAGATTTTCATACATAAGGATTATGAGGTCATCTTATCAAAAAGCGTACGACAAAATAAAGTAAGATCACGAATTTCAGTTTGATATGAAGTGAGTGTCACATATTAAATTGAGCGTTTTACTTCCCAAACCAAATAAACCCAGCCATAACGTTTGAATTTGATAATTTAATTATTAAGATATATCGATTTAAAAAAATAAATGATCGTACGAAACGTGAGTTGATATGATGCCCCCTAAATGTATATTACATGGCCCGTAGTAAAACAACATTCGGAACGCCTCGGCCATTTTCCATTGAAAACAGCCTCCAATGTACACCAGTACATCAGTAGAAGTAGTTCGTTAAAACTTAATAATAGTATTAATTATTATCAGTGTTTTAACGTGTATTTTGTATAACTATGTTTAACTTGATTGCAGTGAAGTGTATAATTGCATAAATTATTAACATTCCAAAGACCAATGTCATAAAGTTTAACGCTAAATTGAAATTACTTCGCGATCTACTTGCAGCGTAGTTAAACTGTAAAGATTTCTGACATTGTAAACCGTCCATAAAAATCTAGAATGGAAAATGGTCGAGGAATTCCGAATGGTAAAACAAATAGTGGAGATATTTCTCCAACCGGACATGGATTTTCGGGTTATTCAATTTTTATTTAAGTAAGATATCACCAAACTTGGCATTCTTTATTATTCTTGTTCTCTTCAGTATGTATGTGTTCTTAAATTTTTGATTTCATGAAGGCAAAAAATAATTAAGACTGAAATGAATGATCCGCATACAGGGAAGGGCGTAACTGCTGATATGGTATATGATACTATCGTAATAAGCTGTGTGAAGTTAGCTAAACATACGACATTGGACATTGGACATTCAAAATCGAATGTTGTGCTGGCACGACATTGGACATTGGACATTCAAAAACGATTGTCGTGCCGGCACGACATTGGACATTGGACATTCAAAATCGAATGTTGAGCTGGCACGACATTGGACATTGGACATTCAAAAGTGAAAGTCGTGCTAGCGCGACATTGGACATTGGACATTCAAAATCGAATGTTGTGCTGGCACGACATTGGACATTGGACATTCAAAAGTGAAAGTCGTGCTAGCACGACATTGGACATTGGACATTCAAAATCGAATGTTGTGCTGGCACGACATTGGACATTGGACATTCAAAAGTGAAAGTCGTGCTAGCACGACATTGGACATTGGACATTCAAAATCGAATGTTGTGCTGGCACGACATTGGACATTGGACATTCAAAAGTGAAAGTCGTGCTAGCACGACATTGGACATTGGACATTCAAAATCGAATGTTGTGCTGGCACGACATTGGACATTGGACATTCAAAAACGATTGTCGTGCCGGCACGACATTGGACATTGGACATTCATAACCGAATGTTGTGCTGGCACGACATTGGACATTGGACATTCAAAAGTGAAAGTCGTGCTAGCACGACATTGGACATTGGACATTCAAAATCGAATGTTGTGCTAGCACGACATTGGACATTGGACATTCGAAAGTGAAAGTCGTGCTAGCACGACATTGGACATTGGACATTCAAAATCGAATGTTGTGCTGGCACGACATTGGACATTGGACATTCAAAAGTGAAAGTCGTGCTAGCACGACATTGGACATTGGACATTCAAAATCGAATGTTGTGCTGGCACGACATTGGACATTGGACATTCAAAAGTGAAAGTCGTGCTAGCACGACATTGGACATTCATAATCGAATGTTGTGCTAGCACGACATTGGACATTGGACATTCAAAAACGAGTGTCGTGCCGGCACGACATTGGACATTGGACATTCATAATCGAATGTTGTGCTGGCACGACATCGGACATTGGACATTCAAAACTGAAAGTCGTGCTAGCACGACATTGGACATTGGACATTCAAAATCGAAAGAGCACGACATTGGGCATTCAAAATAATATGTCGTGCTGGCTAGTTGTCTTGGTAATAAATATAAATTTTGGACCCATGATAGACAGAGACTTCGAATGATCCTTTAAGATAGATTTGAGCAGTTCACGCGTCCATTAGCTGAATAATATGTGGCCAGTATTGTAGTCGAATTGAACTGCTTGTTTTATATTTGAACATTTATTGAGTGCGACATTTATAAAATGTTGCAGATGTTAGCCCCAATAAATTGAAATCCAAATTGTACATATAGTCATTGTATACATAAAGGCAGTAGATATATCACTGTACATAATGATCCTTTACAATTGTAATTGTATAACCTCAATATGAATTATTGTTTGGTGGGACGCAATTTTGCAATCGATTGTGTTTTCTATTACTCATAAATTGTGTTGATTGCTTTAATTGTTGATATACAACATATGCCTTATTTCAATTTGGATATTTTTAATCCATCAAAGGTGGGCACCCTGCTGAGAGCCGGAATATGTTCAGTAAAGGTGTTATATTTTTATTGCTCAATATAATCCGCAGAAACAATAGCGCTTTAACTAGCTCTTTCATTTCACATTTTATTACTTTTATAATCATCAAAGATTTTTGTTTGAAAAATAATTTATACAAGGTATGCATACTTTTGGTGACCAATCAAAAAACCTACTATTAAAAAGGAATCGGCCATTTTGTGAACAGATCTAAGTAAACCTCAGAGAATGAATCCACGACCATTCATAAGTATATTCATTTGAATCTTTCTCTGCATCATATATATCTGAATCATGCTTAAGTTTCAAATATTGCGATGGAATCGTCATGACAATGCTCTCTTGGTGTTAATAAATTTTATAATGGTTCATTGCTTTGTGATCTCTGACCCTTTTCAAATAATTTCAAGACAATATCTCAAACAAACAAAAAATCCGAATATTGCATGGCATCAAAATTAATTTCAAGTCGGTAAAAAAAACATTCATTTATAAAACATGTCATACATTGATTTGAATGTGCTAACTGCTAGCACGACTTTCACTTTTGAATGTCCAATGTCCCATGTCGTGCCAGCACAACATTCGATTTTTAATGTCCAATGTCCAATGTCGTGCCAGCACAACATTCGATTTTGAATGTCCAATGTCCAATGTCGTATGTTAAGCTTACTTCACACAGCTATCGTAATATTAGTTTTTTGACCTTTCAATTTAAGCGCGACGTTTCATATGCTGGTGGACGTGCCTTTATGGTATTTTTTTCTCTGTCGATTGAAATACGCATCATGGATATTATAAGAAATATACTTAGTATGTATTTCGTTTATGAGTTTAAATTCGGTTATTATATACGTTAATACACCTAACTTCCACTTCAAACTCAGTCGGTTCTGGAAAGATGATTTGAATGAAATGTATCTTCACCAACAACCGTATCTATGCTACTTAAGGCAACGTACCCTTCCTTTTTCATAAGTAATCTGCTGGTTTCCCATAACCGGTCGATCTCCAACATCATCTTCGTGATGGTTGGTGGGCGCTGTATGGCTGCGACCCGGCTTAAGAACAAAATACGACATATGTAATTAAAGTGACACTTTAATTCAAAATCATTCAGAATCATACCTTACTTGTGATTCTCAAAAATTGATATTTGTCTGTTTAAAGTGACATTCTTATTCAAAATCAATACATACACATGTATGACAAACATTAATTTTGACTGATAACTACTAACTAAATAATGCATTTATAGAAAATATTAATTACTGATAACAAGATAATGTAACCGTGTATTTAATAGCAGAAAGCGCAAAAACATTAAATTATTGGTGAATGCTAAAATATATACTGTGGTCTACTATAGTCTTATAAGGCAGAAATACCGTGTTTTATACTCATTTCTTTCAAATCAAACTCGATATCCTTCATAAGAACCATTGTTTTCGACATTTATTCATCCTTTTTGGAATTTTGACACAATATTAATAATTGTGGTAAATCTTATTTGGGAGTAAGAGTGCATCTTTACAAATGTGGTGTCTAAAATGACTTCAATCGCAAAGAGCACATCTGAATTCAGTAGAAGCACGCAGAGTGACATGTCAAGCGTTAGTCAAAGACGAATTAAATTGTCATGAAAATATGACAATAATTATAATTAGAATACAACCTTCATTCTCCGCCTATGGAATTTCAGATATGTATTCATTAAAGTGACACTCTTATTCAAAATTAATACTTACACATGTAAAACAAACATAACTTTTGAGTGATACACCCTCAACTTCTTACTAAAAATGCATTTATGGAAAATATTAATTACTATTAACAAGATTGTAACCAATGTATTTAATAGTTAAAAACGCAAAATTATTAAAAGATTGGTGAATGCTAAAAGATTAACTGTGATCTGCTATGGTCTCATAAGGTATAAAACCCTCGTGTTTATACTGGCAGGTACTTATAGACGAGTGAACCCTCGTGTTTATACTGACAGGTACTTATAGACGAGTGAACCCTCGTGTTTATACTGGCTGACAGGTACTTATAGACGAGTGAACCCTCGTGTTTATACTGGCTGACAGGTACTTATAGACGAGTGAACCCTCGTGTTTATACTGACAGGTACTTATAGACGAGTGAACCCCCGTGTTTTTACTGACAGGTACTTATAGACGAGTGAACCCTCGTGTTTATACTGACAGGTACTTATAGACGAGTGAACCCTCGTGTTTATACTGACAGGTACTTATAGACGAGTGAACCCTCGTGTTTATACTGACTGGCAGGTACTTATAGACGAGTGAACCCTCGTGTTTATACTGGCAGGTACTTATAGACGAGTGAACCCTCGTGTTTATACTGACAGGTACTTATAGACGAGTGAACCCTCGTGTTTTTACTGACAGGTACTTATAGACGAGTGAACCCTCGTGTTTATACTGGCAGGTACTTATAGACGAGTGATACCCTCGTGTTTATACTGGCAGGTACTTATAGACGAGTGATACCCTCGTGTTTATACTGACAGGTACTTATAGACGAGTGATACCCTCGTGTTTATACTGACAGGTACTTATAGACGAGTGATACCCTCGTGTTTATACTGACAGGTACTTATAGACGAGTGATACCCTCGTGTTTATACTGGCAGGTACTTATAGACGAGTGAACCCTCGTGTTTATACTGACTGACAGGTACTTATAGACGAGTGAACCCTCGTGTTTATACTGACTGACAGGTACTTATAGACGAGTGAACCCTCGTGTTTATACTGGCAGGTACTTATAGACGAGTGAACCCTCGTGTTTATACTGACAGGTACTTATAGACGAGTGAACCCTCGTGTTTATACTGACAGGTACTTATAGACGAGTGAACCCTCGTGTTTATACTCACAGGTACTTATAGACGAGTGAACCCTCGTGTTTATACTGGCAGGTACTTATAGACGAGTGAACCCTCGTGTTTATACTGGCAGGTACTTATAGACGAGTGAACCCTCGTGTTTATACTGGCAGGTACTTATAGACGAGTGAACCCTCGTGTTTATACTGGCAGGTACTTATAGACGAGTGAACCCTCGTGTTTATACTGGCAGGTACTTATAGACGAGTGAACCCTCGTGAACCCCCGTGTTTATACCGACAGGTACTTATAGACGAGTGAACCCCCGTGTTTATACCGACAGGTACTTATAGACGAGTGAACCCTCGTGTTTATACCGACAGGTACTTATAGACGAGTGAACCCCCGTGTTTATACCGACAGGTACTTATAGACGAGTGAACCCCCGTGTTTATACCGACAGGTACTTATAGACGAGTGAACCCCGTGTTTATACCGACAGGTACTTATAGACGAGTGAACCCCCGTGTTTATACTGACAGGTACTTATAGACGAGTGAACCCCCGTGTTTATACTGACAGGTACTTATAGACGAGTGAACCCCCGTGTTTATACTGACAGGTACTTATAGACGAGTGAACCCCCGTGTTTATACTGACAGGTACTTATAGACGAGTGAACCCCCGTGTTTATACTGACAGGTACTTATAGACGAGTGAACCCTCGTGTTTATACTGACAGGTACTTATAGACGAGTGAACCCTCGTGTTTATACTGACAGGTACTTATAGACGAGTGAACCCTCGTGTTCATACTGGCAGGTACTTATAGACGAGTGAACCCTCGTGTTCATACTGGCAGGTACTTATAGACGAGTGAACCCTCGTGTTCATACTGGCAGGTACTTATAGACGAGTGAACCCTCGTGTTCATACTGGCAGGTACTTATAGACGAGTGAACCCTCGTGTTTATACTGGCAGGTACTTATAGACGAGTGAACCCTCGTGTTTATACCGGCAGGTACTTATAGACGAGTGAACCCTCGTGTTTATACCGGCAGGTACTTATAGACGAGTGATACCCTCGTGTTTATACCGGCAGGTACTTATAGACGAGTGATACCCTCGTGTTTATACCGGCAGGTACTTATAGACGAGTGATACCCTCGTGTTTATACCGGCAGGTACTTATAGACGAGTGATACCCTCGTGTTTATACCGACAGGTACTTATAGACGAGTGATACCCTCGTGTTTATACCGACAGGTACTTATAGACGAGTGAACCCTCGTGTTTATACCGACAGGTACTTATAGACGAGTGAACCCTCGTGTTTATACTGACAGGTACTTATAGACGAGTGAACCCCCGTGTTTATACTGACTGACAGGTACTTATAGACGAGTGAACCCTCGTGTTTATACTGGCAGGTACTTATAGACGAGTGATACCCTCGTGTTTATACTGACAGGTACTTATAGACGAGTGAACCCTCGTGTTTATACTGACAGGTACTTATAGACGAGTGAACCCTCGTGTTTATACTGACAGGTACTTATAGACGAGTGAACCCCCGTGTTTATACTGACAGGTACTGATAGACGAGTGAACCCCCGTGTTTATACTGACAGGTACTTATAGACAAGTGAACCCTCGTGTTTATACTGACAGGTACTTATAGACAAGTGAACCCTCGTGTTTATACTGACAGTTACTTATAGACAAGTGATACAGAAGTGACTACTTGTCATAATACTGACAGTTATCTATAGACAAGTGAAGCCTTGTATTTATGCTGACAGTTAACATCCCCAGTTATTTGAAATGCCTACGATACTCATTGATAATAAACAAATACGTAAAGACAAGTGATGACATGGGATCTCAATATGAGCTTTCATTCAGATAAACGCAATATTCTGTTAACACACACCAGACATCCATTCAAATTACCTGACAATGGAATGTGTGAGAACTCTAGCGGACTTCTAACACTTCAACAACATTAGGCACGCATTTATATGTATCACTGTTTGTGATACTTCGTATTCATAAATATTGAAATAGATCACCTTAACTGAGTTCAGTTACCGCAAACAATCGCTGTTTGTTTTGTTTCCCTGTTGCATCATAGCCCAAACACTGCAAGTGGGGAACCAAGTCGCAAACACCTTTAGTTAGCGTTTACTGAACCCAGGGCATATACTGGTGAAAACGCCAAACAAGGGGGTACAGTGAATACAAGTGAATGACTAAAAATGTAAATCGACATCTATATGGGAGTGAGTAATGACCAGCAAAGTAGTGAACACTTCAATGCCACAGCACATAAAACACGGACATTAAACTACCTCCTCGCGGATGGGTTGCGTTTCTCGAGGTTTTTGAGGTTTTCTGTATCGTCAACCTCATCCTGGTCGCCTTTCCTGATCAACACAAGTACGGACATGTGAACAATGAGCAATACTTATTAGAGGTTGATTCGTGTGCGTAAACTGTCCTGTAGTCATGTATAGCACTTATTTGATAGAAATTTCTTCGTATGCAGGTTTCCTTCCTTTTCTTACATTTTGTTTTATAAGTATATGCACTAACACATTGTTAGCAGAATGGCATTGTTAACATCAACCACGTTGCTAGATAGTTAACTCGTAAATGTTATGTTGTATTGTATGAACAAGAACTCGAACGTCTATCTGGATTTTTTGTATGATAAGTGCTAAACATGAACAGCATGGGACAGGGCGCACATGAACCAACCAGAGATACAATTATTTATATTTGTTTTCTACCTGAAAACACTCGCTTTCCTCCATAGCTGTCGGGTCTTTAAGCTATGAAACACAATCTCCGGTGGTTTTTCTCGACTCTGCTCGCGTAGGGACTTCTTCTGTCGACTATGTCGGGGCTGGATCAGCAGGGACGCCATGGCTTGCGGACGGGTATCACTCTGGTGACAGCACTGTCTTATACGCGCGGCCTAAGGACTTGTTTATAGTGCTACAAAACCACACTGGCTACCTGCTTGTCTAGCAATGTTCCGGATGCTTAGTTTTGTTGACATATATAAATGCATGCATATGTTAAACATAAATTAAAAAATCTCGATAATTTTGTTAATAAACTCCAACAATTTTTACAACCAATATCCCTATTACCACACATAAGTAACGAAGAGGAGAAATGAAAATAATGTATAAGGATTCATTCATATTTTCTGTGCGTTCATGCAGTTATTAAATGAACACTCGGCTGCGATTTTGCAAATTTAAAAAAAAAGATTTTGTAAAATCATAAAATCATACTGCATGATCACAGGAACAATATCAAGGACCTGTAGCCTGTTAAATAATGGTTTATAGGTCCGTGACAATATGTATTTTTTATTGCTCTCTATTTTTGAGCGGAAAATTGAATTTGTTTCTCAATTAATCTCCATTCTGTGTTTTTGACCATAATAATCAATTCCTATGTCATTAAATGTTTAAAACGAACTATAGTTATTACAAAACATCTTAAACTGAAATACCGAAACAGATTTATAGTATATAGTAAACTCTTCAAACAGTTCTAAATATCAAAATATTCCACATGTGTGAAAATTCATACAGAAATTTAATAAGCATCATTTTGACTCAAAAATATGAAAAAAATATGTGTTTACTTTAATTAAAGCTTTACCCTCACAGATTGGACGTTTTGACAACTTATTTCATCTTTTGACTTGGAATCGGTCTTTTTTTCGTAAAAGTCTCGAAACAAGTGATACACTACTGCTGACCAAAGATCAGATCCCAGTTTTTTTCCCAGTACGTTCAAAAAATTCATTTAATGGCTAAAAGCGTTACTAAGGCTATAACAAAAAATACAATTTTCGGCAGATTCCCAAATCTTTGAGATCTGTTCTATTTTGAATTATCTTATTTGACTGACTTGAAGGCATTCATACAAAAATCAGTTGATTCTGAGACAAAATTAAAACAAATGGCAAAACTGTCAATCTGTGAGATCAAAGTTTAAGAAAGCAGCGTGATAACAACATGGGTAAACGCTTTTATAGATAAAATATAAACTTTTAGACAAAATTAACTTACCAAAATTTGAATAATGGTGTACACATGTTCAGTTCTTCCTAATAGTCATCCGCTATGGCACAAAATTTATTTAATTGATAAAAAATAACATTTCCTTACTATTTACAAACAACAAAACAAACACATGTAAATCCACTGTTGTAACTAATAAAATAAGTTTAAAACATTGTTATAGCTTTAATGCATAGAGCAAATCGGCTTTTGTCTGGTAAAGATATTAGGATTTCATTTGATTTCCGATAATAATGCATTTTCATTTCGGATTAACCTTCATTTCAACTCCACTGTCGGATATAAAAAGCCAGATGTCAACTTTATATATATTTAACCATATTACAATTAAAGTGACACTCGTATTTAAAATCAATACAAACACATTTATAACAAACAAACTTTGAGTGATTAACCTTTAACTACTTACTAAATAATGCATTTATGGAAAATATTAATGACTGATAACAATATTTTAACCGTGTATTTAATAGCTGAATACGCGCAAATATTAAGTGATTGGTGAGTGATAAAAGATTTACAGTGATCAACTATCGTCTCATGAGGTAGAAATACTGTGTTTTCTGCACATTTCTTTTTAGTTAAACACGGTATCCGTCGTAAGAACCATTGTTTTCGAAATGAATCTATCCTTTTCGCTTAATTAAAACAATTGTATTAATTGTGGTACATCTTATATGGGAGTAAGAGTGTATCTTTAAATATTATTTTGTTCGAGCATGAATACTGAATAAGTGATAGACGAAATATTTTCATTAACGATATCATTATCAATTATTGCGTATTCTTAGACATTAAAATTGACACAAGTCTATCGGATTACACTTTCAGAAATGAAAATAAGCGATTAAGTTTAAAGAGCAGAAAGTAATTGTTATTTAATCCACTAGATGAAGAGATTACTAATATCATTCAGTTTAGCGCCATGGCGATCATTGTCTTCCGAGGTTACATTATACACTCGACTTGATATAGTTTCTAGGTTTTTAATACATAATGCATCGCTTATTTTGAATTAATTTCAAAATCATGCTCGTATTTCAGAATTGAACATTTTGTGGTAAGTGTTTGTGATATACTGTCGAGTACCTTAAGGGTACATTCTTCTTTTAACATTTAAAGGGATTAGATCATGACATGTTTTGGACCAAAATTAATTTTTTTCACGGTATATTAAATACATCTGAAAACACTTATATTATAAATGTTTTACTCTATGATACTGAAATACTGACTTTAAACAAAGCTAACTTTCCTATTTCTTCACCATTTTGATAGAAACAAAGCGCAGTCTACGCCTCTCACGGAGCCACGCCTTCGGTCTTTTACCAAAGTTTGATTGAGAGTCTAGTTTCTTAAAACACTTCGACAAACCTTTTCACAATACGGCCGTCTGACGGAGCACTATCAAAACAATACTTTGGAACAGGTTTGTCGAAGTGTTTGATGAAACTAATGACTTTATCAAACTCCAGTAATAGAACGAAGGCGGGACTCTTTAAACGGCATAGACGGCCCTTTGTTTCATTTAAAATGGTGTAGTAAAAGAAAAGTTAAGTCTTCATTTTAAGCAAACTATTGCCTTCCGACGTAGCCTATATGACGTAATTTATCACGTGGTATACACACACTGCCAACTTTATTCGCAAAATCGCGGGTTTAGTTCAAGACTGTTTTAACTCAATATATATACACAGAAGGTCTATTAACGTATCTATTCAGGGCAGATATACTTATCATAAATTAATACTATTGCTATTAGTCATTAAGATTCGTATACAGTAAAGGGAGTAGTCTTTAACTGTTAAATTATTTTAATACACATGGGGGGGGGGCACGTTTATTTGACGAAATTTTGAATAAAACACACCCTGCATTCATATTGCTTTTATGGCTTACATGTACACATGCTTTGGGTAGAGGCAACAAAAACTAAACATCAAAATTAAACGTTCGCTCAGCTGCGCCGAGCTTGAACGTTTAAATTTCATAGACCTCCAAATAAACAATAACCGATACTTAATAAACAAACTTAATACGCGTACAAATATGGTAAGGGAGTTACATCTGAAAGCAGGCGTCTGTGTTATTTGCGGCGAGTAATGTCCCCTGTTTCAAATTTCAATGTCCGAAGGATACACATCGTCGGCTGCCCGGTACTTTCGTTTACAGTATTTAAGTAGCACAGAAGTGTTCTGTGGACCCTTAGTATATAGGACAGTGTACAAAAAGGGCAAGTAACGCAGCGAGGAGTTTAGGAAACTGTTCCGGGTATTCGTCAATTTGTTAAGCTACCACTTCCAATGTGCTTATCTATGAAATAGGGTAATTTAAACAACTCTGGGTAACACAATAATTTACGCTTATTCTCTATAATATATTCTTAAGTTATTTCATTGCGTACACTTGCATTTGGTTTAAACAATTATTTTTTTCAATAAAACATTTACAAGATATAAAACGTTTACACATAATCAAAGGAGTTACCGTGGTATTAATATGTACAAAAATAAAATAGAAATAATTGATATATGCACGAAAAAAATAATCACGGTACAATTGAGAAGGAAGCTTGGCATTTGTGCTACTTTATGTAGGCTGAAACAAACTCCGAAGACACCACTTATTTAACAGATTTTGAGGAAATTTAATAATTATTAAGGGAGGAAACTCTTTCTTATTACCGAAGGCTCAGTTGTCTGTCCTTATTTTGATCGCCTTTCTCACTTGTTCTTAAGTTTTAATCCGGTTCGGACGTGTGTTTTCTGGACGCAATAATTATTAAATCATTATCATTAGGCAATAACCATTGTTCTATATTGAATGTTAAAACATATGCTAAATTTCTAGAGAGTGATGAATGAACTTTGTTGGTTTTTTATTTTTCATTCTTATTACCTCCGAATTCTTAACTGAACTAAAACATAAGTGCCTGACCAACCAATCCAAAAACTTTATTCTTCATTCTTTATTACCTCCGAATTCTTAACTGAACTAAAACATAAGTGCCTGACCAACCAATCCAAAAACTTTATTCTTTATTCTTTATTACCTCCGAATTCTTAACTAAACTAAACATAGGATTATATGGAAAACACTATGCCAGTGCCTTGTTTGATGTTTCGTCAAGTAATGCTCAGTGAAAACCAATAGCATATCAAGGAATGGATTGGTTGCAATCAGAACTTCCCGGCCATTTTCATCGAAACAACATCGAATGTATATGGACGGTTTACAATGTCATAATTCATTTTCTTTCATGCTTTATGATGAAATATGGGGTTTAAACAGTGAAATAACAACAGTGAAAATATCAATTTGATATTTTCACTGCAAAATAAGGAGTGAAAATATCAATTTTCAGAACTACTTTTAAAATTCCTTTGTAGTTACTTGCCTTGATCTAAACAGAACACTGGACCTTGAACCAATAAATGTTTTCAAAACGATGTTTAAAAATTAAAGAAATGTTTTATAAATTTAAATAAATATATACTTGGAAATTAACAACTTACCGTTTATTACCGGTTATCCCGTTTTTTAAACATTTTCCTGATCTTTGAAGCTGATTGTTCGAACATTTGCTTTCTTACCAAACAAATTACAGACCAAAAACAACTGTTCGAACATAAATAGAATTTTATATCATCGTTCAAATGTATTTTGAACTGTTTGCCGATGTAGTACGTAAAATGAGCTTCCTGGAAAATTCACAACAATTTACAGATAATCCGATATTTTTTACCCCACCCACACCTCAAAATTTGTCATCAAACTAGCGTGGCATTCACTCTTTATCTGGAAAAACAAACCTGTTTTCAAGCAAAACAGACTGGTATCTGACAGTAAGATGACTGAATATTAATTTACTATGAAACACATGCAGTCTTAAACTAAGAAGAATGTTTAAAATCCAATGAGTATCCGCATTTGGTTTGCTAACACATTTGACCTTCCAAATTTTCATTCATTAAATAGCGGCGTAGTCATTTGGTTATGTAATCATGCCCAACTTAAAATAAAAGTGTTTTCATTATTTTTTGGAACATATGTGCACTTATAAAACTTATTGTTTACTGTTCATAAAAGCTTTGCACTAAAAAACGAGCGAATAATAAGCTATAAGAATGAATAGCAGAGAACTATTTCTCAGCAAACCGAAAATAGAAAAGTTGACAGCTATAATTTTGCATGAGGGGCGCCCCACGGGTAGCGGCGTAAAAACCACCCTTTTCTAAAAAGGGGGTAATTCAGAAATAAATAAAAAAAAACTAATAAAACTCCGAAAAATTAGCATAAAAGAAACAGAAAATTTGTTTATTTCAGTGTAAGCTTCGCCACTCGTGAAAATATGTTTTTCTATGACACTCGTGAAATAAAATACGATCTTACACTGAAATAAACAAATAGCCTCTATACATTTAACTAAGCTTCAAGTAGATTATGTAGTTAGGTCGATTTAGCAGTTAAACCTCATTTTATTTATGCAATAATACATTACACTTGGAATCAATTTTGACTTAGTGATACAAATCACTCGTTAAATCACTACAATAAATTAATAATATTATTACTAATTTAACGAACTTCTTTTAATGATGTATTGGCATACATCCGAAGTGGTGATCTATAGAAAATGACCGAGGACATGGAGGAGTTTGTTTTTATTGGTTGATAAATGTTTCCATATTATGCAATATTGACGAAATATTATTTTTCGATTCAATGTTTTTCATTTTTTTCCAACGCTCAATAGGTCAGTTTACTTACCCTTTTCTTTTAGATTCGCAAACTTTTGATACATGATTTCTCTTCTTGCAAATGTGTTGTTTTTTCTCAGCATTCAAATGTACAAGAGGGTGTTATATTCTTCGATTGAATGTTTTTTTTAGAATTTCCAATGCCCCATTACTATATAAGCTAATTGAATAACGACGCCTAGTAACATCCTTTTCCTTTCATAATGAATTGAAACAAAGGTAGATATTTTGAAAAACAAATATTTATTTCTAAAACATATAACAACAGCAAACGCATACATAACAATAACAACAAACTTAATAAAAATCAATGTAACAAAATAAAATCTTGAAGAAATGTAAGAATATAACACGTATATAGTTATGTATATAACACATAAAATAAGAAGCGTTAATGCAAAATTAATTTCGTTCAAAAGCATACAACTACGAGGTACATACAGATTGTGCCGTAATTTTAAAGGAATTTATGTGAAGAAATGCATGTAAATGTTTAAACAATAACATATGACCAATGATCTCTTTTTTGTATTGAAATATTGTAAATTCAGACATTTTAACGTCCAAAGAACAGAAATATAAACCACAATTAATTAATCTTTTATGTAGTTGCCGTCATGTATTTGACATATCAGTTATCAGTACTTCAACTCGTTGACGTCCTACTTTTACACGAGAAGGAAAATATCAAAGAAGGAATGGTATATGAAAATGATGATATTTAACTGCTCTAATAAATGATAAACAACATAAATATAATTAACAAATATTATCACAGTCCGTATTTCGTAACTATATAATAAGTTGCCATATATTGTAATATCCCTGAGTTTTTGTAGATCTAGAATTAAAATCGCATTGTTGTTATGCATTCAATTGATAAATAATTGCTTAAATTGTTTTAACACAGCTATTCGAACAATAATTGCCAAACAATTTTTCACTTTAACTTTGTTTATTATCTATATCGCAGGGTAGGTCGGGTCTGTTCTAGCCATTAAAGCATCGTCAGCGCAGCCGTCATCAGCAGCATCAGAACAATCGAAATGGACTGAACTCCTGTAAATAAAAACAATATACATATTCTTCATAAAACTTTAATGTTCTAATCTCACATGTCATTAGTTTTAGAATTGTAAGGTTGTGCTTTGGCAACTCATGTTTTCTGATTTGAAGGGCGGACGCTGAGGTTTTGCAGCAGGAGGGTTGCTTTGAAAAGCAGATTGGTGCTTTGGTAGCAGGAGCGTTATGATGAGAAGGGCATTTGCAATGTGTGTGTGTGGGGGGGGGGGGGCGTTGTGCTCTGACAACAACAACATTATTCTTTGAAGAGAACAATTGGTGCTTTAATACCACCAGAGCGTTATTGAACAAACAATCAATTGAAGGGGGACGCTTTGCCTTGACTACAACATCGTTATTCTTTAAAGGGAAAATTGGTGCTTCGTCAACGGGGCGTTATTGATCAATCAATTTTAGGAGACGCTTTGCCTTGACAACAACATCGTTATTCTTTAAAGGGAAAATTGGTGCTTCGTCAACGGGGCGTTATTGATCAATCAATTTTAGGGGGACGCTTTGCCTTGACAACAACATCGTTATTCTTTAAAGGGAAAATTGGTGCTTCGTCAACGGGGCGTTATTGATCAATCAATTTTAGGGGGACGCTTTTCCTTGACAACAACATCGTTATTCTTTAAAGGGAAAATTGGTGCTTCGTCAACGGGGCGTTATTGATCAATCAATTTTAGGGGGACGCTTTGCCTTGACAACAACGGCGTTATTATTTGAAGAGAAAAATTGGTGCTTTAATGCCTAGACCGTTTTTGAAGAAACAATCAATTGAAGGGAAGGGGGGGGGGGGGTGCTGTGCTTTGACAACAACGGCGTTAATCTTTGAAGAGAAAAAATGGTGCTTCGCAACCGGAGCGTGATGCTTTTAGGCGTTGTGATTTGGCAAATGGAGTTATTATTAAGGGTTTGACTGCCGGTGCTTTATGCTTATGGGAAACGATGAGGCTTGAGGAACAAGAGATTTATGATTTGAATGGGGTCGTTATGCTGCTGCAGCAGGAACGATACGATATGAAAGAAAAAAATATACTTTGGTCGCAGGAGCGTTATTATATGAAGGAGCAAATTAACGCTTTGACAGCAGAAGCGTTATGATGTGAAGACGAAATTTGATAATTTGGCAGCAGGAGCGTTATGATGTGAAGGAGAAAATCGATTCTTTGGCAGCAAGAGCGTTATGATGTGAAGGAGAAAATCGATAATTTTGGCAGCAGGATTGTTATGATGTGAAGGAGAAAATTGACGCTTTGGTCGCAGGAACGTTATGATGTGAAGGAGAAAATTGATACTTTGGCAGCAAGAACGTTATGATGTGAAGGAGAAAATTGATACTTTGGCAGCAAGAGCGTTATGATGTGAAGGAAAAAATTGACGCTTTGGTCGCAGGAGCGTTATGATGTGAAGGAGAACATTGACGCTTTGGTCGCAGGAACGTTATGATGTGAAGGAGAAAATTGATACTTTGGCAGCAAGAGCGTTATGATGTGAAGGAGAAAATTGACGCTTTGGTCGCAGGAGCGTTATGATGTGAAGGAGAAAATTGATTCTTTGGCAGCAAGAGCGTTATGATGTGAAGGAGAAAATTGTGAAGGAGAAAATTGATAGTTTGGCAGCAGGAGCGTTATGATTTGAAGGAAAAAATAATATAAGACCCATCCGTTTCATGTTTATTGTTGTTTAGAATCGTTACTTGTGCCTCTCAACCGGGTTTATGTTTGAATTTATGACTACTGGGCTTGTCCCTGTAGTTTTCATTGTTTTATTATTATTTCTGTATTCCCTTGAGGCATATCCATGTAGTTCTCCAAAAACTTCTTTTAAAGTCAACTGGCCGTTTGTAAACACAGTATATAAAACTTAATTAAACGATGTTATAAAACCATCTAATACTAAAAATACGATTCTGAAGTGAAGGGTCAAGTTTGATTTTGCCATTAAATAAGAGTCCAAATGAAAAATTCAAACTTAAACAACTGCTTCTCGCAACGCGTCAATGCTTCACAATGTTTTGTTAAACACAAAACCCCCCACAAAATAACAACTGTTCAAATGCTACCCAAAAGGTTGGATGAGTGAAGTAAGTCAGATCTTCTTTTTATTGATGACTTTTGAACGCAAGTTGATAATTCAAAAATCGTCAAATTTGTCTGCTTTTATTTTGTGCATTTCATGTTGTACGAGGTCGTGTACGTGTGGGCTACTTTGCGTGCACAAAGTCATCCAGGTACGTGAACGTGTGGGCTACTTTGCGTGCACTACGTCATCCAAGTACATGTACGTGTGGACTACTTTGCGTGCACTACGTCATCAAGGTACGTGTACGTGTGGGCTACTTTGCATGCACAAAGTCATCAATGTATGTGTACGTGTGGACTACTTTGCGTGCACAAAGTCATCAATATATGTGTACGTTTGGACTACTTTGCGTGCACAAAGTCATCGATGTATGTGTATGTGTGGACTACTTTGCGTGCACAAAGTCATCAATGTATGTGTACGTGTGGACTACTTTGCGTGCACAGTCATCAATGTATGTGCACGTGTGGACTACTTTGCGTGCACAAAGTCATCAATGTATGTGTACGTGTGGACTACTTTGCGTGCACAAAGTCATCAAGGTACGTGTACGTGTGGGCTACTTTGCGTGCACAAAGTCATAAATGTATGTGTACGTGTGGACTACTTTGCGTGCACTACGTCATCCAAGTATGTGTACTCAAGGGCAACTTTGCGTGTATATTGTAATCAAGGCTTTTTCCGTGATGTCTGCATGATTTTTCTGTGTCCTACACATTTTCGCTTATTTGAGCACTCTGATATCTATATTTGAAACATCGTTCTGGTGGCCAAGCGGCGTGAAGTTAGCGGCCTAGCGGCATACAAATGTTATTATATACTGGAGCCAGGCCGCCAACTTCACGCCTATACCACTGACTTCACTTACGTTATTATGTTTCAGTGCAGTAGTATATTAACTCATGTATTATTGGGGCGTTTCTCGGAACAGATACAATACACTGGTTGTTCACCATTGAGGTAAACAAAACAACACATAGTTAAAACATGTTCATGCATCAAGTATGGGATTCGGTGACACCGTTTCTTGTAAGACATTTTGATAATGACTGGTACCCACCGGAGGCTTTGTTCCTGCACGTCACTGCACAACCGGCCCAGTCACTGACCTCGTCACTTCCGTCAAAACAGTCCTCTTCACAGTCGCAGGCAAAATCCTCTTGGATGCACGTGATGCGGCCCGAGTAGCACGTGAAGAAGCCTGTGGGACAGGCCTGGAAATAGACAATAGCGGGGACTTTGACTTTCGGTCCAGCCAATCCCAGGTAAAATCCCCTTCCTGCAGGGACAAACTGCTGGTAAAATCCCCGCCAAAAGCCCCCGCACCCCGGGGACAACCTAGGTAAGGCCCATTCCCCGCTATCTTCGGCAAAAAAACAAAGCCGACGCATTCATTGGCACTGTGAAGGTAAAAACACGGCCCATTCCCCCCGCTATCCCCGGTATACCCCCGGACCTGGGGGCCGTGGGTACACAATTGACTGGTGCATAACAGGTTAAGAAACTCGACAAGAAAGAAATGAATATTTGCAATTTTGAGTCTTGAGTCTGACTGTTCATAATTATTAACCCAGATTTCGCGAAAAGAAAATTGAGTCTCATTACGAACAAAGCAAATACTTAACGGTCACCTGATTAGACTGGTATCATTACTGTCTAATCGGTTAACAGGACTTCTGACTGTCAAATAATTTCGAATCTTTGTTTTTGTTTGTTCGTGAAACTGGCCGCTGGACTACATTAACTGGGAGTTTGTATCCATATACTGCACTCTACGAACGGAATGTAACACTTATAATGTTCTGTGTTATATATAATTAGGTCATAATAACAGACCCTTGTGTATGTAAAGGGTTGATTCAGACCCGAAACGGGATTTGTATAATAGGTTTATTCTGTACAACAGTTTGACAACAACTAACCATCATTCATGAAATACATGAATATAATGCAGTGATTGTTATTCGGTGACTACTTGCCGTTAGGCGGAGCTTATTAGATCCTGCAGAGCATATCAGAGACCACTACAGCACTTAAAGGTGCTTACGTTCGCATAGGCGGAGGCGTAATTGCCGCTGGCGGATTCACATGCCTGGAGTTCGCACGTCTCAACAACGGCCGCCTCTCCGGTACACAGTGAGCCGCCGTTACTGGGGGCTGGGTCTGAGCAGGTCCTGTGTAAGAAAGCTACATTGTTATATGTGTGGAAGGATGTAAACTAATTTCTTGGTTGGGTTATCCGGTATTTAGGTTATCAAGCGAGTCATCTGGGAGGGTATTCAATATTCAATATTCAACCTGAATCTTATGGTCATACATTATTGACTTCATTCAATATATTGGTCAGTTATTTAAAACAAGTAATCCGATTAGCTACATCGTTTTAAGATCCACTTAAGACTGATATTGAATACCAGCCCTGGATGTTATTATGTATGAGTGTACATGTCTCTATGTAAAGGCCTTGTCTGAACAGGCTCTGTGGTAAGCACTTGGGGCATGCGTGTTTATATAAGTCCATATGCAGAGACAGCGGTCGTCGTTGCTACGGGTCCGGTCTTAGTGGGTCATGTGTTACATACATACGGGAAATCAATTGTGGCTACTATGTTTGAGTGTAGATGTCTCTATGCAAAGGCTTTGTCTGAACAGGTTCTGTGAGAAGCTCTCTTGGTTTCATTACATGCGTGTTTATATAAGTCTATAAATGTAGAGACAACGGTCGTCGTTGCTAAGGGCCCGGTCTTAGTGGGTAATGTGTTACATACATTCGGGAAATCAATTAGGGCTACTATGTTTGAGTGTACATGTCGTAGCAGCAACGGCCGTCATTTCTAGGGTTTGTGAATGAACAGGCACTGTGTCATATAAATATAGACAAGGAACCCCTTAGTTTAAACATATCTTCCACTGCTAGATTTCTGACAAGCACATAACTTTATTTTTTTATATTAAATGAACGAGATTTTAACGAATGGGGCAGAAATATTTTCCCTGTCCGTTAGTTCGTCCGTCAGTCAGTCAGTTTTTACCTCGCACTTCGTTTCCGCTCAGTAACTTAAGAACTGACCAGCTTATGACCCCAGTTGATTTTGAGATCAGAAGGTCAAAGGTCAGGGTCGCGGTGACCTTCAGGTGAAAATCGATATGTTGGTGGTGACCTAAAACTGAAAATGCTTTCCGCTCAATAAAAACGTTTGCAACTTTATAATAAGTATGCGAGATCTTCATGACTAGTAGATGACCCCTATTTATTTTGAAATCAGTAGGTCAAAGCTCAAGGTAGCAGTGGCCTTGAGGTGAAAAAAACAATATCCGCTTAATAACTAAAGAATGCTTGCACTTAGGAATTTCATACTTGGTATGCCAGCCATTTGGTCATGACTAATTGATGATCCCTATTGATTTTCAGACCATTAGGTCAAAGCTCAAGGCGAGCTTGAGGTAAAATAACGATTTCCGCTGAATAACTAAAGAATGACTTGGCCCAGGAACTTCATACTTGGTTTGCTTGTTGTTCTTGGTGAGTATATGACCCCTATTGACTTTGAGGTCAGAAGGTCAAGGCCAGAGTGCACTTCAGGTGAAAAACGATGTGTTGGTCACCAGTCCGTACGTCATACTTCTTTCCACTCTGTAACCAACGCTTTAAAACAGGAACTTTATACTTGGTATGTCATTTGGTAATGACTAATTGATGACCCCGATTGATTTTCAGACCTGTAGGTCAAAGCTCAACGTGACCTTGAGGTAAAATAACGGTTTCCGCTGAACAACTAAAGAACACTTGGACCCAGGAACTTCATACTTGGTATGCCATTTGGTCATGACTAATTGCTGACCCCTGTTGATTTTCAGACCAGTAGGTCAAAGCTCAACGTGACCTTGAGGTAAAATAACGGTTTCCGCTAAATAACTAAAGAATGCTTTGGTCCATGCCTTCATGGTCTTGATTAGTAAATGACTACTTTTTATTTTGAGGTCGGTAGGTCAAGGCCAGAGCGACCTTCAAGTGAAAAACGATGTGTTGGTCACCAGTCCGTACGTCATACTTCTTTACGCTCTGTAACTAAAGAACACTTTAATACAGGAACTTCATACTTGGACCCAGGAACTTCATACTTGGTATGCAGGTTGGTCATGAGTTCGTCTCCCGTCCAAAAGTACAACTGTCATGTCCATTTTTGATTATAACGTTTAAAATAAAGCCTAATATCAACAGAAATGTTAAACGTTTTTCGTTGGAGTTAATTGCTATGTTAAAATTAAATTAACTTTCCAGAAACATATTACTCAAATTGAATTGAAATATATTTTTATAACATGTTATTCATTTTATTATTTTTATGTATCTCTATAAGTTGTCCCTTTTTCTATGACTACACGTACCTCGTTCGAACAGTAGTTCCCAGTCCACACGTGGCACTGCACGTTGAAAGCTGGCTCCACGCGCTCCAATTGCCGTCAACCACCACTGCAGTTTCAGGTAAAAACAAGGTAATACACATGGTCTAGAGTGACACGATAGATGGTCCCAAATTTTGCCGATCACATGAATCGTTTTCATGACCTTAAACTTAGAGATATTATAATAATCAAAATGGCTTCAACAAAATGAATATCTTATACATTTAAACACCGCTATTTCGAACATCGTTTATCCAAAATTATCGCTAATTCGAAATTAGTTTTCGGCCCCGATTGTTTTCCTACTATGTTTAACTATTTTTTTAAATCAATAATCCGAAATCGGTATTTCGAAATAATCGCTATTTCGAAGTAAATATTACGGTCCCGATTTGGTAGTTCACAACCTATTTATCAATCCTTATTATCTTAACATTTGGCTATCAACATAGAAGTTAAATTGGGGGTAAAGATTATATAACGTGTAGCTATAACCTACCCGGGCACGCCGATCCCGAGGAGCAGGACTGAGACTCGAAGCTATCGCCCTCGCATGGCTTGCCGCCGTAGTCCGGGGTCGGGTCGTCGCATGCGCGGTAGCGTTTCTGGACACCCGTGCCGCAGGTTGCCGAGCATCCCTGCCACCCCTGCCAGGCGCTCCACTGCCCGTCCATTGGCTGGCCGATCTCTGGAAATGAAATAGGGGCTACCTTAAAGTCTATCATCGGTGAATATGTTGAAAATCCTAAATCTGAGAAAGTATTGACTAAGGCTATGGTCGTATTTAAAACAACTAATATCCTATAACCAGTGACATAAGACTGCTGGCAAAATATCAGATCGCAGTTTTACATATTTACGTTCGAAAACGTATGTTTTATGCCGAAAAACTCAGCTTTATTAACGATTTTAGCCATCAAACTTCAATTTTCGAACGTAAATGTTAAAAACTTTGGTCTGATATTTTGTCACCAGTATTTTATCACTGGTTTCCAGATATTTACGCAAAAATTGGTTCATTCCAAGACAAAAAAAATGATAAAAAGTTGTCGAAATGGTCAATCTGAGAGAGTGCAGCTTTCAAATTGTTTATATTATATAACCATAGACAACCAACCGTAGTCACAGAGTCTGCCTGTGTAGGTGGAGATACATATGCACCGGTAGCCGTTGATCAGGTTTTCACAGTCGCCCATCTGGCACGGGCTCTGGTCGCATTCGTTCACGTCTGTGGGAAAAAATGTAAAAAGTAACAAAAGGCAGTTTAGAAATATGACATATTCTTTCATTCGGACCCGTTAAACCATGACGCCAAAAATATAAGTAACAAGTACGTATTAAGCACTTCCAGGGGCATCAATATTGGTTTCCCCGCAACGGCACTCGCTAAAATCTCGAAAGTAGGGACAAAAATCGAATAATAATGTTCGCATAAATTTGCAACGTTTAAAGGGGCTCTGTTTGTTATAAGTCTAATGAAAGATAGCGTTCAAAACCTTGACTGGTTCTTCCATTGCTGTTTTTAATGACGTCCTTTCCAGAATGACGTCACGTTCTCATAACATTGGGCGCCTTTTTAATTGGGAAATTATAATAAGCTTCAGTTAAAGATCGCTATAAGTTTTTGTTTGTGAGAAATAAAATAATACACTTCATTTAAGGATTTAAGAACAAATAAAATATAAAAACAACACTTTGAGACCTCTAGCTTAACATATAATAAATGAAAGACTCTAACGGCACGTGCACAATAAAATTATTCAGAGATTGAACTCAGATCTGCAAAAAATACACCCATTTAAAACCAATCCCTTGCACCGAACAATTTGGATTAATCTCGGGTTAACCTCATTTTCAGGTTTATTCCATAATCTATAATTAGACGATTAGTATGCAGGTTGCAAGGCGCTACCTGTTCGGATATGGGTACGATTATTGAAAAGTGTACGTGTACAGGTACGGGTACAGATACGTGTACGGGTACGGGAGCGTGTACATGTACGTGTGCAGGTACGGGTATTGGTACGTGTACGGGAACATGTACTGGTAAAGGTACGGGTACGTGTACAGGTACGTGTACGGTACGGGAACGTGTATGGTAGGTGTACAGGACGTGTACGGGTACTGGTATAGGCACATGTACGGGTACGTGTACGGGAACATGTACGGGTACTGGTTCGTGTACAGGTACAGGTAGGGACACGTGTACGGTACGGGAACAGGACGGGTACGGGTATAGTCACATGTACGGGAACGTGTACGGTATGGGAACAGGACGGGTACGGGTATAGTCACATGTACGGGTACGTGTACGTGCCAAACATTTTTTGAGAGCACTGAGTCGTCAAGGTTTATGTATGTGGAAATTGCAGTTGAGTTTAATAGCCGTAGCTTTGCACGATTTTTTCGCAACCGCTCTATTTAGTATTATGCTCAGGCCAGATGTTCTTACACCAAGCGAACTACGGTTACTCGGATACATAACACGGGTCAGATTGGATTATCCCAACGATTAACCTACTTCAAACAGAATACGGCTAGTCATGTCCTTATAAGGTCATCACTGTAGAAATTAACACTTAGATACATAATCCGGTCTGGAATTTAGTCTAGATCACATAATCAAAGAAAGCTTTAGTCTTACTGAATTATAATCCTGCTCTTTTGACCGCTAAGATGAATTGTGTATATTTTTGGCCGCAATGCGAATAATATAAGAACATACTAAGCATGCTAATCAATGTGTTTTGTTAAACAATACTTGTATACATTTTGTTTTGCTATTATATTGTTCATTACACAGGATTTTAGTTTTCTTTACTAGAATTCAAAATGTGCAACAACTGATTTCCAATACATTACTCAGGCTTAATTGCGAAAGTAATTTGAGTTCAGCAAATTTTCTCTCATGGCCATTAAACAAATAATTGACAGAAATTGCGCTATTTTTTGCGATAAACACGACAGTTTGCTTTGATATTGTTCAACGGAAAAAGGCTAAATAAACAGCTAAAATAAACAGGCGGTCAATATTAGCCACAAAAGTCAACATGGTCAACATATATCATAGAATATTTTTATGGCTTATTAAGTGTTGTTTGTTAGCCAATGACTGTATAAAGAAAATGTGTTAACATTTTCCGGTAACCTATGACTTCCTATTGCAAGATCGGTCAGGGTAGACGGTCGCCCTGCACCCCCCCCCCCCCACACACACACACCAATATTTCGGCTGTTTATGGCCAATGGAGAAAAACATATATTTTGTTATGATTTTTTTTATTTAGCTTGGTCATTTACAACCAATGTGTGAAGGGCGCTATCGTCTGTGCCCATGGAAACGACTGTGACGGGGTATTGGGCAATTAACGACACGTTTATCGCTATTGAAGCAAATTTTGGCATGTAAGCAATCCTTACCTGACTCGCAATTCTTTCCCTCCCACAAAATACTGCACGTGCAGTTGTAATCCCCAAGCAAATTGGTGCACGTGGCGTCATTCTGGCACGGGTCCGCGCGCACACACTCATCCACGTCTGGAGAAGAAACAGTGTTAAATTTACAGGCAAGAATTCCATTAAATATGAAATTTTAATTTTACATTTTTTTACACAATTGAAAAGGGTTATGAGGATAGGTTAGAAAGTATTGTGTTTGATTCACATTATCAAAAACATGTCACACACGATTAAGCACGAGAAACAGTCACAACCATGTGAAACACGTTTAAGCACGAGAAAATTGATAACCCTGCGGAAAATGATTCAGCACGGGAAAGAGTCAAAGCCATATGACACTCGTTCAAATCACAAGAAAAAGTCATGACCACCCTGTTAAAGCATGGATTAAGTCAGAAAATTGAAGAAAGAACGATAAAAAATATAAATAACTGCCATGAAATATCCACCAAACATAAATTTGATTTTAAAAGAGATCAACCCCTTAGAGACCCTTACCGACGTCACAGTCCTTGCTCTCCCACTCGGTCGTGCACGTGCACTCGTAATCTCCGATGGTGTTGACGCAGGTCGCTCCATTCTGGCAAGGATCGGCGGTCGTACATTCGTTCACGTCTGTGGTGCATTTATCATTGATGTTATACTCAAAATAATACCATTAAATTGTATGGATGATTTACGTAATGTTTCAAACCAAATATAGAACATATTTTAATGAAAAGGTCTCCGAAAAGTGTTCGCAAACCTTCCTAGAAATGCTTTCTGATAAATGAACTTTCAGCAATGGAAATTGGGACACCATTACTGGTAAGGTGTTAGGTAGAAATAAACGTTTATCACGCACGCTTATAAGCACGTCAACATCTACATTAGATCATTCATTTTAATGTTTTACCTCCGTCACAGTCCTTTCCCTGCCAACCTACTGCGCATGCGCACTCATAGTCACCAGCCGTGTTTGTGCACGTGGCACCATTCTTGCAAGGGTCGGCGGTGGTGCATTCATTCACATCTATGGTAATTAAAAACATAATATTATATGCAAAATGTAAAACTTTTTAGAAATAATTTGAACCTAAAATGTTCCGCTGTTATTTAAGCGACATCCATTAAACTTAAAGGCATAGTTTAAGGAATGTTGGGCATATTAATTCCCCGCTGTGCATCCTTCGTTTAGTGCACGAGAGTCACAACAGGGGTCAAATTTAATGTTTATTTGTTTTTTTGGTTCAAGGCCATTTAGAGTTGGCACTTTTAGTGAAGATTATCTCGTTTTCTCAACTAGGCCTTCAAACCCAGTAAAATATCGCTTTTAAATAATGAATGAAATACCTTTAATACATGTCATACGATCCGGATTGATTTGGAAACGAGGAAAAACGCTACCTTGTACAGTAATTTGAAATTTTCTCAATTTAAGTAACTGTATAATGAGATTGCAAGTATACTTGTGAAACGTTCAAAGATAGCGGACATATGTTACAATGTTTGTGTTAAATATAATACACATTCCAGAAAACACAACATCACTAACTTACCGACGTCACAGTCTTTTCCCTCCCATCCGGTTGTACATGCGCACTCGTAGTCTCCGACTGAGTTATTGCAGGCAGCGCCATTGTCACAGGGATTGTCAGATGTACACTCGTTTACATCTGTAATAAAACCATGACGTTTGTATATGCTATGGATTTGATATTTTGAGGGAAAGAACTCTGAAATATGAATAAAAATAATGATAATAATTTTACTAATATTGAAACTTATAATTCTTATTTTAATACTTCTAATAAAAATGATAACTTTGAAACAACAATAATAATAATGATGATGATAATAATAATAATAATTATAATAATAATAATAATAATAATAATAATAATAATAATAATAATAATTATTATTATTATTATAATTATAATAATTATAAACATACTAGTAATACTAACACAAATAGAGGATTTAAGAGTATCGCATCACATACCCGTGTCACAGTTCTTTCCCTGCCAGAAGGCGCTACAGGCACAGCTATAGTCCCCAGCTGAGTTGGAGCAGGCGGCGCCGTTCTCACAAGGATCGTCCCTCGTGCACTCGTTTATGTCTGGATTATAATTATTTGTGATCGATTAACGTAATATTCAACGCTACGATAACAGGCAATTTTTACAAACTTGAATTACTATTAGACTCCGATTCATTTGCTGCATTAATGTATTGAATGTCTTATAAAATCAAGAAGAGGCTGAATCCATTGATCCAGATTGAAAAAGAAAGAAAAAAGTCAGTAATTATTATTGTGAAATGTTCAATGGTAGGGGACATACCATACTTTGTTACAATGTTTTTAGTAAAAAATAATAAACACTCCAGACATCAACATCACTAACCTACCGACATCACAGTCTTTGCCCTCCCATCCGGTTGTACATGCGCACTCGTAGTCACCGACTGAGTTATTGCAGGCAGCGCCATTGTCACAGGGATTGTCAGATGTACACTCGTTTACATCTGTAATTAACCATGACGTTTGTATATGCTATTCAATTTTATATTTTAATGGAATGAACTTTGTAATATGAATAAAAATAATGATAACAATTTTACTGATATTGATACTAAAACTATTTATTTTAATACTTCTAATAAAACTGATAACTTTAAAACAATAATAATAATAATAATAATGATGATGATGATGATGATGATGATGATGATGATGATGATGATGATGATAATAATAATAATAATAATAATAATAATAATAATAATAATAATAATAATAATAATAATTTTTTAACAATAATGATAATGATAATGATAATGATAATAAACATTCTAGTAATAATAGCACAAATAGAGGATTTAAGATTATCGCATCACATACCCGTGTCACAGTTCTTTCCCTGCCAGAAGGCGCTACAAGCACAGCTGTAGTCCCCAGCTGAGTTGGAGCAGGCGGCGTTGTTTTCACAAGGATCGTCTGTTGTGCACTCGTTAATGTCTGGATTATAATTAGTTGTGATCGATAAACGTAATATTCAACGCTACGATAACAGGATTTTTTTACAAACTTTAATTAGACTCGGATTCATTTGCTGCATTAATGTATTGAATGTCTTATAAAATCAATAAGAGGCTGAATCCATTGATCCAGATTGAAAAAGAAAGAAAAAGTCAGTAATTATTATTGTGAAATGTTTAGTAAAAAAATAAACATTTCAGACATCAACATCACTAACTTACCGACGTCACAGTCTTTGCCCTCCCATCCGGTTGTACATGCGCACTCGTAGTCTCCGACTGAGTTATTGCAGGCAGCGCCATTGTCACAGGGATTGTCAGATGTACACTCGTTTACATCTGTAATAAACCATGACGTTTGTATATGCTATGGATTTTATATTGGGCAAACCAGATATAAACATTGCATGCAGAGAAGTCCCTTTTATACCATGAAAGTCGTTTAAAGTTCACAATGTTAAGGCCTAGAAAAAAAAATGTTTGGTTAGGGTAACATCCTTTTCAAAAATAGGTAGGGTAGGTAGGGTTTATTATTATTATTATTATTATTATTATTATTATTATTATTATTAGGTTTATATAAGAATGTCATTTTTTATCCTAGCGGAATGGTGTTAAAGTTATCTTCTGTACAAGCATTTAAGGTTTTAAACTACATATTGAAAAAGAATTAAAAAATTCTTTTTTTTTTTTTTTTTTTTTTAGTTTTTCATTTTTTTTTTCAAACTGACTATAAAAACGGAAGGGTCGTCGCCTATTCCGTAGGTAGGTTCGGGTTACCTGAACCAAATATATTTTTTTATTAGGCCTTAAAGCAATTGAAATCTTTTGAAATGCAGCATGTCATATTGTTACAGTAGTATTTAACACATAATTCTTTACAACATTTAAGGTAAGCCATCCATCATTGGGATCCTTAAATGTGTAAACGACATTTTACATCGAGCTTATTTCTGTGTTTAATTCTATCTATTAACCATTATATAATATTTACATGGATTGCATATTTGAATAACATCGTAATGACGCTTGTTTTAATTTACAACGCTTAATATATTGCAAATTTATCTATTTGTGTCTGAAATAACAGTATTAAATGTCGATTAAAAAAAGCTCTCGATGAAAAAAATCTAACTAAACATTTTTTTTTTTCATTTAAATGAACTTTACCATTAGCTTAATGTAATAATGATAGATGGTTTACCTCAGTATAATGTATAATCTGTGACCTTTAACAACAAGTCAAAGGTTGGTGATAAAAAGGCAAACTTTGCCTTTAGTGATAAGGCCTAAAACAATAAATTGTGTGGTTCGGGTGACCCGACCCTACCTGGAAAATATCGCCGACCCTACTGTTTTTTGGTGCAACTTGCGAAAAAAATAAACACCCAAGATGAGTTTCGAAGATGTAGAGATAATGTTTTTGTTCGAGCCGGGATCTGTATCCGAAATTGACATGTCAACATCCGACAAGGGGCCATGTTTGTATGAAGAACAGCTGTACGATATTCCTTTCGTACAATTTATCGGGAAATTCTCCGACTTTTCGCTCTTCAGAGTAAGGTATATACAATGCAACAAAAATGTCTCTGGATAATAGTATAAGTTTTCCCATACATAAGATTGAATGCCGATCTAATTTTAATATACCCCACCCACCACTGCAGGACAAGGCATGACCAATTTCACTTGTCATGTTGTCAGATGCAATCATAAAAAAATAGTCTAACTAAAATAGCAGCAGGGCAAACATACTACTAGTATTGAAAGGAAATATAAAATATCGGGAGTTCTGAGATAGGCTGGTGCCTGACAAAATGTGACTTTCTTTTAAACTGGGACTGAAACCTGGGTCTGTTGCCATTTGTACAGTTTATAAATTATTCCTAACTTTACTTCTTGGAGAATGACAGAGAAATGTTTTTGAGATGCTGAAGCAGGTCAGTATTGTCACATTTAATTATCAATATGTTTTGCTTTCGGAAGGTGTGTGACGAATGACAACAAACTGGCAATGACACACCATCTAACTGCAGCGATGCTCAGCAATGTCCTTATATAACTAAATTCTGTTGAGAAAGGACAAAAACAAAGCAAACAAACCTGTACCAAACTAAAAAAAAAAAAAAAAAAAAAAAAAAAAAAATTCCGACCTACCTTACCTATTCTTGGGGACCATGTTACCCGAACCACATAATTTATTTTTTAGGCCTAATTATGATGATGCTGACGATGCTATTATTACTAAAATGTTTATTATTATCATTATTTGTATTAACATTATTATTTTCCATGATGCATGGTGATGATGATGATGATGATGATGATGATGATGATGATGATGATGATGATGTTGATGATTGTGGTGGTGGTGGTGGTGGTGGTGATATTGATGAGGTGATGGTGACGTTCGAGTAGAGTATCGCATCACATACCCGTGTCGCAGTTCTTTCCCTGCCAGAAGGCGTTACAGGCACAGCTGTAGTCCCCAGCTGAGTTGGAGCAGGCGGCGCTATTTTCACAAGGATCGTCTGTTGTGCACTCGTTAATGTCTGGAATTATAATTATTTGTGATAGTAAACATTAAATTCAATACTACTATAACAAGTACTTTTGACTAAGATTAAATTGCCGCTCATTAATTTATTCAATATCTTATACAATCAATTAGAGGCGGAATCTTTTGATCCAAATTGTAAAAGAAAAAGGTCAATAGGCATTGTCTGATATTTATTTGTACACTTGTAGAACTGCCGCTCTTTTTGTTGTGATCCATGATAAATACAGCGCTCTATCTAAACAGTACATGTAAGCTTTTTGCAGGTACCACAAACTAACGAAAATATGTAGCAAAACAGAGGGAAAAATATTGTCCATAGGGAACACAGAACTATTGTATTTTTTCTGAAGTCTTACATACTTAAATGTTTATATACTGTTACCATGCATGGCAATCTTCTTGGTGTTATTGATATATACAAACTATATAACCCACCGACGTCACAATCTTTCCCCTCCCATCCGGTTGTACATGCGCACTCGTAGTTTCCAATAGCGTTGGTACAAGCAGCGCCATGGGCACAAGGATTGTCCGCCGTACATTCATTCACATCTGTATGAACACATAAACCCAAGGTTTTATACTCCTATTGCAAGTGGAAATATATTATCGATTTAACTGATAGTGTACAAATAAACACTCATACATGATACAGTCAAACCCCGTTGGCTCGAACTCCCAGGGAACGGCGAACATACCTCGAGCCTCGGAAAATTCGAACCAAGCGGGAATGCTTAGCTTTCTTATACAGAAATCGGTGTTTTACTTCCAGTTCGACCCAACGAAGATTTCGAGCCAAGCGAGTTCGAGCCAACGGGGTTTGACTGTATTAAAAAGTAGTTTCTATGCAAGCTTTTTAAATGTTCATATCGTTTATAATTGTTTAAAAAAATAGTGTTTAAAACTTGTGCGAAAACTGAATAGTTCATATGAGGTCTAGGTTTAGTCTGTCCACACACTCACCCCAAGGAAATACGTAGCAAAAAAATAACATAACAACATACAAACTGCTTTGGGGACAACATCTCGTTGGAGACAAAATTCACCTGTTTGAAAAACAAGACACACCTTCGTCACAATGTTTGCCCTCCCAGAAGCCGCTGCAGGTACAACTATAATCTCCATCCAGGTTCACACAGGCGGAACCGTTTGTACATTGGTTGTTGACGTCGCACTCGTTGATATCTGGAGAAAATAGATTCGAGCATGATTATATCGTTCGTGTTTGAAAAGAGTTTACTTGGTCAGTAGGTAAATTATTATTTTGAAATTTCTTTACTTGGCAAGATGGAAACTCTTTTTTTTTCAAGTTTTAACTTGATAGAGGCATACCTTTTCCTTTGTAAGTTTTCCTCGGTAAGGGTGTACTACTTTGTTGCAAGCTTTGCTCGGTACGAGGTATATATTACTTTTTTGACAAACTTTTTACTTTGTATGAGAGATATTTCTTCTTTTGCAAGCCTTTTACTTGGTTGGAGGGAGACTTATTCTTATGCACGCTTTTAACTTGGTAAGAGGAAGATGTCTTCTTTTGCAAGCGTTTAACTTGGTTGGATGGCTAGTTATTATTTTGCAAGCTTTTTACTTGGTAAGAGGAAGACGTCTTCTTTTGCTAGCGTTTTACTTGGTAAGAGGATGACGTCTTCTTTTGCTAGCGTTTTACTTGGTAAGAGGAAGACGTCTTCTTTTGCTAACGTTTTACTTGGTAAGAGGAAGACGTCTTCTTTTGCTAGCGTTTAATTCGGTTGGATGGCTAGTTATTATTTTGCAAGCTTTTTACTTGGTAAGAGTGATAATTCTTCGTTTGCTAGCGGTTTTCTTGGTTACATGGATAGTTATTTTCTGCAAGCTTTTTATATGGTAAAAGGGATACTTCTTCTTTAACAAGCGTTTTACTTAGTAAGATGGATAGTTATTCTTTTGCCAGCGTTTTACTCGGTGAAAGGGAGTCATCCTTTTTTTCAAAAGTTTACACTCATGTCGAGATTGTGACTATCGGAGTGTCACTTTTATACAATATTTGTTAGTTTATGATTGTTAACATTCCATGTATACCGTCTATGACTTAGACGTTATATGTTTATTACAAGCAGTTACGTACGAGCCAAAAAGTAAATTTCCTTCCAAAACAGGTGAACAATTAAAGAAGCTTGATGTTACGGGTTAACGCGCATGATCATACAGCATTATCAAATGAAAACCAACCTACGTCACATTCGGTTCCCTCCCAACCGGGTGTACATGCGCACGCGCAGTTTAAAATCATATCATATGAATAGCAGTCTAAATAAAATTATGAAACAAATTCATT
Source organism: Mya arenaria (assembly GCF_026914265.1). Lineage (NCBI taxonomy): Eukaryota > Metazoa > Mollusca > Bivalvia > Myida > Myidae > Mya > Mya arenaria. The sequence goes on from NC_069122.1 coordinate 6,247,480, forward strand.
CAAATAAAATAAACCCTTAGTGCGAACACACACATTAACACAATTTTTTTAAGTGAGTCACACCTACTATCAAATGAAAACCTACCAACGTCACAGTCCGTGCCCTCCCATCCGGTTGTACATGCGCACGAGTAACCTCCAACGGAGTTGGTGCAGGCTGCTCCGTTAGCACAAGGATCGTTGGTAGTACATTCGTTCACGTCTGTGGTCGTAGATAATATCACAGGGAGTGCATTTGTTATATGAATACAATGAGGCAGATAAGTTATACTTTGGCAGGGGCGTAGCCAGCGTTACGAACTTACGCATGTGCGTAACATCAATTTAAATAATGAAACAATAGATATGACCAAAAATGATCTCAAAGTCGAGGGCCAAGCTAAACATTGATATAAGAATAAAGGGGAGATCATCTAGAGTCTCTTGGTTACTACAAAGTCGGCGGCCTCGGACCTATAAATCCCTCCAAATACACATCAGTGCTCAAAATGTTAGTTTCATTTCCCTTTTTTCCCCTGGGGAGCCCCCCCCCTACACCAACCCCCCATACGGCTACAGGGATATTCCCCCTCTCACACCCTCCCCCTTTCGTGCGTAACATTCAGTAAATCCTGGCTACGCCCCTGTTTGGTGTAAATATAGTTTCACCGTATCAATATGGAGAGATATTAAAGAGAGTAAATAAAAAAAGCGCTAAGAATATAACAAAGAAGTTGGCATGTTGTGTTATGGATAACGCAGTTACATATTGATACCAGTTGAATGCAATGGAGCGGAATAAAGCTTCATTCAAATGATCCGTCAAAATGCTAGGATAGTCATACCATACAGCTTAAACACACGTGACTCCTACCTGTGTCACAATTTGTTCCTGTCCAGCCGGTCTGACATGCGCACGTGTAGCTACCACCGGATACGTACGAGCAGGTCCCATGGGTGCACGGGTCGGCATTAACACATACGTTTCGGTCTAAGGGATAATTGGAAAAATAGTAGGAGTGATGCAGTTATGTTCCTGGCATCGATCCATGCAATAGAAACCTTCTCCAGGCTCCAGAAAGTTCAAATAATTACGTATAACAATTTTGTTTTCAAATGTCAAAATTGCTTTTAACAATTTTGATACGATACAGCATTTCGTTACTAAGTCAGTGTAATGTCAGTGTAATTGGTTGTTACAAGCTGTGGATGACAAACCAAGAGTTTCTATAAAATGATGTACCTTGACAGGTGGTTCCTGTCCAACCGGAAGGACACGCGCACGTGTAACCACTTGAAGTGTCCGTGCAAGCACCCCCGTTCGAGCAAGGACTTGGGTCGCAGGCTGGAAAGCACGAGTTATTGGCACTACTTTTATGATAAAGAAATGTGACAATGAAAACTATAGGGTCAGGCCCCGAGGTCAACATTGTATCTATAATTTTGTTCACATACAATCATATTCTAAGACACACACTTTACCTTTAGAGGGACTCGCTGATGTTTTTAGACCAAAAAAGTTTTTTTCGGTAATAAATCAGAAAACACTTATTCTATCCTTATTTTACTTTATAATATCGAAATTGCAGAAAGAAATGCAATTATATTATAAAAATATTTTGATTTTAGTGGAGTGCGAGCCCACGCCGGTAAAAACAGACGCCTTTTTAACAAGAACACCTGGACATATTCATAAGTGATGGAATTTTAACCTTTTAATACATTGATAACATCACGTGAAAATATCGATCAACAACGAATCATGCATTAACGCTTATAAAAATTGTGGTCTTCAAAAACGATATTTGAGCTAATAGCTGTTGGTATCTTAGTTTTAACACTTCTAATGATTTGCCCATACACAAAAGTGGATTTTACAAAACAACATGAGCGAGTCCCTTTAATACATTCCAATAAAAAGAGAGATTTTTGGAAGAGAAAACTATATACAGAATATGAAAATAGCAGTTTCGGTTTTAGTGGCGCTTAAAACAGTTTCTTGGTGGATAGGACTGTTATGACTGTTACAAACAATATATGCCTGTAAGAATACCTCTTGTGATACTTAATCTATATTCTGTATAAATCAGTCCCGGTTTGATTGACACTGTTGAGACTTACTGCTCGCTTTGAAAAATTATAAATGATATAGAGTAAGCTTGTTAAGACCTACTCCCAACTCTATTTAAATCGCGGTATCGGTTTTATTGACACTGGTGAGGCTTACTCCCTATTATTTATAAATCAGTCTCGGTTTATTTGAGACTGTTGAGACTTACTCCATTATCTGTATAAATCAGTCCCAGTTTGATTGAGAATGTTAAGACTAACTCCCTATTGTGCATAAATTCGTCTCGTTTTAATTGAGACTGGTGAGACTTTCTCCCTACTCTGTACAAATCAGTCTCGGTTTGGTAGAGACTGTTAAGTCTCTCTCCATACTTTTATCAATCGATCTCGATTTATTTGAGTGTTTCCCTATTCTGTATAAATAAGTGTTGGCTTGATTGAGACTGTTGAGACCTACTCCCTATTTTGTATAAATCAGTCTCGGTTTGGTTGAGACTGTTTACACTTCCTCCATATTCTGTATAAATCGGTCTCGGTTTAATTGAGAATGTTGATACTTTCTCCCTATTCTGTATAAATCGGTCTCGGTTTAATTGAGAATGTTGATACTTTCTCCCTATTCTGTATAAATCGGTCTCGGTTTTATTGAGAATGTTGATACTTTCTCCCTATTCTGTATAAATCGGTCTCGGTTTAATTGAGACTGTTTACACTTCCTCCATATTCTGTATTAATCGGTCTCGGTTTAATTGAGAATGTTGATACTTTCTCCCTATTCTGTGTAAATCGGTCTTGGTTTTATTGAGAATGTTGATACTTTCTCCCTATTCTGTATAAATCGGTCTCGGTTTTATTGAGAATGTTGATACTTTCTCCCTATCCTGTGTAAATCGGTCTCGGTTTTATTGAGACTATTGAAACTTACCTCCTATTCTGTGTAAATCGGTCTCTGTTTAATTGAGAATGTTGATTCTTTCTCTCTATTCTATGTAAATCGGTCTCGGTTTAATTGAGAATGTTGACACTTTCTCTCTATTCTATGTAAATCGGTCTCGGTTTAATTGAGAATGTTGACACTTTCTCTCTATGCTGTGTAAATCGGTCTCGGTTTTATTGAGACTATTGAAACTTCCTATTCTGAATAAATTAGTCTCGGTTTAATTGAGACTGTTGAGACATACCACTGGTGCCGTACACGTTAATCTTCCAGCTATCCCCACACTTGTAGTTTCTGTCCCCGGGACAAGTGTACGTACACTGGTTCTCGGCAAGTTTCTGGGGTGACACCCGAAAACTGTTTCCACAGAAACACTCCACATTAAACTGGAATGAAACGGATATTGTGTTCAAATAATGTTAAAGTGACTTGCATTGAGGGTAAGCGCTACTGTATTTATATGTCAGTGTTAAACTGGTTTGGTTTGAGCGTGTATGTATTATGTTATGCTGGTATTTTTACATATAAATATATAAATAGTCAGCAAGAAAATACCTTTCAAATAATTTCAATATGATACGTGGTCATCAGACATTTCACATTAACGTTAACTTTCAGTAAAATAGTTTATTTGTGGTTCAGTTTCATTAAAGATGCACGCTTACTCACAGATTAGATTTACCACAATTAAAATACAATTGTTTAGATATACCAAAAAGAATAAATAAATGTCAATAAATATTGTTCTTATGAAGGATACTGAGTTTAATCTGAAAGAAAGGTGCAGAAAACACGCTATGCGACGATAGTAAATCACTGTAAATATTTAAGCATTCACCAATCATTTTATAATTTTGCATTTTCAGCAATGAAACACGCGGTTACAATTTTGTTATTAGAAATTGATATTTTCCATAAATGCATTATTTAGTAAGTAGTTAAAGGTTTATCAGTCAAAATTTAGGTTTGTTATACATGTGTATGTATTGATTTTGAATAAGAGTGTCACTTTCAGTGCTTTGATATAAGAGCCTCACCTCGACTCCGGCGTACTTGTAACCACCGTCCTTGCAGCGTTTTATGCAGCGTACCGGGCTGTTGGAGTTGTCGTTGGACAACATGGGCAGCAGGATGCGACCCTTTACATCTTGGTAACAGCCCATATACGTCATACCTGCAGGTTTGGCAGACGGAAGATAAGTGATAGCTGCTGCACATGCTACACGAGTAATTGAAATTATATATGCACCCGCTTTCCGAAATAACCCCGCCTACAGAAAGCTCGACTAGTCAATGCAGAACGAACGCAAAAAATAATCGTTCATTTGAGTTGGAATGTAAATATTAAACTATATACTACTAGTCTGTTAATGGATATAAGTTTATCAAGCTCTGCAAATATGCCAAAGAATCACTACGTGTTCGTTATGCCGTTCATTCTTTATAATTCTTCTTTATATTTTACATCCTCCGTTACTATACTTTCTCTCATTCTACAGCAATATTGTATTATATAAACATACATTTAAACCTTATACAACATCAGAAATACTCTCCGTTGCCGGTGTATTTTACCGCTTGCAAAAACTATAAGCGCCTTAAGAGTATTTCTGGTGTTGTATACGGATTTTCGAGATTGTTTTCACTTTCTTTATGGTCTTGTGCATATCTTATTGATTCCGCAAAGCAACCATAACAATGTATGGTGAACATGGCACCCTATTACATTCCGTCCAAAGGGATTTGTATCATATCGACTTTCAGCGCAAATCATTCTCGACATCGCCACCACTACTCCATAGCTGCATCACCTAAGTTTTGATGTGTACCGGTATATCAGAACTGTACATATAGCTCATTTTATTCCGCCCGGTTAGCTCAATCGGAAGAGCGTTGGACTCTGAATCGGACAACCCGGGTTCGATTCCCGGGCGGACCAGGTCACTTCTGTTGTGATTGGTTATGAAATCCTTTCTACCACCATTCGCACTGTACCACTGCACCTGGCATGTACAGAAGTTGTCAGTTCCTTGCGGAGGTGAAGGCACCTAGTACTGGTTCTGCCCAGGATAGTCGTGCGGTGGTTGAACTGCCACTCTGGGACCCTTCAATGTGCTCACGCCGGGACCCGGAATATAAACTACTAACACCACACCACCACCCTCATTTTATGTTTACCTCCGATAGGTGGTGGAGATGGCATTTAGTAGGCGTGATTTTGTTCCACGTTAAAATCATGAAGAACTTACCGGCCACATGGTCAAACAGGACCAGTAGAATGGCGAGCTTCAAGTTCATCCTGAGGACGTCCTCCGGAGCTGTGGGGGAAGATGATGGTCAATGGGTCGTTTTCACGAAACATTTAAAACTAAATCCGAGAATTTCTTCAATCATCGAATTGTACTTATATGCTGTAAATCTAATATTGATACGTGTGTATATATATAAACAATTCAAATAAGAGAAAAACATATAAAAATTCTAATTCTGTTTTTACGATTTAAGCTGCACTTTCACAGAATGACAGGTTTGACATTTGTTTTTAATTTTGTCTCAGAATCAGCTGATTTCGGTTTCAATGCCTTTAAATCATTCGTATAAGATGACTCACAATGGAACAGAACTCAATTGCTGAACAACAGCGGAATTTTCTTTTTTCATGAAGCGCTAGTAACGCTAATAGTGATAAAACATCCGTTTTCGAACGCGAATATGCAAAATTGCCATCTGATATTTTGTTTGCAGCCTTGCAACACTGGCTTCCATACATTAATACAAAAATTAGCGCATTCTAAAACCATTTTTTAAAGTTGTTAAAATGGTCAATCTGAGAGAGTGCAGCTTTTAGCAACCTAATTGATATTTTGTTCGTCAGATTTCCTCAGAAAAGTTTAATTTCATTACTTTAATCTTTCGCTCCCATATTCACCACTACAAATCTTAAATAAAAATTGCCAATCCAAAAAATGCCGTGTTTTGAACAACTTGAATGCCGAAAAATCTTTATTTTTTAGCAAATTTGCTTCAAATAACGCAAAAAAATGTTATCATTAGACTTCGAGATGTCTCTAAAATGCTCGCTTTACTACTGAAATGGGTATTTCCTTTAAATAACACTTAAAAATATGAAATACAAATATATGGTTTGAGTCTTTTAAATCTAAATAGCTGTTATATAACTACAACGCATATTGATGTGGTTTAATATTAAATAAAAGAAGAAATTATATTTTTATTTTATAAGCCACTTCGATACTTTTCCTCCCAAATTCGACGGATATTAAAATTAAATTTATTAAAAAAAAAGAGTTTAGATTTGTAATTGTTTTTACCTGTTTTCTAAAGTCTTTAGAAATCAGAACTCCACAAAAGCAACTCTTCCAATGAAGCTAAGCGGTGGTTTCAAAACTACAAATCTTGTAATCCCCGGATTACACCCGTTACTAATCAGTTCCCGCCTGCAAACTCAGTAAGTCCGGTATTAACCCATAATTAAATTTGGCAGCCAAAACAAATGTACGATCGAATACGCAAAACGGTCAGTCAAAATGACCTTATACATCTTTATGTTATATACGTATAACTAAAACTCCTTTTTTCAAATATTTATATACCACGAGTCTGTGATTTTTCGTCACAACCAATGAAACCTAAGCCATAAATTATGTCAAAGTTCGATACATGCGTGCATTTCTGGGAACCAGCGGTTCATTCAGCCATGTACATATTGGCCAGTCAGAACCTTACAATATTTTCGTCAAGTCAAAGATCGGCCATTTTTGCGATTTTTTACACTAAGAAGATGAGTGTGTTATGTCTGATATAGCGGATCCGTGGTCTAGAGCAAAATAAATTGATTTTTATCAAGAATTTTAAGTAAAATCATGATGTTATTTGTGAAGAATATCAGTCCGAAATTAATCCATTTTTCAATCTAATTTATGAGGTGTAACAGAAACTAGACGATTCCGCGATTTATAGATTTTTATTTGATTTTCACTGCAATCATGCAAGTTGAGCTTTCTGTGTCAAGTTTATTCAATGTGTATACCACGTGATAAATTACTTCATATATGCTTCATCGGGAGGCAATTTTTTGCTTCAAATGAAGACAAATGTAACTACCATTTATTCACCCTTTTAAATGAAACATAAAGAAAAGTTATCCTTGTTTCAAGTCATCATTCGATAAAAAAAATTGCCTTCCGACGTATTTATGACGTAATCTATCACGTGGTATACACGCACTGTTATTTGTACTCACGGATCCTCATAGCCGCGCACCTGTAAAGTTGGGTTTAATTGTTCTAGCATTTCCAAAATAGTACAATGTTACTAGTTTCATGGCTCCCCCGTATACATATAATGTTGTTTGTTCCTGTACACATTCTTGGTGTATGGCATGCAGATGAGAGCTCTCAACTACGCTCACTCCGTCCATTCTTAATCATTTAAATGTTATTTTATGGCATCTAACTACAGTTGAACCTCTTTGGCTCCCAGGGACCGGCGCAAATACATCGAGCCTCATAAAAGGCGAACCAAGCGGGAATGCTTACATTCAGTATAAAAAATCGGCCCTTTACATCAAGTTCGACGGGCAGACGGGATGCCGACAGACGGGAGGTCTTTATAAACTAATAGGGAATACACGTTTAAGTAAACGTTAACTGTTGCTCTTAAAATATTTTTGTCGAGAAGATCGGCAGCCTACATCAACAGGAGAACATCAAGCAATAAAGAAAAATATCTTGAAATCAGTTTGACAGTTATACTTTTTATACTGTATGGCGATTTGATAAATGACTTTTCTTACAATATTCGAATTAGTTGTATTAAAGATATTATAAAACACATCGCATATAACTTATTTTACCCCTCTTGCAAAACATACACATGAATAATTTGACTATACGCACTATACACGTTACCGTTAATATACGTGAAAGACGCGGAGGGACGTTCAAACATACGTGTACAAGTAGAAGTCCGCAAATGTCGAGCAAAACACACACATACAGTTGAACTCCGATGGCTCGAAGTTCCGGGGACCGGTGAATGTACCTCGAGACTCGGAAAATTCGAGCCAAGCGGGAATGTTTACCTTCAATTTATAGAAATTGGTGCTTTACATCCAGCTTGAGCCAACGAGAAACTCGAGCCAAGCGAGTTCGAGCCAACGGGGTTCCACTCTATTTTAAATAATTTAGATCAAGAAACTTTAAGTTTATGGTGGTAAGGTCGTTGTTTCTTAATCGCTTGGCACACATTTATAACGAATTATAACTGATTATATGCAATCCGTTTATCTGTGCCATTGAGCTTTTTCCATTGTGTAATTTACATAATTACATTCTGGTGGATTACTACTTAATTTTGCGTATTTTAACTCTTAAAGTTCATTGTATCAAGCTGTTTTTATTGAATGTTTCAGATACTTTAAAACCAAGGTTATTTGGAGACTAAAACAAAGGTTTCATTCGAATTTTATAAAAACATACTTAAAATATCTGATTGCAAATTTCCTTATTACATCCACCCGCCATGTTTAAAAAACTAATATTGAAAAAAGATGAAATTAACAAGTTTTAATGCCCTGAAAATTTCAGGAAAAATATTCAAGTTGAATATTCATAGGTAGGCCTTGAGACTTAAAGGATAAATAATCTAAGTTCTGATATTTGACAATAAGTTCTTGCTTTTTATTGAAAAGAAATCATTTAAAAAAAAACTCTTATATTTTGAATTTCCATAGAAAAAGCTCTTTCTTATTCAACTGGTTTAAAAATCTAACAAAAAAAGATATGAACGTTTCTTATGATATAAGTTACAATATTGAAAAATATATTTTCTCCAATATTCATTGTATATATTGAATAACAAGACTACATGTGGGTCGTGTTTCTCTATCATATCGTTGGTAAATGTAAACATAGCCTGCAAATGCAGATTATATAATCAAGAGTTAAGCGAAATATAATATATCGTTATTGCAATTATATTAATCGTACAATGAATGACATTGGACAACCAGTATGGTACCATCACTTCGGTATCGCTGGAGTTCTTGCCCTTTAATTGTCAAAATTTGATTAAACCTCTTGTCCCGTTAGTTCGCCACATGAATAGAATAATTTCATTAATTTCGGTCTGAGGAAATGACACAAGTCAAAATGTTGCGCTTCTAAAGCTGCACTCTCACAGATTGAACGATTTGATTACTTTTTATTTTTTGCGAAAATCCATGGCAACCAGTTAAATAGGACTGCTGGCAAAAAATTAGGCCATAAAACATTAATTTTCGAACGGAATATGAAAATCTACGATCTGATTTTTGTCAGCAATCTTATATCATTGATTTGCAGATATTGACGCAAAAATTTGCTCTTCCAAGACAAAAAATAAATAAAAGTTGTAAAAATTATATATCTGTGAGAGTGCAGCTTTAAATTATACCCCTCTAACCTCTAACGTTAATTCCTTGATTCGTTCCTGTACAGTAGTAGATTGTTTATTATAGTGACATGTGTATCATACAAATAAATAACATAATTTATACAGTGAGAGTACACCCGGCCCCATGGGCCTATAGGTCACCTTTAAGAGTGAGTTAACATAATTCGATATATAAGTTACAAATGATTTTCAAACATATATAGTAACAACATAAGATATAATTCACGATTCAATTATGTACATAGAAAATACATGTATGGCAATGTATAGAGATTTATATCACTTAATTATCTAATAACCATAAACAATTATAATTATGTTGTTGTTTTTATCTATGCTCGTATTGAATGATACAAATAAAACACTTAGAGGTTAATACACGGCGTAGCCGGGCCGTTGAGTGATAATTGGCCCGAGTGACTCATAATGGCCCGAGACGTAGTAAAGACTAAAATTTATTCCTTATGCGTGATTGGCTAGTCGATGTTATCAAGTGATATTACCAAGTTAGGTATAAAGCTTAAATATTCCAACTGTTTAGGGTAAGCCTTCGTAGCACTGTGGATACAACGCTATTCAGCAATTTTGGCGCCACCGGTTCGAATCCGGTATCTGACAATTTTTTTTTTTACATTTGGGTATTTTTTTACAATTATGATATCAAAGAGTAAAACATTTAATTAAATAATTGTCCTGAGATTTGTTACAGAAAAAACGTGTTTTTTGGTGCCAATCTGGTGTATAGTCCCTTTAAAGTATACAACGTTGTAAACTACATCTTTGTTAACTTTTAAAGGTGAACTATTTTATTATATATAAAGTCTTAATACTTGTGAAATGAACCACAAATCACACCTATGTCAATGCAACTTTTAAGAGTAAAAAGATTTGAAAGTTAACAACAATTAAATTAACAACGTGGTTAACTTTAACACTATTCTGAACAATCAGCCATCAAAGTATCTTAAGCTAAAATATGATATTGTAAGAGAACGTTTATATGGAGAAGTGTTCCCCTAACCATATCCCCAAAAGTACAGGTGCACCTCTATATTTAGAGGTACCGGTCCATATATTCAGGTGCATCTCTTAATTTGGGGTTATCAAAAACATGTTCAATTTACACTTAAAATATTTAGACACACCATTTTCTTTAGTTCACGTACTACCTCTGCTTTAAGAACTGCATTTCTAAATATTAAATAATTTAGGATAGTCTTGCGAAATGACATTAACTCAAAATACGGCGGCTGGTTACTAAATTTAATAAACGAACGATAAATGGAATGTAAAAAAATCGTCGGTACTAATAGCCCAGCAAACATGACCATATCGGGCCGATGTCGGCTGAATATCGGCATGTCGGCCAGTGTTTGCCGATATCGCCCGATATGGGCATATTGACAGAAACATTGTATGTGTAGTAATACTATATGATTTAAATTTGAATGTTTAAACATAATAACATAAATAATAGCTTTTATTTTTTTTATGGACAAACAACTTTTTATAAATATGTCAATATCGGGCCGATATTGGCCCGATGTATACGTGGTATTGCTTCAAGGGAGAGCAATGCATATGTTGCAACTTTCACTAGCAGTTCATTCCCCTGGCGGTTAATAAATATTTAAATTCATTATCATAAAATATTAAATCCAATTCAAGTTTTTATAGTTAATTGTTTTTAATTAACTAATTAATTATGTAATTAAAAGATTCAATTTATGTTTATTTGATTTTTATCTACATAATTAAAGTTTTATATTCACTGCGGTATTTTTGCCATTTCAAAGAGAAGATGAAAGTCAAATCATACTTTTGGTTTTTATCAGTAGTAAGTAGTGTTTGAATCGTTGTTGAGCGCATGAATATAAGGAATTATTATACATGTAGTACTATTCTGTTTATCTATAGTTTTATTCTCGAAAGTAATAAATACTTTTATTTGGAGTAAATATGTTGAAAAGGAATTCGTGTAATATTTTTTCGTGACTAGTTCTCTTTGTTGTTTTATGAGTTTCATTAAAATCAACATTTTAGGTAGCATGTGCACACAAAAGCAAAGTATTACATTGATGATTTTCTTGGGTTTGAACGATTAATTTATCTGCTTCCATTGTAGACAAATTTAAAAAGAACATTTTGTTATCAATAATGAATCATAATTGACCCATTTTAATTTACAGCATCATATATTGTGGAAAGATCGAAGTTGCAGAGAGCGGACAACTGCAAATTGAAGCTCTGAAAATGAGGAATAAAGGCGATCAAAGGGGAGGTATGTCTTTGCGTCCCAATGTTACCATTTATATTGAACTTATGCATACTATGATAGTTAAAATCATTCTGTCAGGATGGTGTGCATTTATATACTTTTTGTGAAGCAAATTAATTAATGATACATCTATTCACGAATTCAGATCGAAAGTATTGATAAAAAGCAGGTGATTTAGGCTATTTCACACTTAAGAACAAGCAGGTTGACTATGCCAACCTTTAAATTTACCTAAAGTGGAGAAATGATTAGTATAACCGATTAATGCATTTGTTACTGTAACAAAATGTGATGCATTTTCAGAGGAAGAGTATTTTAATCAGATGAGGATGAATACATGTCAGTGATAACACCACCAAGGCAATTGAAACTGACAGTTGCAATGGCAGGACTGTCCTGCAAGCATCACAACAGTTACTACAAGATCCCCCAGCATCTGTTCTACAGGTATATACCGTACTTAACCTTTGTTAACAAGCATAGTTCAAATAAAAAATCCCCAGAAATATGCAAAGGGATGTAGGCAAATTTTATACAAACAACAGAAAAATAATTCACATTTAACAAAAACCCAATTAAAAATTAAGAATACCAAATTCCTTGTAAATGCATTTTGTTAATACCCATATCCTGAAAAAACCCTTATCCCTACCTATGTTTTACTAGAACATTCACTTATTCCAGAGGCTGTCGTGAAATTCCGTCGTTTCTCACAGCACAGGTACGAGAGACATATGCCGCCTGGATTGGGAGAGCATCAAACAGGGATTGTGGAAGGGAAATAAGAGGGAAATGAGGCATGCGATGTCTGAGTGCATCCTTGGAACACCGGGATGAAAAAACAAAACAATATAATGTTAAAAACCCTTGATGTTTAATGCAGGAGCTTGACCTTAAGTATTGTTCAATGAAATAACTCTTATTTCAAGTCTTATTTTGTTTGTTTATTTGTACAGTGACAGTCTGTGTGTATTATGGCATGTCTATGTATTATAACTTGTACATTTTGATAATACTGTTCAGGGGTATTATCCACATTTTGTGATAACCCTATTGTTTAAATATCTAAAGCAATGATAAAAATAATAATAAAAAATGTAAGATCAAACTGGGTTTTTTATGTAGGAATTTGTGAGTATATAATATGCCTGTAGGTTTACGGTAATTTTTCTCTGGATTATTACTTTTTTCTCTCTGAAGACAAACCAAGACAAAATCTTGTGTTTAACTATCATGTTCTGTTGTCATTGAGCATGACAATCCAGCTGTATGAGAATAGGGACGAAATAGGATACCGGCATTATCCTGGCAAAATGTCGGTTATTAAAATTATGCCGACATCGGCCCGACGTCGAGCCGTGTTGCACATCCGAAATCGGCCCGATGTAAATGCCGATGTCGGGCCGATGAAGTGTTCCATACCGGCCCGACATCGATATAAAATGTTTGCTGGGAGGTATTGAAAAAAAGAATACGAATATGTCACAACACCTTTTACACATGTGAGACATATTCGTATGTGTGAAATTACGGTTCAACATAACCTTATAGTAAGTAGAGTATCAATCTGGTATAGCCTTATATTCATCTGTTTTCTCCTTTTCTTAAGTAGCTACTAGCCCCAAATACATACATAGAGTCGCTTTTCTCCCACCTCATATAAGTATAGATCCAAAAAAATAACCATACTTAAAATTCTTTTCTCCCACCTCAGATAAGTAGATCCAATAATTTAACCATGCTAGAAATTCTTTTCTCCCACCTCAGATAAGTAAATCCAATAATTTAACTATGCTAGATATTCTTATCTTGCCCACGGGCGAAGATAAAATGCCCGTATGGAACTCCTTTTACCACATTGTAATTACCTCCCTTGTTGAAGGCTGTCGTCAATAGCATCAAGGAAATCTTATCTTATGGTAATATTTAGAACGCGAATTAATTATTTCTCGCTTCAAATGTCACCATAAAACAGTTTTCACGCACCATTCAAGAAATAATGCTCCATTCTCCTTAGAACATTAACTGGATCACTGCGCGTATATCCATGATAACCACGTGCTATCGCATATCCATACGCAATTATTGTCACTAAGCAAAAAAGAGTTCCAGCAAAAAATACATTTTTACTTAATTTTGTTGAACTGAGGTGGGAGAAAAAGGATCTACCATAGCTGCCCGTCTAAGATAGGTTCATCCCGACCCTCGCGCAGAGTGTTTTGCGGAAATTCGGTAAACCTCGTTTCCGCAAAACACCCTACACTTGGGTCGGGATGAACGCTCGGGTCGGGATGAACCTATCCTACACTCTCGGCAATGGAAGACTTATAATCTGATATCAACAGACCAGATAAGCGAGTTCGCAGGAAAGGACGTCGACACCGTACAATATTTACACCCCAACTTCAATTCCTTAAATGAACTGCCTTTTGGCAATTGCGCTTATCAGTCTATGAACGCAACATCTTCGGATATGTTCGGATCGTAATTTATTGCATAACAATATACATGAAAACTATTGATCTTGTTATTGTTTGTATTGTGTCAGCAGGTCCTGTAAAATACAAATCAATATTTTTAAAAGTGTTAATTTATTATAATTTAAATGTATTGTTGCCATAAGTGTTTCAATTTTTACGATTTAAAGTGACTCCACACACATTGACCAACCCAATTACGTTCATACTCCGATAAGGACATCAACTCCGCAATTCATTCCTGAAATATGACCCGCTTGTGTCTGCAATGATACGACTACGACAAACGCATATGATACCGATGTTAAATGGTGAATCTGGAACAGAAATGCGAACACCATTTAAAACAATTATCCGTGAATGTCAAATCATAAAAACATAGACAAGTCATGACACAACAATGGAGTGATAATCACAATCATCATTCATAAAATATTGCTGATTTACTGCCCATGCGGGTCGTCTGCTTCATCCCTTAACGAAACTTTCGGTTTTGAAATTTAGGTGATGCTAAATCTCAATACGGAGCTTCCGGTCTGACGTCATCGTTTCTGCTTTATACTTGTATGGAACCTGCTGTGTGGTATTACAAATGAAACTGTATCTCAATACGGAGCTTCCGGTCTGACGTCATGGTTTCTGCTTTATCCTTGTATAGAACCTGCTGTTTGGTATTACGGATGAGACAGTTTCGCAATACGGAGCTTCCGGTCTGACGTCATGGTTTCTGCTTTATCCTTGTATAGAACCTGCTGTTTGGTATTACGGATGAGACAGTTTCGCAATACGGAGCCTCCGGTCTGACGTCATGGTTTCTGCTTTATTCTTGTACGGAACATGCTGTTTGGTAAATGAGACTGTATCTCAATACGGAGCCTCCGGACCGTATATGCGATATATGTTTGAGAGTTATACGGCGCTTTGGATATGGTATCACGAAGGTTTCGGTCTTGTCTCGTGGTCTCTGTTTGGTAACTGAACATAATATCTGGTCTTGTACGGCACCGTGTGTGTTACATTGAAGTATGGTTACATTAAAATAAGGTTATAAAATATTGAAGATATTGCCGAAAACCGACGAAAAAACGACGAACAATGTCCGAATTGATCACAGAAGCTAACAAAGACCACTTCAGCTGCGCATTATGATAAGCCCGGACATGACAGTTGTTTTATGATTCGGCAGGTCTTTAAAAAAAGACCCTTTAGCATTGAATTTCAACTGTGACCTACTAAAGGTTCGAAAAACGTACCCTATACAAAGCAACGCTCTGTGAATTCCAGTGAAGTTGTTGTCATTTATCCCAGCCTAGAACTATTCTTTTCCCGGCTTCCTCTTTATGGATAAATAGTCTGCCTCGTCTAAGCCTCAACCATCTCCATTCAGGCATCTACAAGGAAATAATACAAAACCTCGAGTAATATCCATTCACCATAAATATCTAGGCAAATGAATACCTTATATGCAATACTTGTTTAGTCTATCTGTGTTAAGAGTGCTTGTATCATGTGCAACCGTTGTGGGCTCGATCCCCGGTTGGCCGGCTTTACACACAAGTCAATGGTGATCAAACATGGCTCAAATTGTAGTGGGCAGGTTCGCATTTAACTTTTATAGAAAACACATCATGCATACAGTAGCACGTTTAGTCTCCAGTACAGATGTTTATTGCTAATGCTGGTTCTTGAGGAATGTTTCAGCTTCCATAAAGTATTGTAACGGTATTCTTACACAGGTCCTGCATTTGATGATATTATTTGCTATGATATGGTGGACATATGTTGTAATGATATGTCAATGAAAACGCTTTTAAAATGACAAGGCGGTGGAAGAAAAACAGTTGGAAACTTATGCAGTATTAGCCAAAGATTGAACGACTGAACCAAAGTACTTAACCAAAGTTGGATTAACTGATTTTTCGTCTGATCTTTATAAGCTCTACCACGACAACATAGTGATCTAGATCTGATTAGCGCTTGCGGAGGCAGCGGTCATGTACTTTATTGTTGACCGGATTTGACTGGATATTTTTGGTTAAGTAAAAGTGCAAATCTGCCAAAAGCGAAATGTTTAACTTTCATAACTTTCATAACTTACCTGTGAGAATTAAATTTGAAGTATACGTAACAAAGTCGTAATCCGCCAGTAACTAGACCCTGTAACCGTGGGCACATGCTGGTCACTTAAAGCCGCATTAGCTTCATTGTTTAATAAATATCAAATCATGTTAGAAAACAAACAAAAATACGTTTTTAAGTAACTAAAACGTGATCGTTGCCGCTTGACCACAGAGGCATTGATGAATTAAAGGATAATTGAAAATATTATAGACAGACAGACAGACAGTTTATTTCGACTTGTACAGTGTACATCGTCATCAACACATATGTTTATACTGATCAATGTCAACGTGTATGCATAAAAACAAACAATGTAATACAAACGAGTATATATATATATATATATATATATATATATATATATATATATATATATATATATATATATATATATATATATATATATATACACAAAAAATCATCTTATATGAATCAGAGGATGAACAAATGTTACAATATTAAGTTCTAACATTAATTATTGTGGATCTTACTTTAAGCGAATCTTTAACGAACAGACATAGTTTAATAAGCTTTATTTTATTATTAGATTGCAGTAGTTGTAAGTATTTAAATACAGACGGTCTTGTATAATAGCATTTCTTAATATATTTCTTTCTAACATCATTAAAAGCTTGACACACACAGATAAAGTGAAATTCGTCTTCAATATCATTGGAATTACAACAAAGACACTATCTTTGGTTTCGAACAATATTATTTCTAGCGTATCTACCAGTCTGAATATGAAGTGGGTGCACAGAGAGTCATAGTCTACAAAAAAAATTCGTAAACTTTGGGGTAAAATGTCTAAATAACTTTCATATTCAAAACTAGCCTAAAATGTCATACATATCTAGCACTGAGCTGTTTTCTAAAGCACCATACCAATCTTGTTTAAAAGCATCATGTAGTCTACATTTGAGAACTGGTATAAATCTATCAACATCAATATTGTAGATATCGTCATAAACATGGCTAAAACCAAAATCATTTAATATATTTTTTAATTTATACACCCAATTACGACAACCTTTATCACAATCAGTCTTAGCTTGTGTATATATAGTTTTGATAATAATATTATCAGTGGTAGCAACCTTAAACCAATATGACAATTTACGCACATATCTTTGAATATATAACGGAAATCTTCCTAATTCGCCATAAACAGTGGCGTTACAAGTATTTCTTTTGACTCTTAATAATCTTTTACAAAACTTGAAATGTATTCTTTCTAACTCCTTTGATTTCGTATAGCCCCAAACCTCTGCCGAATAATTTAAGATAGAACCAACAAATGCGTCAAATGATTGACACCATATCTTCGGTTTTAAGTCATACTCTTGACATTTACAAAATAAAATATTCATTGTCTTAAGGGCTTTACCGATCAAATGTTCTTGGTTAAGGCTAAAATTGCCAGTATAATTAAACACAACACCTAAATAATTAAAGTCGTTAACAACGTTAATATCATGGCCATTATAAGTCCATTTTTCATTGGGTAATAACCCACCTCTCTTACGAAACACCATAACTTTGGTTTTATCAGTATTAACTTTTAATCCCCAAGTATTGCAGTAATTTGCTAAATTATCTAAATGGGTTTGAATTTCATCAGGAGATTTGCCTACAATGGCCATGTCATCAGCGAATAATAGTAAAATCAATACAATATAATCTATGTGTAATCCTAAGTTAATATCACTTTGCAAATATAATTCAATATCTTCTACGAATAGAGAAAACAATAAAGGGGACATAACTTCCCCTTGTCGTAAACCTACAGCATAACTAAAATAATCAGAATATGATGACAATGATTTAACACATGATTTAACTCTTTGATACATGTCCCGAACAATTCTAAGTATTTTTCCTTGTATTCCACATTTATACATCTTCAACCATAATGCATTTCTATAAATAGTATCAAAACATTTCATCATATCGACAAAAATAATATAAAGTCTTTTATTTTCAAACAAATAATTTTGTATCAGAGATAACAGTATATAATAAGCATCTATTGTAGAGCGCCCCTTTCAAAATCCGAATTGGGCATCCGAAATAATATCATGTTCTTCACAAAACGTTTCGACACGCTTATTTATAACAGTGGTAAATAATTTTGATAAACAGCTAACTAAAGTAATTCCACTGTAATTATTGACATCAGATTCTAAACCTTTTTTATGAAGGGGAATTATAATACCTTCAGTCCATTGCTCTGGAAAATGACCCGAATTTAATATATTGTTAAACAAATCGCATAAATGTGAAGATAATATATCTACAGTTTCGATAAAATATTCATTCAAAAAATAATCACTGCCGTAGGCTTTACATCGTTTTAATGACTTAACAGCATTTATAAGTTCTTGTACAGCGATATGTTCATCCAGTTCAGGAAAAGAAATATTTGGATCATTAAATTCATTATTATTATTAAAATCTTCTGCATCGTGATTAATACCACCAAAAGTGTTATTGCAAAGTGTTTCAAAATATCCCCGAAATTCGTTTAGTGGTATTTTGTTTGATTTATAAGAGGATTTAGACTTAAAATGCTTTAAAAACTCTCTAGGTTTGCTCTTTCTTAAGTTTTCAATATCGCTCATTCTCTTTTTATAATCAATATTCTTCTTTCTACGGACAACAAGGCTATCAGTTTATCGACATTCTTCTTCATATTTGTTTGTCGTCATTTTTTACATCTGTTTTCATCATCGTACTATCGTGTTTTCATCATCGTACTGTCGCGTTTTCATCATCGTACTATCGCGTTTTCATCATCGTACTGTCGCGTTTTCATCATTGTACTGTCGTGGTTTCGTCATCGTACTGTCGTGTTTTCATCACCGTACTGTCGTGTTATCATCATCGTACTGGCGTGTTTTCATCATCGTACTGTCGTGTTATAATCATCGTACTGTCGTGTTTTGGTCATCGTACTGTCTCGTTCTCATCATCGTACTGTCTTGGTCTCATCATCGAACTGTCGCGTTTTCATCATCGTACTATCGTGTTTTCATCATCGTACTGTCGCGTTTTCATCATCGTACTGTCGTGTTATCATCATCGTACTGTCGCGTTTTCATCATCGTAATGTCGCGTTTTCATCATCGTACTGTCGTGTTATCATCATCGTACTGTCGTGTTATCATCATCATTCTGTCTCGTTCTCATCGTCGTACTGTCTCGTTCTCATCATCGAACTGTCGCGTTTTCATCATCGTACTGTCGTGTTATCATCATCGTACTGTCGCGTTTTCATCATCGTAATGTCGCGTTTTCGTCATCGTACTGTCGTGTTTTCATCATCGTACTGTCGTGTTATCATCATCGTACTGTCGTGTTATTATCATCGTACTGGCGTGTTATCATCATCGTAATGTCGTGTTTTGGTCATCGTAGTGTCTTGTTTTGGTCATCGTAATGTCGCGTTTTCATCATCGTACTGTCGTGTTATCATCATCGTACTGTCGTGTTATCATCATCGTACTATCGCGTTTTCATCATCGTACTGTCGTGTTATCTTCATCGTACTGTCACGTTTTCATCATCGTATGTCTTGGTTTCATCATCGTACTGTCGCGTTTTCATCATCATACTGTCGTGTTATCATCATCGTACTGTCGGGTTATCATCATCGTACTGTCGCGTTTTCATCATCATACTGTCGTGTTTTCATCATTGTACTGTCGTGTTTTGGTCATCGTACTGTCGTGTTTTCATCATTGTACTGTCGTGGTTTCGTCATCGTACAGGCGTGTTTTCATCATCGTACTGGCGTGTTATCATCATCGTACTGTCGTGGTTTCGTCATCGTACTGGCGTGTTTTCATCATCGTACTGGCGTGTTATCATCATCGTACTATCGCGTTTTCATCATCGTACTGTCGTGTTATCATCATCGTACTGTCGTGTTTTATCATCGTACTGGCGTGTTATCATCATCGTACTGTCGCGTTATCATCATCGTACTATCGTGTTATCATCATCGTACTGTCGTGTTATCATCATCGTACTATCGCGTTTTCATCATCGTACTGTCGCGTTTTCATCATCTAACTGTCGTGTTATCATCATCGTACTGTCGTGTTATCATCATCGTACTGTCGTGTTATCATCATCGTACTGTCGTGTTTTCATCATCGTATGTCTTGGTTTCATCATCGTACTGTCGTGTTATCATCATCGTACTGTCGTGTTATCATCATCGTACTGTCGTGTTTTCATCATCGTACTGTCGCGTTTTCATCATCGTACTGTCGTGTTATCATCATCGTACTGTCGCGTTTTCATCATCGTCTGTCTTGGTTTCATCATCGTTTTCAGCATCGTACTGTCGTGTTATCATCATCGCACTGTCGTGTTTCCATCATCTTACTATCGCCTTCCGGTGCGCATGCGCATAGAAGAATTTGCCCTCCATGTGACAAAATGCCGCATGCTGGGGTGCTTTTCAGAGGGATTTTACGGTCTGATATTATCGTAAATGTACGATCATAATAAAGACAAAATAACAAAGATGCTACCTGGTAGAATGGAATTAAGCAAAACAGTCAAGCCTTGTTTGATAATCTGTCGATTAGTCCAGTTAAACTGGAAAATGGCTCTTTAAAGTACAAAGACTTTATAAATAAATTTAAGTAGTTATAATTCGTAATTAATGTGTGCCTTACGATTAAATATGTTTTGACCTTATTGGGTTAAATCAGTTATATAATTTGAATTAAATTCCCACTGCACGTTTTATGGATGGGTACCATAGACATATTTGACACATTTGGAACTGGATGGTGGGGGTGGGGGTGGACGCTTTAAACTGGGGCCGTATTCATTAAGCTGTTTAGTGAATACTTGCATCTTGATGACACAATCGTTATTTTTCACAACTATTATTTTCAATAACCACTACTTTTCATTACGTTTATTCATACGCATATATTGTTTAGACCATTTTTTGCTTACTTTCATATCTTTGGTATATAAACATAGTTAGTTTCCTTTAAAAACAACTTAGAAAAAAGGCAATTTACCACTTAGTTTATAATTGTCACAAAGCTGCTTCATGGATACTGCCCCCAGAACGCGAGGTGTCGATGAGTCAACGCCATTCTTTTGTTTGGTCTTTATATGTTATAAGGGGTAGGTTAGGGAAGGATGACCGACACCAACCCCGCCCCCCCCCCCACCCCCACTCCTCCAAACCGTCCCCGTATGAAATTATTAGGAACTCCCTTATGAAGGTTTGAAAGAACATTTGTTTTTAAGCATTCTCATTATACAGTGATATAAATACAAATCTTAACCTGCTAAAAGTAGCATGGTTATTCGCTATTAGCCTACGGTTGTTATTCCTGTGTCGACATTTAAACACTGGCAACTAAAATTGATGTTAAGGGCTGGTTTTCAATATTTGTCTCAATTGGATCTAAGAACGATGTAGCTAATCGGATTGCTTGTTATAAATAACCGACCAATGGAGTGAATGAAGTCAAAGATGCATGAAGCTAAGGTTCACTGAAGTTACATATTGAATACCATCCCTGAAGGTACGCTCCGAGTATTTTTGCTGGCTATCATTCAAACTTTTTTTTCAATCACTAAACTGGTTAAGTACAATGTTTACTCGTGAAAAAATAAACAGTTTTATAAAAAAGTTATATTTATTTTAAACATACATATAGATGAAACTGCGATGAAATCTAAAGCTTTAAAGGGACATCAGCTGCAAGTTTTATGTGATAAAATATAAAATATATCTGAACATTTTGAAAAATATATAAATGTTATATGTTTTAAAATTAGTAAAATACATGAAAATATTGAAGAAGTGATAATTACAATTTGAAAATAAATTTTCCATAATGTTACGTACAGAGGTCAAGTTAAAGGGTTAGGGCTAGGGTTAGCTATGACATTCAATTCAAATCAATTAAGTGACTTTATTTTCCATTATTAAAAATGGAAGAGGTAAAAGTTGAAAATAAACCATAATTGATGATAGATGAAAAAACAGTTTATTGTTTAAACGTTGTACATGCATGTATGGTAAGTATAGCGCACTGGCTTCTCACCAAGGTGACCCGGGTTCGATTCCCGGCCTGGGCGCATGTGAGTTTGGTAAGTGGTCACCAAGCCGGAAAAGTGGGTTTTCTCCGGGTACTCCGGTTTCCCCCACATCACAAGACCACACTATCGCGCAACATCGTGCCAACGAAAGTGATTTATATTAGTTGCAATAGCTTGTTTCACAATCGTTGTAAAATTAAATAAGTTTAAAATTAAGGTAAGTATACGGACACAACATAACACACACACGCGCACACGCACACGACGCACACGCACGCACGCACGCACGCACGCACGCACGCACACACACACACACACACACACACGAACTATGTATCTTTGAAAATGTTTACAAACACACACGTATATTTTGTACTTTTTTAATTACTTTCAAATTTGTTTAAGCATTTCTTATTGAAATGTTTTTTTAATTATCCGGTCATCCAGGTTAATCATGCCGTAACCTTTCAGTTGGTCGGTTATACACGTGGATGAAGACTTGTTTCGAAGCCAAATACGGTTAAAGAGGTAATACCGTATTAAGTGACTATGCCAATTATACGGGACCTTATGCAATTTTATTTTTGAAACACATGCCCTGATTCATTTGAAGTCTGGTGTTCGATGAGTTCTGATTTCTAAAGAATTTTAGGAAGCAGGTGAATACATTTACACTATTAATTGTGTTTTATTTTATTCTCCTTTCTCAATTATCATTTATCTGAACAATCACTTTGTTATTAGTCCGAACGACGTTCTCTGTATAAATTCAAATGATAAAATATAAAAAAGGACGGCAAACACTTTTTTATAATAATAAATAAAGCGTAATACTAAAAACATTTAAAACGCGATTTCTCTTGTAAAAATCTAGAAATGCTTTGTAAAAAAACGTTAATGTTATAGAGTTTGGAGATTAAGTAAAGAACGTAGCTATTAACTATGTTACAATGTTTGAATAACATTAGCCAAACATTATTTGTTTGGAATGCAAAAGAACTCTTTATCACTTTTATCTTAAAGGCATTTTAAAGCATTTTCATTTGTCCGCCGTATTCCATTTTCAATTTGTATGAAGTGTTAATAAACTGCTTATTAAAGTGGTACGTCGTGACTAAATTTTCAAATAACAGTTACATTGTTTTTAAATAAAAAAAACATATTAGAAACTATTTTGCCAAACGTGAAAGGTACCATTATTCATATCGTATCTGGAAGCTACAGCATGGTATTAGGTTAAATGGAATAACTCGATTTGAACTAATAGATGTCTTATCAGCTCTCTGTTAGGATCCTCTTAAAATGCATCATAAATACGATCCTTTGAGCTTCATCTTCCCCCGCAGGCCAACTGGACGTCACCAGGATGGACATGAAGCTCGCACTTATGCTGGTCCTTTTTGACCAAGTGTCCGGTAAGTTCGTGTAAATACATGCTATGTACAATATAAACAAAGCTTAAAAATCTAAGAGGATATTTCTCAACTTGGTTTGTTTGTAGATTGAGAGGCCATAAAAGATATCGTTTTTTTTTTTAAATGTACTCGAATATTTAATGCATAGCCCGCGTTTTCCTTCACTCAATTTTATTTGAACATTATAACTTTAATTACATTTTAACCAACATATATTGCTTAACCAATTCCAAAAAAGGCATATACGGTTTTCAGCCTTATACATAAATAATATAGTAGTAGTAATAAATCAAGGGGGACATAATTTCGTTTCATGCAAACATTAAGTGCGAAAAATGTTTCATGGCAAACAAAATGGCGGATTTAGAATGAAAAGTACCGATTCAGGTACTAAATTTTGCCTGGTAAGTCGACTTTTTCTTTAATTTTTGAAAAATGTATGCGTCCAGTATGTGGCGAAAACATATTCTTCGATTGACATCTTTGTTTGGTATCATAACTTTAAAGATAAAAAAGTTATTGTGGCTTATGAGGCAATGTTTACAAATAAACGCATGAAACGAAAATACGTCTTCACCCTTGAGTAATACAGCGCTAGTGTGTGCAATGTGAGAAATTACGTATCTAAAGGGGTTTTCACATGGATCTCAGCTAAGAAATTATTTCATTTTTTCTGTCAATTATTTTTTAAAAATTAACATCACTTACTTGTTTGTATACATATATTGTGACCCGTGGTGAACAATGTGTAAACCCCTTTGAAAATACGCGATTCCTCACCCTGGTCTGCCTTTTGTTCTTTTCAAAATCGGCCCATAAATTTGTCAAGATGATATGCAAAAGATAAGTCAGTATTAAATAATATACGAAGTTAAAGTAAGTGATTATTTAACTAATATTATAGCAGCGTTTCAATTAGCACAAAATGTATACAAACATTTTACCTGTAGGTATGGCGTATATCGGCTGTTATGTTGACGTTGAAAGCCGTCTTCTGCTGCCAATGTTGTCAAACGACAATTCCAACACCCCGGCACGCTGCATAAAACGCTGCAAGGACAAGGGATACCGATACGCCGGAGTCGAGGTGAGACCCTTTAGTAAAAAAACTTAAGCATTCCGACCCACGCATACTAGAAACCTCTTTCTGTGATAGCCCCATTGACCTTAAAGGGACTAGACACCAGATGGTCCTAATTTCGGAAAATAAAATATTACCTCAAAACAAACCTAGAATTGTCAATGCAAGCTAGTAAGAGGCCGACAATACATCGGTTTAAATGAATACATAAATAAATGCATCAATTTCGTTGATGTCTCATCAATGTTTCCCCGTTTGAAAATAACGCATAATGGTTTCCCAGTTAAAATCGCATGACTGTTTATGAGTACGGATAAAAGTACTGACGCTTTTTTAATCCTACTGGGATTAACGTGGAAGACAACCCCAGTTAATTTTGAATTGGAAAAACTGCCCTAAAACTGCAAAAGATACATGTGTCGTAAGCAATGTGATAAATCAGTAAGTAAGATTCGATGCGTTGTACTCAACGATAACAATTTTATGTAAGTTTTTGACATTTGTTCGTTTTTCTTGCAATACTATCATCTGGTGTCTGGTCCCTTTAACGTTAAATGTTGATGTTTGATCTGTGCCTATTCAGTTTGTCGGCTTCGTGATAATCCTGTGTATATACACTCTTCATGACTTTGTTTACAAGTTGATCGCCGTTGATCTATTTTTAGGATATTTCTTGTTTCAAGTGTGTTGGGTTGGACAGGTTTTGTATTTCGGTTATATCGAATGCTCGTTATCTCGGAGTATTTCCCGAGGACCCCAACGACTTTGATATTACTGAAGTGTCCTTCTTATTCCAGTGGTCGATCGAGTGCTTCTGTGGCAACACATATCGGTTTACACCAAAGAAAGTGGCTGAAAGTCAGTGTTCCTTCAACTGCCCAGGTGACCGCAGATACAAGTGTGGGGATGACTGGAGGATGAATCTGTACAGCACCAGGGGTAAGTCTCAATTGTCGTAATCAAACGGAACTTGATTTGTACAACACAAGGGTAATTATCAACAGTTTCAATGGGGCGGCAACTGTCTGGTACAACACCAGGGGTAATTCAACGGAGACTGTTTATTACAGCACAAGTGATAAGTCAATGAAGACTGCCTTGTACTGTATGAAGGATAAGTCAATGGAAACTGATTGGTTTAGAACACGGGGTAAGTAAATTTTAACTTCTTGGTATAGCACTAGGGGTTAGTCATTTGAGACTGCTTGGTACAATACCAGGGGAACGGCGATGTAAATTGGTTGGTACAGCACTTAGGGTAAGTCAGCGGAGACTGCTTGGTACAACGCCAGGGGAACGGCGATGTAAATTGGTTGGTACAGCACTTGGGGTAAGTCAGCGAAGACTGCTTGGTACAACACCAGGGGAACGGCGATATAAATTGGTTGGTACAGCACTTAGGGTAAGTCAGCGGAGACTGCTTGGTACAACACCAGGGGAACGGCGATGTAAATTGGTTGGTACAGCACTTGGGGTAAGTCAGCGGAGACTGCTTGGTACAGCGCCAGGGGAACGGCGATGTAAATTGGTTGTTACAGTATTTGGGGTAAGTCAAAGGGGACTGCTTGGTACAACACCAGGGGAACGGCGATGTAAATTGCTTGGTACCACCCCTGGGGATAAGTCAGCGGAGACTGCTTGGTACAACACCAGGGGAACGGCGATGTAAATTGCTTGGTACAGCACCAGGGGAACGGCGATGTAAATTGCTTGGTACAGCACTTGGGGTAAGTCAAAGGGGACTGCTTGGTACAACACCAGGGGAACGGCGATGTAAATTGCTTAGTATAGCACTTGGGGTAAGTCAATTGCAACTGCTTAATACATCACTAGGGCTAAGTCAACGGAGACTTCTTGGTACAGCACTAGGGGTAAGTCAATGGAGAATGCTTCGACTGCACTAATGGTAAGTCTCGACAGTCTCAATCACACGGAAACTGCTTCTTCCAATACAATGTGTAAGTCTCAACGGTCCGGACTAGTTGGAGTCTGATTTGCACAGCACAATGAGTTAATCCCTATAATTACCAGTATTTAATACAAAGCGTTAAACAAAATTCAATCGATGTAAAATCACTTAGTAACCGAACCACTTACAAAGCAACATTGTACGTTGTTCAACATATTACATCATCACATCATTTTTCCGTATTTTCCACACAGCATGCGTGGTCTCAAGACATTCAATGAACAAAATTTTTGAAACGTTTCTTAAAACTTAGTCTGGTGAAAAGAAACTGGTATACATTACATTATATATATATATACGAGATACGGTAATGAAATAATATTCTTGTACTTTACATCGATGATTTGCAATAGTACTATTTTCAACTCATCCTTTATATAACTTGTTTAAATTATGTGTGTTGGTCACTGCATTGTATAGTTTTAATGTTGATATATTTGTATTTAAATATAACACAAACAAACTGTTAAGTTGACGTGTATAATAAAATTACGCTCTGTTCTATTCTGATAATCTAAATGTATGTTCTGTTCTGAAAATGCAAATGTGTGTCTGTTCTGTTCTGATAAACTAAATGATTGTTCTGTTCTGATAATCAAAATGAATGTTCTGTTCTGTTCTGATAATCTAAATGTATGTTGTGTTCTGAAAATGCAAATGTGTGTTCTGTTCTGATTAACTAAATGATTGTTCTGTTCTGTTCTGATAATCAAAATGAATGTTCTGTTCTGTTCTGATAATGCAAATGTGTGTTCTATTCTGTTTTGATAATGCAAATGTGTGTTCTATTCTGTTTTGATAATCCAAAAGTGTTTTCTGTTCTGTTCTGATAATGCAAATGTATGTTATGTTCTGTTCTGATAATGCAAAGGTGTGTTCTGTTCTGTTCTGATAATCCAAATGGTTTTCTGTTCTGTTCTGATTATCAAAATGCATGTTCTGTTCTGTTCTGATAATATTGATGTATGTTCTGTTCTGTTCTGATAATCAAAATTATTTTTTTTTCGTTCAGTTCAAGTAATGCAAATGTGTGTTCTTTTCTGTTCTGATAATCCAAATGTGTGTTCTTTTCTGTTCTGATAATTCAAATGTGTGTTCTTTCCTGTTCTGATTATCCAAATGTGTGTTCGTTTCTGTTCTGATAATCCAAATGTACGTTCGTTTCTGTTCTGATTATCCAAATGTATGTTTTTTTTTCTGTTCTGATATTGCAAAGGTATGTTCTTTTCTGTTCTGATAATGCAAATGTATGCTCTTTTCTGTTCTGATAATGCACATGTATGTTCTGTTCTGTTCTGATATGGCAAATGATTCGTGCCTTTCAGAGTGTGACGCCAATCCTTGCCAAAACGGGGCTACCTGCTCGGAAACTTCCAATAGTTACTCGTGCAAGTGTCCTTCCGGTTGGACCGGAACCAACTGTCAGACCGGTGAGTATGTATATATATATAAGTCATTATATCCTTATATCCAAAATCACCAAAGTGCGTTTAAGATATGCATGTGTGAGAAATTTATACCAACAAATAAACGTCAAGAACAGTCAAATCCGTTCGATTGATATATCACAGGGACCGGCGAAAATACTTCGAGCTTCGCGAATATCGAGCCAAACGGGAATGCTTACACGGAGTTAAACAAAATCGGACCTTTACATTAAGTTCGAGCCAACGAGGAAATTAAACCAATGGGTTTCGATTGTATATAATAAATAACAGTTCGATAAAACAGTGAAATGATCACTGGGTTACCATGAAACAATAAATGGAGTGCATTTGTAAACATGTATTTATTTTGAAAATGCATTACAGTCGAACCCCGTTGGCTCGAACTCGTTTGGCTCGATTTCATCGATGGCTCCAACTGGATCTAAAGGACTGAATTCTTATAACTGATTGTTAAAATTCCCGCTTGGCTTGAACTCCCCGATGCTCGAGGTATTTTTGCAGGTCCCTTAGAGTTCGAACCAACGGGGTTTGATTGTACTAAGTTATATTTATATAAGGTCATCGGTTAAATTCTATATAATATTAAAATATCCTTCTGCATAGTTGTAGAAGTAGTCTTGATATTATTTCCTGGTTTTAAGTTAACATTTGGTAAAAGCAAATTTTGCAGAATGCTATGAAAACATTTAGTGATTTATGACGCTTTTCAGATTACTAAATAGTCCGTGTCTTTTGCCGACTTATTCCTAGTTAGTTTCATCGCCAGATATTGTTTAAGAATGTGGATCGGCAAACAATTTCTTCACCAGTTAGTTCGCTATGATTGTGCTATGTATTGCATATTGCAATTGCATAAGACAAACTATACACATCTGTTCTAAACCATCAGATTTGACCTCATGTTACCAACTTTCATCTAAATCCACATAGCCGTTGATGAAACTCTATGAAATCTGAACACCATCAAAAGGTTTCGTTATTCACACACAGTATCACCAGTGGTAAATGTTTCAAGAAAATTCAAAACCATATCATCCATCTTGTCAGAATCGGCAAGCAAGCGTATTACGATAGCTTCTGAACATGACAATACTCTACAGATTTTCGGAGTAACTTAAAATGACTTTCCTTGTCCAACGGCTGTTTCTAAGATTCATGTATCCATCATTTATCCATATTTAAAATGTCTATGAATCAAGAACAGCATTCCAATTGCGGAGGTTACAGCTTTTTGTGCATCTGCTGATGGCATGCATATTTTTAATTTGTTAAAAAGAAGGTCTTGTAGCGTATTATTTTCGTGCGATCTTTTAAATACGTCCTTGAGCGTGAATCATTGAGATTTTTTATGCACCCCGGACGCGTCAAACCGAATGACGTTAACACGTGCCATGGTAGCAATTGCTCCCTTGCCCAATAAAACTGGAATCGTTATTAAAGTATAGGATAGAGTGTATTAAGTTATTTCTTCGTGAATAAATAACCTAAGGAAGCGGAGCGCAGAAAAGCGATCGTGGTTTCTTATTCACGAAGAAATTACTAAATAGATTATAACCGAGTGTTAGCCCCTCCCACATTGCATCAGCATTAAAATGTATCCGTGCCCCTGTCAAGAAGACCTGTCAATCACTGCAAAATATTGTGAGGTCATCTGTAAACTGAACAGGACTCGAATCTGTGACGTAAAGAAGGCAAAAACATAAACTCGTCTTTTCCTACACGATGTTTTGTTTTCGAAAGCAAGCTTACATTACAAAACAGATTCCATCTTACGTTGGTTTTACAACCATAAACAATACACGAAATTCGATTAACCTCCGGAAAATTCCATGCCAATCACAAGTGTTGTTGTGTTCCTTTCTGCAATCTACAATATCAACTCGAAAAAAAATGTTCTTCTCCATCTTTGCTTGCCTTTAAGTATAACCTTACAGAGAATAACAACAACAACAAAGTAGTTCCTTATTTCTACCATGTGCGGAATCACAAGCTTAAATGTCACTCACGCATTTTTTCGTATGCGCTGTAACATTCATGGTGAACAATTGTGAACATACAGTCGAACCACGATGGCTCTACCTCCCAGGAACCGGCGAAAATACCTCGAGCCTCGGAAATTTCGAGCCAAGCGGGTATGCCAACCTCTAGTAGAAAGAAATCGGTCCTTTACTTCCAGTTCGAGCCAACGCGAAAGTCGAGCCAAGCGAGTTCGAGCCAACGTGGTTTGACTGTATTGTCAATAGCCAAAATTGCCGATAGGGAGACATTGATTATATCTACTTACCACTTCTCACACTGTCCATCTAATCATGCTGATAGATTTCATCGCTTCGATCAATTTATCTTTTTAAGGCCTTCGCCCTTTTAACTATTTCTGTTCGGATTGAAGGAAGCCGCTGCCAGACTAACACTGCGTACAACATTATATTAGTCAAACTAAACGTGTTTGATCGTTTCAGCCTATGAACCAACCAACCTGATTCTACAACTTGACTACATTTCCTAATCACATGATTTCCTCCATCCAGTCACATTCCGTCATTCTCAATATGTCTACTATTAAAGCTGCACTCTCACAGATTGAACGTTTTGACATTTTTTTTTTGTCTTGGAACGAGCCGATTTATTCGAAAATGCATTGAAACCAGTGATATAAGAATGCTGACAAAAATTCAGATCGCAGATTTTCATATTTACGTTCAAAAATGGATGTTTTATGCATTTTTTAAACCGTTAGTGTGTAAGACATAAAACATTAATTTTCGAACAGAAATATGAAAATCTGAAATCTGATCTTTTGTTAGCAGTCATATGTCACTAGGTTGTAGATATTTACACAAAAATTGGCTCATTCCAAGACAAAAAATAAAAAGAAGTTGTCAAAACGGTAAATCTGTGAGAGTGCAGCTTTAAGCCTTACTACCATTTAAATATTATACACTAGTTTGACATCAGTTCAATTTCATTCAATGTTGTCGCATATCTTAAGTAGAATGAGCTTTACAAACTCCCACAGCACTTACACAAGTATAGGCCGCTTACAATAGTGACAGAAGCGACACACTGCCTAAGCTTCAAGGCTGAATTCTGTGTTCTGTCGTGACCCAAGTATCTAAAAGGTTTGACAGGATTCATGTACAGAAATTAGCAAAATAGTTGATAGCTATCATAATTTGAACGAATGTCGCAGTTTTTTTAAAAATAAAATCGACCAGATGACTAACTTAAAACGGGGTAAAGGTATTACAATTTAAAGGTAAACAATTCTCTCTAAAAATAGGAGCAAATATATAACAGGTTTGGTTTAGGCTTGTTTAGTCTGATATTGACAAGACCTTGTTTTCTTATTGCAGATGTAAATGAATGCACGTCAAATAACCCGTGCAAGAACGGCGCTGGGTGCACCAATACAAACGGCGGGTACAGGTGTTCGTGCACAACTGGATGGCAGGGTACCACGTGCACTACCGGTAAGCATCCGTTCATAAACCAATACATATGTTCGTGCACAACTGGATGGCAGGGTACCACGTGCACTACAGGTAAGCATCCGTTCATAAACCAATACACATGTTCGTGCACAACTGGATGGCAGGGTACCACGTGCACTACAGGTAAGCATCCGTTCATAAACCAATACACATGTTCGTGCACAACTGGATGGCAGGGTACCACGTGCACTACAGGTAAGCATCCGTTAATAAACCAATACACATGTTCGTGCACAACTCGATCAAAGGGGTGATATAACATCATTGATTATATCGGTATTGTGTTCTGAAAGGATTAGTCCTACAACATCTACCTGGACATAAAACGGCCGAAATATGTTTCCTAAATGTAAGATTAGATACTATTTAACTTATATTCAAGACACAATAAACATACATTGAAACATCTCAATATAAACTACCGCCCATAAATAATTGGTTGTTTATCAATTGTTGGAATCATTTCGTTTTAAATATTCAGCCAGGATTGCCCGAAGTCTAATCGACAGCACATGAGTCTTTTCTATTGATATTTTGTTTGACCTCATGTTTCTTACACTCATACAATCATAATGGGATATTTAAAAACATTGTATTAAACCTTGAATTTACTAAGACGAGCTATGTTGGACAGCTGAAACGTACCAATCTAAACATTAACGACGTCAATTAAAAATGCAATTTACAATGACGTCGGACGTATTCAATTAAAGTGCAAAAACAATATAACTTATGCCGTTATACGCCTCGATGAGCAGCCATGGTGAACATTTAGTTTAATATTTAACAAAGAAAGCATAGCATTAAGGGTTATATCTAAGTTTACGGACAGTGATGCTATTTGGACCGAAGCTTACCGCCAAGTCCATCAACTGTTTCCGACCCGACATGTCATGTTTTATTACTAAACTTATACCGAATGTTTTATGCCGACCAAGGCTAACTTTAAAGTATCATATATAACAAGCATTGCATTTGCTATAAATGACCATTATGTAAGTTCTAGCAATGATGGTAAATCTAATTAAATTGAACTATGAAGTATGCCATCACGTATGCCCTTACTGCAATAATGCTAGTTGTTTGAACTATGAAGTATGCCATCACGTATGCCCTTACTGCAATAATGTTAGTTGTTTGAACTATGAAGTATGCCATCTCGTATGCCCTTACTGCAATAATGTTAGGTGTTTGAACTATGAAGTATGCCATCACGTATACCCTAACTGCAATACTGTTAGTTGTTTGAACTATGAAGTATGCCATCATGTATGCCTTTACTGCAATAATGTTAGTTGTTTGAACTATGAAGTATGCCATCACGTATGCCCTTACTGCAATAATGTTAGTTATTTGAACTATGAAGTATGCCATCACGTATACCCTTACTGCAATACTGTTAGTTGTTTGAACTATGAAGTATGCCATCACGTATACCCTTACTGCAATACTGTTAGTTGTTTGAACTATGAAGTATGCCATCACGTATATCCTTACTGCAATAATGTTAGTTGTTTGAACTATGAAGTATGCCATCACGTATGCCCTTACTGCAATAATGTTAGGTGTTTGAACTATGAAGTATGCCATCACGTATACCCTAACTGCAATAATGTTAGTTGTTTGAACTATGAAGTATGCCATCACGTATACCCTTACTGCAATACTGTTAGTTGTTTGAACTATGAAGTATGCCATCACGTATATCCTTACTGCAATAATGTTAGTTGTTTGAACTATGAAGTATGCCATCACGTATGCCCTTACTGCAATAATGTTTGTTGTTTGAACTATGAAGTATGCCATCACGTATACCCTTACTGCAATACTGTTAGTTGTTTGAACTATGAAGTATGCCATCACGTATACCCTTACTGCAATACTGTTAGTTGTTTGAACTATGAAGTATGCCATCACGTATATCCTTATTGCAATAATGTTAGTTGTTTGAACTATGAAGTATGCCATCACGTATGCCCTTACTGCAATAATGTTAGGTGTTTGAACTATGAAGTATGCCATCACGTATACCCTAACTGCAATAATGTTAGTTGTTTGAACTATGAAGTATGCCATCACGTATACCCTTACTGCAATACTGTTAGTTGTTTGAACTATGAAGTATGCCATCACGTATATCCTTACTGCAATAATGTTAGTTGTTTGAACTATGAAGTATGCCATCACGTATGCCCTTACTGCAATAATGTTTGTTGTTTGAACTATGAAGTATGCCATCACGTATACCCTAACTGCAATAATGCTAGTTGTTTGAACTATGAAGTATGCCATCACGTATGCCTTTACTGCAATAATGTTAGTTGTTTGAACTATGAAGTATGCCATCACGTATGCCCTTACTGCAATAATGTTAGTTATTTGAACTATGAAGTATGCCATCACGTATACCCTTACTGCAATACTATTAGTTGTTTGAACTATGAAGTATGCCATCACGTATACCCTTACTGCAATACTGTTAGTTGTTTGAACTATGAAGTATGCCATCACGTATATCCTTACTGCAATAATGTTAGTTGTTTGAACTATGAAGTATGCCATCACGTATGCCCTTACTGCAATAATGCTAGGTGTTTGAACTATGAAGTATGCCATCACGTATGCCCTTACTGCAATAATGTTAGTTATTTGAACTATGAAGTATGCCATCACGTATGCCCTTACTGCAATAATGTTAGGTGTTTGAACTATGAAGTATGCCATCACGTATGCCCTTACTGCAATAATGCTAGGTGTTTGAACTATGAAGTATGCCATCACGTATGCCCTTACTGCAATAATGTCAGTTGTTTGAACTATGAAGTATGCCATCACGTATGCCCTTACTGCAATAATGTTAGTTGTTTGAACTATGAAGTATGCCATCACGTATACCCTTACTGCAATAATGTTAGTTGTTTGAACTATGAAGTATGTCATCACGTATACCCTTACTGCAATAATGTTAGCTGTTTGAACTATGAAGTATGTCATCACGTATGCCCTTACTGTGAACTATGAAGTATGCCATCAGGTATACCCTTACTGCAATAATGTTAGTTGTTTGAACCTACCTTATAACTTGGTACTGTTGCATTTTCCATGTGCGTATTATTGAAACAGAACGTTGGGACAGAGAATACCATTTTTTCAAACTCACTGGCTGGGGAAAATATTAAAATAAAATGCAAATAAAGTATAATGTTACACACTTGAAATGATTTCAACTTTACATATGTTATACCTTTGTTTCGTAGATATAAACGAATGTAGAACCAACAACCCGTGCGACCACGGGGCCTGCACCAACACAAACGGCGGATACACGTGTGCATGTCAGACCGGCTGGCAGGGAACAAATTGTGACACAGGTACGTATCATAATTTTACCAACATTTGCTCGTATGTTTATTGCCGTATAAACATTTCAAACGTTAATATTTCACTATTTTACTGTAGGGTTAATGACGTCGGGCTTATCAAATCCAAGTGCAAAACCAATACAACCAATACCTAATAACTCCTTGGTTAGCACTACTGTAAACATTTGGAATTCCGGTTAACATAAAATAAGATGTTAAAGGGATATTCAATGAGGTCTAACATTGAAGAGTTAAAACGATGATAAATATACATATTTTTTACCTCTGTCTCATAGATATTAACGAGTGTTCCCCTACCAGCCCGTGCATCCATGGGACCTGCTCAAACACACTCGGCGGTTACACGTGCACATGTGAGACCGGTTGGGAGAATAAGAATTGTGGCACAGGTGCGTATAATGTGTATTGGTAATATCACAATATATCCATGTATGTCGATTGATGAACATCCATTACATACGTCAATTATTTACATTTGGGTATATGGCGTCGTACGTATTCAATCGAAGTACAAAACCAATATAACTTATGCCGTTATACGCTTCGATGAGCAGCCATGGTGGACATTTAGATATTATATTACACAATGGAAACATAGCTATAAGGGTGGTGTAGTTTTTCATGTCAATAGTTATATCTAAGTTGACTGACATGGATACTATTTATACAGAAGCGAAGCTCACCGCCATGTCCATACACTGTTTACGGCCCGACATGTCATGGTTTATTTATCAAATTATAGCGAATGTTTTATGCCGACCAAGGCTAACTTTAAAGAATATATTACAAGCATTAGATTTGCTATGAATTACCATTATGTAAGTTCTAGCAATGATGGTAAATCTAATCAATTTGAACTATGAAGTATGCCATCACGTATGCCCTTACTGCAATAATGTTAGTTGTTTGAACTATGAAGTATGCCATCACGTATGCCCTTACTGCAATAATGTTAGTTGTTTGAACTATGAAGTATGCCATCACGTATGCCCTTACTGCAATAATGTTAGTTGTTTGAACTATGAAGTATGCCATCACGTATACCCTTACTGCAATAATGTTAGTTGTTTGAACTATGAAGTATGCCATCACGTATGCCCTTACGGCAATAACGTTAGTTGTTTGAACTATGAAGTATGCCATCACGTATGCCCTTACTGCAATAACGTTACTTGTTTGAACTATGAAGTATGCCATCACGTATGCCCTTACTGCAATAACGTTAGTTGTTTGAACTATGAAGTATGCCATCACGTATGCCCTTACTGCAATAGCGTTAGTTGTTTGAACTATGAAGTATGCCATCACGTATGCCCTTACTGCAATAATGTTAGTTGTTTGAACTATGAAGTATGCCATCACGTATGCCCTTACTGCAATAATGTTAGTTGTTTGAACTATGAAGTATGCCATCACGTATGCCCTTACTGCAATAACGTTAGTTGTTTGAACTATGAAGTATGCCATCACGTATGCCCTTACTGCAATAATGTTAGTTGTTTGAACTATGAAGTATGCCATCACGTATGCCCTTACTGCAATAATGTTAGTTGTTTGAACTATGAAGTATGCCATCACGTATGCCCTTACTGCAATAATGTTAGTTGTTTGAACTATGAAGTATGCCATCACGTATGCCCTTACTGCAATAATGTTAGTTGTTTGAACTATGAAGTATGCCATCACGTATGCCCTTACTGCAATAATGTTAGTTGTTTGAACTATGAAGTATGCCATCACGTATGCCCTTACTGCAATAATGTTAGTTGTTTGAACTATGAAGTATGTCATCACGTATGCCCTTACTGCAATAATGTTAGTTGTTTGA
Source organism: Mya arenaria (assembly GCF_026914265.1). Lineage (NCBI taxonomy): Eukaryota > Metazoa > Mollusca > Bivalvia > Myida > Myidae > Mya > Mya arenaria. The sequence continues at coordinate 6,284,494 of NC_069122.1, forward strand.
ACTATGAAGTATGCCATCACGTATGCCCTTACTGCAATAATGTTAGTTGTTTGAACTATGAAGTATGCCATCACGTATGCCCTTACTGCAATAATGTTAGTTGTTTGAAGCTACCTTATTACAAGGTACTCTTGCATATTCCATGTGCGTATTATTGAAACAGCTGCTTGTGACACAGAATCCCATTTTTGCAAATCCACTGGCCGGGGAAAAAATTGAAATGAAATGCAAATAAGGTCAAATATTAAACTCTTGAAATGATATTTACTTTACATACGTTATACCTTTGTAGATATTAACGAATGTACAACTGACAACCCATGCGACCATGGGGCCTGCACCAACACAAACGGCGGATACACGTGTGCATGTCAGACCGGCTGGCAGGGAACAGATTGTGACACAGGTACGTATCATAATTTTATTGTAAATGATCCATCATTTGTAGGTATGTCTGTGACGTATAAAATTACAGACGTCATTTTTTTTAAAATTGGGTAAATGACGTCGGGCTTATCAAATCCAAGGACAAAACCAATACAACCATTACCTAATTACTCCTTGGTGAGCACTTTTGGATTTCTGGTTGACTTAACATAAGCTATTAAAGGAATAGTCAAATGAGATCTACCCTTAAACAGTTGGAACGATGATAGATATATATTTTACCTTTGTCTCATAGATATAAACGAATGTTCCCCTACCAGCCCTTGCATCCATGGGACCTGCTCAAACTCAATCGGCGATTACACGTGCACATGTGAGACCGGTTGGGAGAATAAGAATTGTGGCACAGGTGCGTATGATGTTTATAAGTATTGACACAAAATATGCATGCATGTCAATTGATGAACATACATAACATACTTCAATTACTTACAGCTGGATACATGGCGTCGGACGTTTCCAATTAAAGTCCAACACCAATATTACCAATGTCGTAATAACGCTTCGATGAGCAGCCATGGTGGACATTTTGATATTATATTAAACAAAGAAAACATAGCTATAAGGGCTATATCTAAATATTTATGGAAAACTACAGAAACAAAAACAGTAGTCGAAGGTTTAAACATATACCCCGTTAAATGGCACAGGGTCAACGCTAAAGACATAGAACACAAGTTTTTACGGACATGAACGCTATTTGGACAGAAGCTAAGCTGACTTGGCGCCAGGCCCATAAACTGTTTTACGGCCCGACTTGTCATGTTTTATTTATTAGATTATACCGAGCGTTATATGCCTACCAAAATTAATATGAAAACTATAGAAACAAGCTCAGTAGCCGAAAGTTTAAACATAAACCCCGTTTAATGGCACACGGTAAACGCCAAAGACAGAACACAAAAAACAAGCAATCACAAACAAGAAACATGGAACAACAGCACATAACTTTAAAGAAGTGTAACTTTAAAGTATCATAAATTACAAGCATTGAATTTGCTATAAATGACTTAAATGTAAGTTCTAGCTATGATGGTAAATTTAATCAACTTGAACTATGAAGTATGCCATCACGTATGCCCTTACTGCAATAACGTTAGTTGTTTGAACCTACCTTATTACAAGGTAGACTTGCATTTTCCATGTGCGTATTATTGAAACAGCAGGCTGTGACAGAGAATCCCATTTTTTTGCAAATCCACTGGCTGGGGAAAATATTTAAATAAAATGCATATGAGGTGTAATGTTAAACATTTGAAGTGATAATACAGTTGCATATTGTATACCTTTGTTTCGTAGATATTAACGAATGTACAACTGACGACCCGTGCGACCACGGGACCTGCTCCAACACAAACGGCGGATACACGTGCGCATGTCAGACCGGGTGGCAGGGAACAGATTGTGACACAGGTACGTAGTATGTTTATTAGTATTGACACGTCAATTATCTACTGTTGGGTACATGAAGTCGGACTTATCGAATCAAGTGAAAAGCCAATATAACCAGACTAAATAACGCCTGTTAAGCACCATAGTGAACATTTAAAGTGACAGTCTTATTCAAAATCAATACATGCACATGTATAACAAACAAATTTTGACTGATAAACCTTTAATAACTTATTAAATAATGCATTTATGGAAATTTTTAAATACTGGTAACAATATTGTAGCCGTGTATTTAATAGCAGAAAGAGCAAAAATATTAAATGATTGGTGAATGCTAAAAGATTTACTGTGCTCTATTATAGTCTCATAAGATAGAAATACTGTGTTTTATGCTCATTTCTTTCAAATTAAACTCGATAACCTTCATAAGAACCATTGTTTTTGACATTTTTTAATCCTTTTTTAATCCTTTTTGGAATATTAAAACAATATTATTAATTGTGGTAAATATTATTTTGGAGTAAGAGTGCATCTTTAAATAGTATGTTAAAGAATAAAACATAGCATGTTGGGTTATATCCAAGTGTAAGGACTCGACAGTCTGACTGAGGATGCTATATGGATCGAAGCGAAGCTTACCGCCCAGTTCGTAAACTGAATATGACCCTCAATGCCATGCTTTATATTATTAAATTATACCAAATGTTTTATGTCGGCCAAGGCTGACACGCAATGTATACTTTAAAGTATATATATACATATTTATATTTGCTATAAATGACATAAATTTAAGTCCTATCAACGAGGTTAATCTAATGACATTGACCTGTGAAGTATTCATGCTCAAGTGTGCTAATTATAGCAATTTAAGTCCTAGCAACGAGGTTAATCTAATGACATTGACCTGTGAAGTATTCATGCTCAAGTGTGCTTATCATAACAATTTAAGTCCTAGCAACGAGGTTAATCTAATTACATTGACCTGTGAAGTATTCATACACAAGTGTGCTCTTTATAACAATTTAAGTCGTTTGGACTTACCTCATGACAAGTAAAACTTGGTTGGCCAGTTAGCGCAGTGGTTAGCGCACTCGCCTCTCACCAATGCGACCCGGGTTCGATTCCCGGCTTCGGCGCATGTGAGTTTGGCTAGTAGTCACCAAGCCGGACTAGTAGGTTTACTCCGGGTACTCCGATTTCCCCACAACACAAGACCACATTCTCGCGAAACATCATGCCAACGAGAGTGATTAATATAAGTTGCAATAACTTGTTTCACAATCGTTGTAAAATTAAATAAGTTTAATTTAAGTAAGGCTTCTTTGTTCTATGTGAGACACAGAATCCCATTCCTACAATTACACTTGCTGGAAACAAATATAGAATTATAATACAAATGAGGTATAATATCTTAAACACTTAAAACGATGATAAATAAAAATATGTTATATGTATATGTACCTTTGTTACGCAGATATTAACGAATGTACAACTGCCGACCCTTGCGAACGCGGGACCTGCTCCAACACAAATGGCGGATACAAGTGTACATGTCCGGCCGGCTGGGAGGGCACGAATTGTGACACAGGTACGGAAGACGTTGATTTAGGTTGTATTTTATTGTGTGGCAGATCAGAGGTCTAGTTGTATAGTAGTATACCCATAGACCCTGACACCCCTGATGACGTCTTTTCCACCCGAACTCAACACTTACATCAAGTGACACTCTTATTCAAAATTAATACTTTCACATATATGACACACATACATTTTGAGTGAGATTTTTTTTACTTTTTTAATAATGCAGTTATGTAAAATATTAATTTCTGATAACAAGATTGTAACCGTGTATTTAATAGCTGAAAACGCAAAAATAGTAAATGATTGGTGAGAGCTAAAAAAATTACTGTGATCTACTATCGTCTCATATTGTAGAAATAGCATGGTTACTGCACCTTTCTTTCAAATTTAATTTGGTATCTTTTCTAAGAACCATTGTTTTATTCATTCTTTTTGGTATATTAAAACTTAAATTGTATTAATTGTGGAAAATCTTTCTTGCGAGTAAGAGTGCATCTTTATGAACAGTATTCTAGGGGAAAGGGTAAACAGGGACTGTATTAGATAAGCATTTTAACGAAAAGGTTTAACTAAGTGAAAACAATCTATTCAAAGTGTTGATCTTTAAGAAACTTACCATGTTTTACCCAAAAAATATAAAAAATACAGATAAAATGGCTGAATTTTTTATGCATATAAAGAAAATTAATAAATTAAATAGTCCGTAATTAAGTTATTTGTTGAGAAAGATTTTCACGCTTTCAGTAAAAAGTGTTTTAATACAGTCCCAGCTAGAGTTCCCGCTTGAAAGTTCTATACATTGGAACGCATTTTAGAACCAGTCATCTCTTACCAGGGTTACATTCTACCTGTACAGATTGTTCAATAACACAGCTTATTCTAACGTTTTTTATTGGCTTTCCTTAAAGTCTCGCCATGCTTTATAAAACTTAATACAAACATCAATATATTATGATGTTCAATACCTGTGTGATATATGTTTGTCTCCAATTTAGTATATGTATGCCCTTTTCGCCGTTTTTTATACAGCAATTTGGTTATGATTCATGACATATCTCGATAACCATATGTTTTTAACTTGCGTTCTGTAAACTGCTTTGTATTGCGTGTCAATCGAGGTATGGACACAAACAGTACCTATCAACAAATTGCCTGCAGTCGCATTAACGGATCAATTTAACATGAAATTGATTAAAACGGACTTATTTAAGAGGTCGTTTTATTGAATAACGGGATGCCTGTTTTTTCGGGGTTTACGACCATTGAATTATAGATGAAAAAGATCAGGTCTGAAGAAAATCAAATCTTATTAGCGGGTTGGTCGTAAAAATGGGGTGGTCGCATACAGGGTTTTTACTGTATTTACAGTCATCATTTGGGACGTAAGGCTCTCCATTTGATATGTTTTTCATTTCAACGTAATACACATCACATTTTATGTATTAACGTTGTCACTTTCTATGATATTCTCTACGGCCACAGACGTGAACGAATGTGCTACCAACGATCCTTGTGCTAATGGAGCAGCCTGCACCAACTCCGTTGGTGGTTACTCGTGCGCATGTACCACCGGATGGGAGGGCACGGACTGTGACGTCGGTAAGTTTTCCCCTATCAATAAGTGTGAATGTTAATTCGTTTTAGGTAAATGTCCAGATGTTAAGCTTCTTTGAGTGTACTGCTGATTTGAATGGAAAGGTACACTTTTACTAGAATGAAACGAAAATAAATTAGTTATTGAATAACTTTAATAAAGTGGATTATACTGAATGAATAATTTTATAGTCATACCCGATACACATATAATTTAAACAATTGGGAAATACCCTTTGCAAAAGTAGTATGCCTCTTACTAATTAAAAAGCTCTGTCTCACCAAGTCAGCATCTGGAACTGTGTACCAACCGCCTTCTTGCCAGAAAATAGACAACAATTTTATTATAGGCGCAGTAATAACAGAATTGCTGTCAAAATAGAAAGGGCTACTCCTTCAGAAAATAGTCAACAATTTAACGTCTTAAATGTAGTTCGTCACAATTTAAGTAAAAACTATTTCAATTATAGATTTAACCGTGTCTTGACATACCATACAAACGCCAAAATACGTCAGTGTTACTTTTAGCAGAGAGATTTGAGTTAAATGTCCCTTCTAATATGTTTTATAGTACACATACATGGATTAGAAAAAACAATCCACTCCTTTTAATCGTTAGTTTAGTGTGCCATAGACTTACCAGATTTTGGATGAATCTGGTTTCTAAAAATGTACAGAATGAACCAGTAAGCATTTTCTTAATTGAGCAATTTAATCTCCAAAACTGGCGATCTGCATTTGGAAAACATTAACAATACCTTTCATCGACCTAAAACAAGGTTTCCGATGAGATTTGTACGAGAGAAAAATGTATAAAATCGTAGTTATGATAAATAAATTGCATTTAATGAGTTGGTAAGCCTAGTAAGAACGTGCTTTGTTTTCACGAGATATTCTAATACAGACATGATTTTCATCTAAAACAAGCGTCATCGTAAACAAGCAATTGCTCTTCATTCGGTGCTTAATGTCGTTTCTAAAAAATATCGTTGCAACATATAGAAAACAATGTTTATACTCACTGAATCGAGGACAATTTCACCCCAAAACAATGAACCAGGAAACCAGGATGCACCTGACATTACTGCCCTTGGTTTATTCCAGTGGTTGAGGGAAAATAGGTTTGACATCTTCTACCACTAGCACAAACCATGATACTTTTATTTGTTTACTCCAGATATCAACGAGTGCGACGTCAACAACCAATGTACAAACGGTTCCGCCTGTGTGAACCTGGATGGAGATTATAGTTGTACCTGCAGCGGCTTCTGGGAGGGCAAACATTGTGACGAAGGTCAGTGTGTGTTTCGGTTGGCTGATACTGTCCGCTTATATTGTATGACTATCCATGGAGATGCTGGGTCCGATGCGGCTTCTTTGTTCTTTGTTATGCATATTTCGATGAGTGTCCGGATCCGAAGCATTTGTTCATCCCACACCTTCAAGCTGCACTCTCACAGATGGATCGTTTTGGCAACTTTTTAACTTTTGTCTTAAAATCAGCCAATTTTTGCGTAAAGGTCGGGAAACTACTGACAAAAGATCAGATCGCAGTTTTACATAATTACGTTCGAAAATTGATGCTTTATGCCGAAAATTTCATTTTTCGAACGTATATGATAAAAAACCCGATCTGATATTTTTTCACCAGTATTACATCACTGGTTTCCAGATATTTACGCAAAAATTGGTTCATTCCAAGACAAGAAAATAATAAAGTTGTCAAAATGGTCAATCTGTGCGAGTACAGCTTTAACGCACAATACAGCCTGATACACAAAAGAAATAAAAATATTTCAATAATATGTTTAGCTCATTTGCCTGTTATTATACAAAGTATATGTTAACTTTGATAACACTTTTGTTTAAAATGGGTTTATCGATATTTGATCGTGTGCGTGCCTATTTTGTCATGATCAGCCTTTGTTTATACAGATGTGAATGAATGCAACACCGGACAATGTAAAAATGGCGCGGCCTGTACCAACTCCGTTGGCCACTACACATGCGCATGTACAACCGGATGGGAGGGTACAGACTGTGACGTCGGTAAGTTATTCATATATGTGTGTGCATAATTCCAACATGTGCCGAGTAGGGTCTCGAATCATACTTGACTTTGATCAGTTTAGCATGGAAGGTGTAACCAAAGATAATTTGTTTCCGATCTCCTGGACGATATCCCGACCGACCGACGATATTCCGACCGACCGACCGATTTTATAGTCCACCCTATTTTGCAATGCTCCTTGAAAAACGTGTATCACTTTCTCCTTTTGGTTATATCTTTTCGGTAGTTTCTTGTACAGGCAAAATACGTGTACTATGTTTATGGAGCGTTCTACTTCATTTAGAACTCCTCTTCCATTTTCTATCGAAAACAACCTCGGATGGTTGTTTTCGATAGAAAATGGCCGAGGAGTTCCGAATGCTTTATTACACGGAGTACAGAGTCTAGCGTGTAAAGTTTTCTGACATTGAAAACGGTCCATAAACAAATACATCCGAGGTTGTTTTCGATAGAAAGTGGCCGAGGAGTTCCGAATGGTAATAAAAATACTATTGGTGACGAATTTTATTACTTAATTGAGTGTGACAATTTCATTGGAGAAAGAAAGAAGCTTATTCTCAAATACTTCTACAACCATCTTTAACTTAATTTTCTATTAACCTATAAAAATGAAAGCAAAATTATTTTTGTTTTCATAAAATCATTTTATCAAGTGTAAATAATACTCGTTCACCAAAACTTCATATAGTAATGCATATCTGTTCATTGGTAACATACACGAGGCTGAAAGTAAGCTATATTTTTTACATATGATCTCGGTATTAGTATTAATTTGCTCAAATACATATCATGCCTATATTTGTTACTTTGATCTCAATTAGATTTCTTATGTATTGTTATTGGCTGTTTCATATTAATTTTACTTGCTGTTATAACATGCATTCCATTAGCCTTGTTGTGAATAAAAGTTCAAAGTTGAAAGATCACCCAGAAAAAAGCAGCAGGTTTAAGTATGAAAATGCCATTTAGACACAACTTTACTTAGAAAATAAATCAATTTAAAAAATGAATCGCACATGATCGGTCTAAGCAAACATTAATACAACTCAATCGATTTGTATGCATGTTAAAATGAGACTTGGAGGTCGGTACATTCAACCTCTAAATTTTGGGTATCAAACATTTATTTCATAATTGAACAATAAACTTGTAATTAAGTTTTATACAATTGCATTGAATTTAATGTTTACTATCACAAATAATTACAATCCAGACATTAACGAGTGCACAACAGACAATCCTTGTGAAAACAGCGCCGCCTGCTCCAACTCAGCTGGGGACTATAGCTGTGCCTGTAGCGCCTTCTGGCAGGGAAAGAACTGTGACACGGGTATGTGATGCGATAATCTTAAATCCTCTATTTGTGCTATTATTACTAGAATGTCTATAATTATTATCATTATGTTATTATTATTATTATTATTATTATTATTATTATTATTATTATTATTATTTATATTAAGTTCTTTCCCTCAAAATATCAAATCCATAGCATTTACAAACGTCATGGTTTTATTACAGATGTAAACGAGTGTACATCTGACAATCCCTGTGACAATGGCGCTGCCTGCAGTAACTCAGTCGGAGACTACGAGTGCGCATGTACAACCGGATGGGAGGGCAAAGACTGTGATGTCGGTAGGTTACTGACGTTGTGTAGTCTAGAATCTCATATATTTTTTCTAGATACTTTGATAATCTTAGTTTTAATTTCGACATCTGAAGGTATGGCACTGCTATTCATGCTAGTCTAACTCATATGTACCGCGCATGCGCAAATGAGATCGCACACTAGTGGATGCCTACGATGAAGTTAGACCAACTAAATGAGTTTCAATTTTCTTGGAAATATATGAGACAAAAAGAGTTTTTAAAGCGAAATCAGAAAAAAGAAATCAATGTGTCCTCCATATTGTCGGGTTATTGTTTAGTTATTGTTGTTGTTTTTTAATTTGGGTGAAAGGTTTTGATACATTTCTATTTAAAAGTAAAAGTTGAGTACATTTGTTTCGAGTAATTGACAAACCAGGATGGAAATTGAAAAAAAGTCATTTATTCACATTAAATGACGTATATCGTTACAAACGAACAATATACATGGCTGAAACAAAGTTGGAGGTAAATATTGGTCACTTGACTGTTACTAGTCTGTGGGCTGATACATGTTCATTTTAATGAATCTTTACTATCATTTTAGTTATAATAAATAATAATTTAGGGAAAGTACGATTGAACAAATGCCTTTTCAACAACTTGACCTTCAAACGCATGGCACTTACCTAACCTTTTTTCTGGTTAACCTTTTTAAAATAAGGTTGAGCACCAAATGATTCCTGCAGCAATTTGACTATTGTTTACTCATTGTATGTTTATGAATACAATATAGATATAGATAGAAACCATAGGCTTATTATTGATCTAATAGTTACCACTGGACCAATGCTTTATTTGACCTATTTCCAGAGCAGTAACATTGCAACCTCCTGACAATTCGTATTTAAGATATTTTAAACAAATAATTGCACAAAAATGGTACAGTCGACCCCGTTGGATCGAGCTCGCTTGTCTCGAATTCCTCGTTGGCTCGAACTTGTTGTGTAAAGGACTGATTTCCTTATACTAAGGTAAACAATCCCGCTTGGCTCGAACATTCCGAGGCTCGAGGTATTTTCGCCGGTCCCTGGAGGTTCGAACCAACGGGGTTGAACTCTAGATAATATTTATCATTCGATTCTATAACACGATATTTATTTCCAGACATAAACGAGTGCACGAGGGCCAACCCATGTGAGAACAGCGCCGCCTGCTCCAACTCAGCCGGGGACTACAGCTGTGCTTGTAGCGCCTTCTGGCAGGGAAAGAACTGTGACACAGGTTTTGAACTATTATTTTGGCTTCGAAACATAGTAGAATACACTTTTCAAATAAAGATTTATCATAAAAGGATGAGGACGAAACGCTTCAAGCGGAGAAATGTTACCAATTAAGCAAATACATTTTCCAAATAAAATATGTACAGATGCATTTGCGGTCAAACAAAAATAGGGCAATATTATGTCGCATGTGTGCAAAACAAAAACAAATACGTTTAACAAATAGTATATGATTTCTAAATTTTATTCTGAGGTGCCTAGATCAAAGGGGAGTTTAAAAGGGTATTTATTAAAGGAACAACATCAAACAGCAATTTAAATCATTTTGATTGTGTTAATGTACGTCAATATTATACACTTATATCTAGAAGAGAGATCTTCTGTTTAAATGCCTAGTTTTAGCCTTCTATAAGTGACCCCCCCCCCCCCCACCCATCCAATCTGGTTATAGTACACAACCTCTGCGTATTTATCTTAATCTACTTGCCTTGACCCCTCTTATCAGATCTCAAATCTGAGTATCCTGCTGAGCAGTTTTGGAGGTTTCATTATAATATTGGACCCTAAATGGCCCTAAGCCAATAAACCAATATACAGGAAATTGGCCCCTACTGTGACACCAGTGCAATTAGCAGAAGATGCACAGCAGGGGATACTCATGCCAAACATTCCTTAAACTGGGCCTTTAAGAGAGTAAATACATTATTGTAAATAAAGATTGTTCGCTAACATTCTAGACAATTCAAGAAGGGAGACAATCAGTTTTAACGGAGTATGTATTTAACAGATGTGAACGAATGTACGAGCGCCGACCCTTGTGATAACGGAGCTGCTTGTACTAATGAAGTCGGAGATTATGAGTGTACTTGTACAACCGGCTGGGAGGGCAAGGACTGTGACGTCGGTAGGTTACTTAATAAGTAGAGACACAATAATACCTTAGCAAAGATAATATGCTACAAATAAAAACCTTAAGACCTTAAGTTGTCAATTCTTTGAAACGGTTTTGATATACAAAGACCAAATATTTAGATAAACAAAGAAGGAGTAAAATAATTTCGAAATAGCGATGATTTCGGATAAACGGTGTTTGGAATAGCGGTGTTCAACTTCAATATTGTCGACAAAAGAGTTGTCATACTTGAGCCTGGTTACAACGACTCCTTGGAAACGAAATGACCATATCTGCAATTGCAATGCTTTTCAAACCACAAAGTATGATCTTTTTAAATGATGATCGATTTGGATCACCTAAATGATGATATTGAGGGTATACATTAGTAATTTAACTCACTACAGCAAACAAAAGTTAAACGGTTTAAAAGTAACAAAACTAATTGCAGAGCCATTTACTTTAATATAGCATTAGTATCCATAAGATAGCATAAGACGAGTGAAGATGAGTTTACTTCCAACCATGGGTCATGTGACAAGACATGTTAGTGTACAGCGTACGTGATGCATTAAACATACAAAACTAACATAGGTTGTAAAGAAAAATAAGCCTCAATTCTGATTGTTTTTTTTTTTTTTAAATCTTAGTGGGTTTTATTTTTCCAGTTTTAACAATTTTTTTATAGCATCCGAATTATTTCTTTCTATAACTGAATGTTCTGTATTAATTAGATATAAACGAATGCACGAGGGACGACCCATGTGAGAACGGCGCCGCCTGCTCCAACTCAGCTGGGGACTACAGTTGTGCCTGTAGCGCCTTCTGGCAGGGAAAGAACTGTGACCAAGGTACTGTGTCTGGCATTATATACACTCAATTTTGGATTACACACACTTTAACCAGCCCAACTGCATTCATACCCCGATAATGACATCAATCCCGCAATTTCTTCCTTACATAATAAACTTTTCTAGGTTTGTTTAATGAAAATACAGTCTATTAATGAGGTTCAAATGGTGCATTGGGTCGTTGCAATGTTTATATTATTACATGTATTACCTTAATTATTCCATTTACTCCTGTTAAAGCTGCAAGGAAACCTGTTATTTAAGACAGATGACTAAAATAAGATCGCAGATTTTTATAATTTAGTTAAAAAATTGATGTTTTTTACATTTTTACCATAAAACATTAATTTTCGAACGGAAATATGAAAATCTGCGATCTGATCTTTTGTCAGCAATCTTTTATCATTGGTTTGCAGATATTTACTCAAACAGTTGCCCTTTCCAAAACAAAAAATTAAAAAGTTGTAAAAATGGTATATCTGTGAGAGTGCAGCTTTAAGACTTATCATCCTTTCCATGTTATTTTCAGAATAATGTTTGATTTTTTTGCAAAAATGATAAATGTAGCTACTTAGCTAAGTAATTGCAATTAAATACTGCATCCTCATCCATAATTATTGACAATTCAACGCAAAACAAAAACACAAAATGTTGCAAGAGTGTGTTGCTTTACATCGTAGATGTGGACGAATGCTCTACTGATGATCCCTGCCAGCATTCCGGTGTGTGTAACAATACTGCTGGGGATTACCAGTGCGCGTGCACATCGGCTTGGCAAGGGAAAGACTGTCACATTGGTGAGTATCATTTTACACTATAACTGCGATAACTCGAAGCCGCCGGTGCTCGACCTAAAACCTCGAGTTATCCGATGTTTCGCGCTACCGAGAGTTTCCATTTTAGTCCGTTATGGCATGCCTAGTTTGAAATCGTCTAGTAGTATTATACCATATTTTGTGTATCTAACACATTCAACTGTCGTTCACTGGACTTGTATTTCAAATGATATACCAGTGCTCCAGCCAGAAAGAGTACATTTGATGCGCATTGAATGAGTCTAGCAAGGGCCAATCTTTAATTCTTTTTGTGTATGTCTTTTAAATACTTTCAATACTAATAATTTAAGTGTCAAAATGATGTTTATTTATTTATTATTATACCTATTTCTGAAAATTGTCTGTCAAACAAAAAAGCACAGCAGGGTGTCGGAAAAGGTCAACGGGGTGCCCCCACCCTGCTATTTAGGCCGAGCTGGAGCACTGATATCGGTACTATAAAGTCAAACTATGAATTTATCTGTTTACATTCAATTCTAGATGTCGATGAGTGTGCGACTGCCGATCCATGCCAGAACGCTGCCACGTGTTCTAACACGGTTGGTGACTACGAGTGCGCATGCGCAGCCGGATGGCAGGGAAAGGACTGTGACACAGGTGAACTATTTTAACAACTATCCTAAACTAGAATAACATGTCCTTCACTGTATGTTTTAGCAATAACTGTTTATAATATGTTTTTTTGTCAATGGACCAATGTTAATCATTATTAAGGACAAAAGCAAACAAACAAATATCATTGTTTATTTAAAACGACACTCTTATTCAAAATGAATACATACAAATAACAAACATTACTTTTGACTGATAAACCTTTAATTACTTACTAAATAATGCATTTATGGAAAATATTAATTACTGCTTATAAGATTGTAACCGTGTATTTAATAGCAGAAAGCGCTAACAATATTAAATGATCGGTGAATGCTAAAAGATTTACTGCGGTCTGCTATAGTCTGATCAGAAGTAAGATTTTTATTCGAACTGTTTTATGCTCATTTCTTTCAAATTAAATTCGGTTTTCTTCATAAGAACCATTGTTTTCGAAATGTATTCATCCTTTTTGGAATATTTGAAACACTTTTATTAATTGTGGTGAACCTTATCTGGGAGTAAGAGTGCATCTTCTACTTTATACCAGATGTGAACGAATGCACGACCGACAACCCTTGTGAAAACGGGGCTACATGCACCAACAACATTGGACACTACGATTGCGCATGCACGACCGGATGGGAGGGCACGGACTGTGATGTTGGTACGTCAAGTGTTGTTTTTTTATATTTAAAAAAAATATTGCTTTGCACCAAAAAAACAATTGCGATTGAAAGTTATTTATATTTTTTTTTAAATTGTCTGAAAACGAAGTAGAACAACAAATTTTATTTCAGACATAAACGAGTGCACGAGGGACGATCCTTGTGAGAACGGCGCGGCCTGCTCCAACTCAGCTGGGGACTACAGCTGTGCCTGTAGCGCCTTCTGGCAGGGAAAGAACTGTGACACTGGTAAATAAATAGTTTAATTTACGACCATGTGTTTTCTGATAATAAACACATTGCCAAGAAGTGTACCTCATCCTTTTACGTGGTATACTGCGACAATACAACATAATATAGTTTATGACTGACTGCTAGTGTTTATGCGTTTATTTACTCAGTTTGTGTATACCACGTGATATATACATCATATATGCTACGTCGGAAGGCAACATTTTGCTTGAAATGAAGACTTAATTCAAAGATAACTTTTCTTAAAGGGCAGTCTATGCTGCTTAAAGAGCCCCGCATTTGTTTTAACACCGAAATTTGATAAGACCATTAGTTTCATCAAACACTTCGACAAACCTGTTTCCAGAATAATGTTTTGGCAGTGCTCCGTCATACGGCCGTACTGTGAAAAGAAACTAAACTCTCATTTGAACTCTGGTAAAAGACTGAAGGCGGGACCCCGTAAGCGGCGTAGACTGCGTTATGTTTTATTTAAAATGGTGAAGAAATAGTGAAGTTATCTTTGTTTAAAGTTGTTGTTTTTTCAAATCAAAATATTGCCTTTCGACGTAGCATTAATGACGCAATTTATCACATGGTATACACACACTGTTGAAGGGTTGTGTTCATGTTCATAGATGTGGATGAATGTTCCACCGCCGACCCGTGCCAGAACTCCGGTGTTTGCGCCAACCTTATTGGAGATTATCAATGTACCTGTACATCTGCTTGGGAAGGGAAGGACTGCGATATTGGTATGTGGTTTTACGAATTCAACAGTTCAACACTTTGATAGCCCGGTTTGTCATTAAAGCACCGGCATCAGATTTTCAAACTCAAATTGTTTTTGTTTGTTTTTTAAATAAAAAGATAATCTTACAATTCCAAAATAAAAATGTGAATGCCATAAATGTGAAAAATAATAGATTTTTTCCCATTAATATGCTCTTTGTACTATCTATATATTCTCAGAAAATATAGACAGTATAAAGTGCATGTTTATGAAAACATATATTTTTCAATAATTTTTCACATTTCTGGCGTGGTTATTTTTAGTTCGGAAACATAAGATTTTTTTGATTTTTCAAAAGAATATTCTGAGTTTGAAACTTCGATGCCAGTTTGTCATTAAAGGTTTAGCATACTCTTTCACCAGCAGGAAAACTTTACCAAGACCAGCAACATCAGTTGATTGTGGTTATTGTAATATGCACGTTTTTGCAACGGAACAGCTATTCATATTTTGTTTTCGAGAAAACGTATGTGATTACAGACCTGCACAAACTCATAACCAAATAAATGTTACTTGTAGGTTGCAAAACGTAAAGTGCGTTCCTACATCTGCGATTTAAAAAATTAGAAGCAAAAAGGAAAACATAAAAAACAAAGATATTTCCTGCAAGTGTTTAAATTCGAATCACTATAATTCATAAATACAGTCAGTTTTCTTATTCATGTTTTATATTACGAGAATATATTATGCAAACCATTTTGTCGCAAATTCGTAAATGCAACATATCCGTTATGAAAGTCATATATATATATAGCCTCTATCGTACTATCAATTAATTGATCACATAGAAAATAATCGCAATTTGATGTTTTGTGATATCGCTTTGTTCACCATGAACACTTGCGTCAAATTATTGTTTGTATGGATATACATTTTGCCTACATGTATGTTATTCCACAGATGTGAATGAATGCACAACCGCCAATCCATGCCAGAATGGTGCCACGTGCACAAACACGATCGGTGACTATGAGTGCGCATGCGCAGTTGGCTGGCAGGATAAGGACTGTGATGAAGGTATATAATATGTGCTAATAAGTGAGAAGTATGCATATATACCTACACAATCCCCACAATTCCAACAATCATGTCACACTTTGTATTGCTGACTGTTTAAATCGGAAACGACTGTCCAGTTAAAACTTAATTATTTTACAACGGTTGTGAAATAAATTATAAACATAATGTTAATTCCTTTCGTTGGCACGTTATTACTCGTTTAGTTTTTGTGTGTGTGGGGGGGGGGACCAGGGTACCCGTTGAAAACCAAATACCACCGCTATAACTGACAAGTTTGTAATCTGGCACTACATTGTATATCTTTTTTATCTATTTTTTTTTTTTTAAATCTCCCTCTTTTCCATGATATGAGTTATATTTCATAGATATACGACAATAAAAAAATATGTGTTTTCTTAACTTAGAGGGTGTATATGGCTGAATTTTTTATTTTTCAGTCAAGTATTTATATCAACATTTATATTAAATCAAGCATGCATTATCAAATTGATGTAGGAGTTTACATGATATACACATAACAACCCACGTTATTCCACATCAAGTTATACTTGGCCCGTGTTAAAAAAACAATCTCTAGTCAGAGTTCGGAATTAACGCTTAAAATGGAAAGTCTTCTTTACATTTATAGCAGGACATTGGTGGTGAATTTGGCTGGATGATAGTACTGTTAGAATGTTTTCCTATTATGTGCCTTTGATTTGGTAAAATTAATGGTATAAAGATTTTTTTTTGGTTATTCATAACAATGGTTTTCTGGGTCTCAGTCAGACTTAAGACTGTTCGTTATAACCATGGGAGCTGTGGTTACGAACAGTCTCAAGGCTGAGTTCAGAAAAGCACTCTTACTATATATCAAGGAATCATCTTAATTCCATTCATTTTATGAACATGAATGGGAAAAATTGTACAATTTCGAATAGTAATAAAATTCAGCCTGATATTATAATTTGTAAACCACAGACGTGAACGAATGTACGACCGCGGATCCTTGCCAGAATGACGCGACCTGCGTCAACACTATTGGCGCCTACGAGTGCACGTGCACGGCCGGATGGGAGAGCACGGATTGTGACGTAGGTAAGGGTCTCTAGCTAGTCGATCAATTTAAACAGGCTTAATATTCTAGAACGGATGATATTAATGTTAAAGATTATTATATCATGATTTCCATCAACCAACTGGCCCCAATGTCATGGATACACTTCAGTCAAATCTCAATATCATTCTCGACTCATTTTTACCACATAGCATTAAAAGTTGTTAAATATAACATATGATTTTTCACCTTTGAAAATGCATTTTATTGAATTATATGTTGATTTATGCCTCTTGGAATAATATGCTACAGCCAAAGTTCAAAATCTCGAACGGATATAAATATTATACAATTCATACCGAGCTTAGCATTATCTTGTTTTAAGGGACTTAGGATGTTTCCAGACATTGGAGCCTGATGTTCAATCAGATGATTAACCGTTATTTACATTTGCTATCGTCTGCTTCTTAGTAGATTTTGAATCCCCAAAATTATAACATTAGGGATATCTTCATCACTTTAATTATTTATGTTTAATATTTCAAAAGATTTTTCTTACATGCATATGATGGTAGACACTGCAGCATTTGTCGTGCACATTCCTGTTATGTAATCAAATGCTCGCATGTTATGTCACGGTTTCGTTTCCAGATATTGACGAGTGTACGCGCGCGGACCCGTGCCAGAATAATGGCACGTGCACCAATCTGATTGGGGACTACAACTGCACGTGCAGCATCTTATGGCAGGGAAAGGATTGTGAACAAAGTAAGACGCTTGATCATGTTTCAAATATTTTATACTTTTTTTCTAATCTCCACTGATCGTTTGATGGCTGTCAGATTAGCTCAGCAGTAATTGATAAACGATGTGTAACAGTTAGACGGCATGGAGTAATATTTTAATGATTCAGATTGGGCGGAGTGGGCGAAACGAACGCGCTCTTCTTAATCACTAAAATATTATTTCAAGTCATCTGTCTAAAAATACTACCTCATTGGCTTACACTTTGTCAACGCAAAATCTGACGCATGGAGTGTGTATCGGATGAGTGACAGTAGGCGGACCTATAAACACCCGCGAAAGTTAAAATACTTGATTAGGCCTGGTAATTAATGAGTGTATTTCTGCAATTCCATTGCCTGAAAATGTAGGTTGTATTTTAAGTTTTGTGACAGAACTTCTCGGCCAATTTCTATCGAAAACAACATCGAATGTATGGCGGTACATCAGTAGAAGTATTTCGTAAAATTAGTAATAATAGTCATATTATTAATTAAATGTAGTTTTTTTTATATCTTATTTGTATAACTATGTTGAAATTTATTCCCAGTGAAGTATAAATAATTAATATTCCAAAGAGTAAAATCTTTAGGTTTAACTGCTGAAATGATATTACTACGCGATCTACTTGCAGCGTAGTTAAATGTAAAGAATACTGACAGTGTAAATCGTCAATATACATCCAATGTTGTTTTCGATGGAAAATGGCCGAAGAGTTCCAATTTATCTTTGTAAATGGCGTTTGTTGTTATGTCTGTACATTGTTATTGTCTGTTTTGCTCGTGCATATGTCACATTAGCTGTAATTAAATGATTGTTTGGCTTGTCCCTGCAATTTCTTTGCATTATTTGTATATTTACATGTTTGAATATGGTTAGGATGAGTTTTCTGTAACTACTTTAAACCAATCCATCTATCAGTTATGTTCGAAAGCTTGCAAAGCTTGCAAACATAGCATTTTCTCGATTATTGTGCCATAATAGTTATTTCATTAGTTTTTAAACATGTGTGCATATAATAGTTTGAGAGGTAATGGTTATATCAGTCTTAATTTTAAATTTAGACGGCACTGTATGGGATAAGGATACTAAAAAGAAAACAATCGCTTAATTTTTAAGCAGAATTAAAATTAAAAATAAAACTGATTATATTTATTTCATTGAAGTAAATAATAGTTCTACTAAGGGAAAGACTAAAGGTTTATATAAACTTTAAACCCTGACAGAGTTTAGTAGATTTATATACTTTTCCAAGTGCATGACCTTATAAGGTCGTAACTGGCCGAACTCAGAATTTAATGAATTCAATCTTTAATCCAACTTGTCTGAGTGAATTATCTATAATTACATTGTAGTTAATAATACTTAAGAAAAAGACTTATGATTTATGTAAGCTTTAATACCTGACAGGATTAGATTAACACACTTTTCGAAGTGCGTGACCTCATAAGGCCGTCACCTACCGTACTCATAGATAAGTGAGTTAATCGTTTAATCCAATTTGATCTAAAGAATTATCCGTTATTGCATTGTAACTTACACAACTGAAAAAAAAAAAAAAAAAAAAACACTTAAATACCAGACAGGATTTAATATATATTAATCAACTCTTCCATGTGCATGACCTAATAAGGTCCTTTCTAACCGTGTACTAAGATTTAAATAAGTTCGTCGTTTAATCCAATTTTTATCAAAGAATTATCCGCTTCGCCACTCGTGAAAATATGTTTTTCTATGACACTTGTGAAATAAAATACGATCTTACGCTGAAATAAACAAATATCCTCTATATCATTGACGGCTTTGTTTGAGATTATATTCTTACACTCTTTTTTTTTTAATCAAAATTAAAAGGTGTTTCTATTGCCGATGTCGTCGGTTACTTTGGTCTTTAAAGGGACTGTACACCAGATTGGCACCAAAAAAAGTTTGTTTTTCTGTACCGAATCTCAGGACAATTATCTAAGAGAATGTGTTACGCTTTGATATCATAATTGTAAAAAATACCAAAATGTAAAAAAAAAAAACTGTGACGGAGACCGGGTTCGAACCCATGTCGCCAAAAGTGCAGTCTTGCGTCGTATCCACTGAGCTATGGCGGCTTACTCTAATGGTGACATAATAAAATTATACACCTACCTCGGTAATATCACGCGATAACACCGACTAGCCAATCACGCATAAGGAATTAATTCTACCTGATAGACATACCCATTATTCTTTTTTAATGGAAAAATACGAAATAACTGCTAAACTTAAATAAATTTTAAACTATGTGGTACTTTAGTTAGTATGTTTCAATGCATTGTACACATCGATGACAAGTTTGTCAGTTTTCGATAATTTTCTCTTTTTTTCGCTACTTTATCATACGGAGAACATCCCCTTTAGGGGGCAAAACGAATAGATTTTTAATGCACTAACACGTTTAGTTAATTTAGCTTTAATGATAAAAATGATTTGGGCACAGATACAAATAATATTTGCGATATTTTTTTTCTAAAAAATGTGTATCAAAACAACTTCATTTTAAATGGTTAAGAAATAGTTTAATATGATATCTTTGTTTACATTCGGAAATCATCGGCCATTTCTATCGAAAACAACCTCGGATGTATGTCGATACATCAGTAGTAGTTCGTAAAATTTTGAATAATTTTGTTAATGAAATGTAGTGTTTTAACGTGTATATTTATATCTTAGTTTAATTTATTGCCAGCTAAGTAAAGTATTGCAAACATGATTACGATTCCCAACAGTTGAGTCATTATATTTATATTGAAAATACTACGTGATCTATTTTTAAGCGTAGTTAAGAGTACAGATTTCTGACATTGTAAACCGTCCAGATACATCCGAGGTTGTTTTCGATAGAAAATAGCCGAGAAGTTCCGAACGCTTCGTTTAAAGGCTAATTTCGAAGCAAAATATTGCGGTGGAAGCATTTATTAAGCAATTTAGCACGTGGTATTCACACACTGAGCATACAACTACCGAAATGTCGCTATTGGTAAATGGTGAGGTTACCGCTTTGAGAAGGACGTGTATCTATGTGTATCATATACAGTGTGTATAAACCACGTGATAAATTACGTCATATATGCCACGTTTGAAGGCAACATTTTGCTTAAAATGAAGACTTGAAACAAAGATAACTTTTCTTTTTCTTAACCATTTTAAATGAAACAAAGGGCAGTCTATGCCGCTTAAAGAGCCCTGCCTTGTTTTATTACCGGAGATTGAATAGATGCTTAGATCATCAAACACTTCTTTTTCCAAACTTATGTTTAGACAGTGCTCCGTCAGGCGGTGGTTTTGTGAAAAGGTTTGTCGAAGTGTTTTCAGAAACTAAACTCTCAATCAAACTCTGGTAAAAGACCGAAGGCTGGGCTCTGTAAGCGGCGTAGAATGCGCTATATTTCATTTAAAACGATGAAGAAATAGTGAAGTTATCTTTGTTTAAAGTCTTCTATCAAAAGAAAACATTGCCCTCTGACGTAGCATTTATGACGTTATTTATCACGTTGTATACACCCACTGATATACGTTTATCCACATATGATAACGATAGCGAAGCGCTACAACGCATTACGACTATCTGAATGTCGTCATGGTAAATTTTGGGGTCCCCGTTTTGTGACGCCCCATATTGTATATTGGTGTCAACATATGCTACCAAAAGCATGCAGTATCCGTACCAAGTGAACCAGTATGTTTTGTGTCATATGAATCGGTAGTATTATCCAAGAATGTATTTATTATATTGTAAAACCATGTCTGCAAGTCTCTGAAGACGCTTACGGATATTACTTAAATCTTATAATTGTTTCCACAGACACGAACGAATGCGAAGACAATCCGTGCCAGATGGGCGAGTGCGAGGACCTGGCCGACGGCTTCCGGTGCAACTGTATCTCCACTTATACGGGCAGACTCTGCGACTACGGTGGGTGATATTTTTTCTGTTTCATTACGTTTGGTATAGAATACACCTATACAGTAAACTATAACAAAGTTACATGTAATAAACGAATATTGATAATAAAAAATACAATTATTTGATACAGAAATTATGCGCATTATGTTCACCTTATGGCTAAGAATTATATGAGGTGAACAAAACATGTAATGTGTGTTTATTGAAATTGTGACTAGTTATGTAAGATAGTACACCAATTATCAGCCTATTTCCCGTTGTATAAACATTCAATAAAAAAACTGGTTTGCATAATACCGATTTAATTGTACACAATTTACTGATTTCATTAAGCACAATTAGGCAAAGAACTTATCTAGAATACGAATTATTTGAACTTATTAACTTGAGCATTATAAAAAAATCATTACCTTCTTGGACATTTTTGTGTTTCTCGCTATAATTTTATGTATGCATTTGTGTTTGTGTATAGGCCGGAGGCCTTTGTACAGTCATTTTTGACGCTTTGAATCACTTGAATACATTTTGAAGTTAGACAAAAGTGCTAATGTTTACGTTAAGATGCGTTTACGGTTACAGAACATAGAAACCATGGCCATCTGGTGACTTTCGTTTTAGTACTGTTGCTAAATTTTCTCGATAAATTTCAAAACGATATGCACCCTTTTAATATCAGTAATCGGCGAGGCAATGGATGGACAATGGAGTACGTGGCAGAAGTGGCAGGGATGTTCAGCCACGTGCGGAACTGGCGTGCAGAAACGTTACCGCTCGTGCGACGACCCACCTCCGAACTACGGCGGCAACCCGTGCGAGGGCGACAGTTTCGAGTATCGGTCATGCTCTTCAGGATCGGCGTGCCCGGGTAGGTTGTAGCCCTTTAGTGCCGAGAAAATGAGGGTTGATGACCTTTTGTCCAGAATCTAACTAGCATTATACAATGTTGTCATAGTTCAAACGCCATCTTTGATATATCTTAGTAACATATTGGCATTCAACCATGACCATTACACCACATTGAGTAATGTAATCATTTTTATTGCCGTACATGATTTTGTTCACAGAAGGCTGCATTGTAAATTCATTCTGATGTCATTTTAATTTTTTTATGTAATTATGTAATAATGTTTTTTTACCTTCTCAAATGAAGGATGTCATTAATATTATTATTACATTAGTTGGATATGCTACCTTATAGTGATGCTCTCAAACATTGGCACGTCCAACGCCAATTTTGGTAGTGTTATAGCGATAGCTTATATCATAATAGTGTGCAAGACTTAGGGTATATTTTTGTTTATTCCCAAAGTTCACCACTAATTTCAGTGGTGGTTGACGGCAACTGGGGCGCATGGAGCCAGGTCGGCTCCTGCAGCGCCACTTGTGGACAGGGATCCACCATTCGAACCAGGTAGGCGCTGTCATAGATAGTATACATGATTGTACCAGATTAGCTCTCTGTAATATAGACTCTCTGGCATTGAGTTATACATTCGTACCGGACCTGGTAGCGATTGTTCTGACAATGTTTGACCTTCCCACATTGATGTTTGGTTTTTTACAGTGTCACGATTTAAAAAATACATTAAAACATATGGAAATAGTAGATTTACACCTTTTAGTTACTTGAGATACCTCTGCCGCCATGTAGCCTTCTTTGATGTCCTTTTTGTCGGCCTCCGTTTCTATGTGATAACTCAAATGCCAATTAAGTTTACATCATACATAACTCGATACCTTTCTTACATAGAACCTGCTCAGACCCAGCCCCCAGTAACGGCGGCTCACTGTGTACCGGAGAGGCGGCCGTTGTTGAGACGTGCGAGCTCCAGGCATGTGATTCTGCCAACAACGCTTACGCCTCCGCCTATGTGAACGTAAGCACCACTTAACTTCATCGCTGACGCTTTTTTGTGAACTATACAAGCATGAGGTTTTTTTTTAAAAAGTGATAATTTGAGGAATGCAAGAACAGTGATTTTTTTCTGGTCTGTGTCGAAAAATCCGACCCAAGGCACTCTGCGTAGCAGGTAACTCTGCAAACCTCGTTATTGGTGTACGCGCGTGCCCTCAGGTCAGATTGTTCCATTCGGTCCGCTAACAGATGAAATATATTATTGATCATGTGAGTTCTTACATCAATATCAACGTTCACAATTAACAACCTTACCGCGTGTTCGGTATTCCAGGCCTGTCCCGCGGGGTTCTTCACGTGCTACTCGGGCCGCATCACGTGCATCCAAGACGATTTCGCCTGCGACTGCGATGAAGACTGCTACGACGGAAGTGACGAAAATATGGACTGGGCCGGCTGCTCAGGGATGTGTCCGAACAGCAAGGCGTCAGGTTGTTACCATTCTTGGTTTTATGAGAAACTAGCAACTTCTTATCTGCATTTCTTTGCAATGTTTATATTTACAATTATTATATACTATTCAAATTTTGGTAAAGGATCATCCGGAATTATTTTGGTGATTAATTTGTCAAAATATTACTATCAGTCAAATATGACGTCTCGAACTGCTCGTATATCTAATTACGAATTAAATTATGTGTGTATGGGTTAACAAAGTCATTTCGATTTGCATCACATATTCGTACGGAAACCCTTTTTTAAAGAATATACAATTCTAGTTATATAGCTAGAATAGACAATCCAGTTTGTAGCAGCTGTCATAATTATGTGTATATATATGTTATTGGAAATGAAGAAAAGATATATGACCGCCAATATAATAATTTAATTAGCAAATCTTGGCTAAAATTCCGTCAAAACATGTAGAAGCAGAAAAAAGCGTAGACTTTTATAAGCTAAGAAATGTTTTTATATATTTTCTGTCAAAAAAGTTATTTAGAAATTGACGTCACTTACTTGTTTGTTAACATCGATTGTGACCCGTGGTGACCAATGTGAGGCCCCCATTGAAGTCACGTGATTCCTCACCTTGCATAGATATACCTGCATTTTATAGAACCAACACATAGCGTATCTTCTTATGAAATATAACTTTTGCCAACGCAGAGCAAACAGTGTGTGTATACCACGTGATAAATAACGTCATAAATGCTACGTCGGAAGGCAACATTTAACTTAAAATAGACTTAAAACAAAGATAACGTTTCTTCTTCCTCATCATTTTGAATGAAACAAAGAGCAGACTATGTCACTTAAAGAGCGCCTTAAATAGTAAAGCTATCTCTGTTTAAAGTCTTCATTCGAAGCAAAATATTGCCTTCCGACGTAGCATTCATGACGTCATTCATCACGTGGTATACACATACTGTCAATCATACTGATAGACACACAGTCTTGACAATTGAGATTCGATCGTAAGTGAAACTTAAACGTTTCCTTTCTTATTACAGGAGTTCAGTCCATTTCGATTCTGCTGATGCTGCTGGTGACGGCTGCGTTGATGCTGCTTTAATGACCAGGACCCGAAATCCCTTAAGGAAAAAATCTTAAGCTTAACAAGATTAAGTATATTGTTTCAATAAGCAAAATGGCTGACTAAAACTTGTTCTTCAAAATAGAATGAAAAATATTATGAAGACTATTGTCTTTAAATGTGTGAAAACTCTTCAAAATGGGAATATTATTTAAATTATGCCAGACAAAAAATAGTGAGCTTAGCTTGATCCTGTTATAAGGGCCTTAACATTCTTCATGAAATTTTGACTGGCCACAACCTACGCCGACAAACGCTAACGAATGCATCAGCACGAATAAAGAGTACGAAAATCAATCAATTATTTCTTAATTATTATTAAGTTCTTCGAGTTTTCAAATTGATTTAGGTTAAGAAAAGACAATTGACTTAATCTACAAATGGTCGGATTTCTGTTTGAAGAAATATATATATTCTAAATTATACAAAGCAAAATAATATTACAAACCTTGGCTGCTGTTGATGGATACGTCATATGGACAGTGATATTTGTGTGTGAATTTACTAATTTCCTTTGTTTTTGTGATATTAACAGGCGGCTAAAATACCATTCTATCTTTAATCTTGTAGCTTTCGATCTCGTTTGTTTTAAACAATACAAGCTTTTACATATTGTTTGAATTACCTTTTGTTTATTCTATGATTTTGTCAATGAAAATTATTTTTAAAGGAATGATAATATATATATTTTACATTTAACATTCTGCAATCTTTGTTAGTGCTGCCTTTATCTGTGATATGCTTTTTGTTTATCATTTCTTTGCTATTTTAAGTATGTTGTTGTTGTTTTTGCTTATTTGTTTTGTTTTTGCTTTTGTTTGAGCAATAAATGTGTGGATGGCATTCCAATACGTTTTGCTGTAGTCAAATACCGTCTTTATAAAATATAATACATCAATGCTTCACAAATGCTTCATCTAAATCTTGTATAAGAGTTTTAAGACTACCAAAAACATGCAAAAACACTTTCTATACACCAACATGCAAGGTTTGGATTAAATATACCATTTTGCTTTCGGACTAAAAAGGTGACCTTTCATTCTGATATTTCAATTTACACGATAGATTTAAACTGTCCAATTATCACATTTAGGAGCATACTAATTACAGTTCATACATTATAAGTATCTTCCATGGCCCAGGAGAATAAGGGTTTCCGCAAAGCACCCTGCGCGAGGGTTGGGATCCTTTCTCCCACCTCAGATAAGTAGATCCAAAAATTAACCATGCTATAAATTCTTATCTTGCCCACAAGTTTATTTCGTATAACTCATGTCACATAACATGACAAAAAGAGTATTGATATAAAAAAAAATAATATATATATATATTGATATATTTATATATATATATATTTATATATACAATTATGTAAAGAACGAGAATAGTCTCAACATTATAAGACACAATCTATAAGAATCAATATATTCAATCAGTGTCATCCAATATTAACATTTTACCTTTATAATGGAGGAGGTTTTTAAAGGGAAACAAAATGCATCCATGTATGCATTATTATGAGAATCTTATTATTATTTATCTCTTTAATAAGCTTACAGAGTTTTTCAAAAAGTATACCTGAATCAGGTCTTATTTGCATTACTTGTTTAAATTTAATAGTATTTGGATGTCTAATATATTTATTATCAAGACAACTTTTTCTTTTACCAACAAATTCTTGACATTCCAGCAAATAATGATATTCATCTCCTATGCTATTATCGTTACAAAATAAACATTTTCTATCGATGTATTCTACATTATTCCAGCTTCCAATTTCCACAGATAGTTTATTTCTAGTTCTAAATTTTATCATATATCGCAAGTGTTTGTAAGGTGTCTGTACAAGATAATTTTCAAATTCAAACTTTTCTTTATACAATCTATAAGTTATACATTTTCTAGAGGTATTTATAGTAGAAAACCATTCATTTATAAAGAGATCGGACAATATTTGATAAACAGTTTTCTTTAACCATGATCTGTTTAAAAAGTCATGACTCTGCCAAATGTTAATATGCCCGCATTTAATCAATATTTCCTTAATATTACGAATCCACTGGAAATGGGACTGTCGTGGATTTTCGGAATACATAAATCTACTTAGGACAATATTATATAAAGATACAGTAAGTTTAGGTAACGGCGGGGTTATTAATTTTGACCAAAAGTCAATCAAACGAGTATTAATGTCAATATTTAGAGGTTTAACACCAGTTTCGCCATATACAATACAGTTTGGTGTACTGCTCTTGACACCTAACATATATTTCAAATACTTTCGTAGCACTTTCTCGAGAATATTAATATTACCATAACCCCAACATTCACATCCATATAACAAAATAGGTTTGACAACTTTGTGAAATAAATCAATTTGCAATTCAATAGAAAGACAATGATATCTAGCTTTCTTCAACAAAACAAACATAGCTTTAGTGGCTTGCTTTGCGATATATTATTTTGCTTTGAAAAACGAACCACTTCTACTAAATAACAAACCTAAATATTTATATTCGTTTACTGTTTCTAATTTATCATCGCATTGAAGGAATTTGTGTTCAACACGTCTTCCCTTCGAAAAAATAAGCACTTTTGTTTTAGTGGTGTTAACAGTAAGTTGCCATCTTTTTACATTAATTTTCATTTATGTTTAGAGCATTTTGCAGATCTGTATATGATTCTGCCAATATGACTGTGTCATCTGCATAGAGCAATACAAATAACTTTAAAAAATCTATCAAACGAACATCGTCATCATGTTTATACACAATTGTACCATTTATCAATATTACTTTTTGCAAAGAAGCTATGTAAATCGTTCATAAACATAGAAAATAACAACGGAGAAAGGCTCTCGCCCTACCTTACACCTATAGTACAAGGGAAATTTGACTTTACACCATTAACACGTACACAACTTTTAGCATTTTCATACATATTTTTTACAATTTGTATAAATTTCCCTGCAATACACATTTTATCTAATTTAAGCCACAAGTAGCTTCTATTTATGGTATCAAATGCTCCTTTAAGGTCTATAAATGCACAAACTAACTTATTCTTTGAATTATGAAGACGGTCTTTTAACTGTTGAATATCCTTGTCTACAAGTACCCGTATGGAACTCCTTTTTAATGGTCATCACATTGTAATTACTTCCCTTGTTGAAGACGTCGTGTGTTGCATTATAGAAACCTTGTATTGTGGCAATATTTAGAATGCTAATTATTTCTCGCTTTTTCATAAGAAAAAACGAAAAATGATTTGAATGTTATTTTCGTTTTTTTTCTTTAAATCCTAAATAAACGAAAAACAAAAAGACGTTAAATTCATGATAGCTTGTTTTTCGTTTTACACATTCTAATACACATTGTAAAACGAAAAAAGGTATAACTAATAGTTAAAAGGAAAAAAAAACCTATAAATTTAGATTTCCATTTTAATCATTAGATAAACGACACGGATTTGTATGTTCCTTTTTCATTTTGTACTTTCAATTTAAAAAAAAAACAACCAACGAAAAACGAAAAGACGGTATATACACGGAAGGTTATTTTCAATATATTTCTTAATTTAAAAGATCTTAATATTAAATATCCAAAGCACACTGTTTGTAGAATTGTCTGAAACATGTTGGTACAATACATATTCATATTATCAAACATCTTTTTCTGTTTGATTGTCCACGGAATTTCAACAAAACTGTGAAATAAAGTCTTCTTAAATTCATTCAAACTCTAAACACACCAAAACATGTTGGAAACTATTTATATTTCCACAAGCAAGATAGTGTAGCTACAAACTTATTAAAAAGGTAGTGTCGAACATTTAAATGTGACATTGTGTTGTCTTCCCCGTCCACTTTGTAATTAGGAAGCAGACTTTACAGAGTTGATGAAACTCCATTTGGAACGCCTTGCCCATTTTTCATCGGCAACAGCCCTGGAACGACTTTTCTCTCGTAAATCATTATTACTTATGCAATAAGTAATAAATATGCGATTTAAACAAAGTATTAAAAAACACGTTAAAACACTACGCTTGTTTATTACTATTATTTTAAAATTTTACGAACTACTTCCACTGGTGAACCGGCATATATCCGAGGTCTTTTCGATGGAAAATGGCCGAGGTATTCCGAATGATAAAACGTGTGTAAAACTTATTAAATAAAATATGGAAAACACATTTCGTGCCTTGGCGAACACGTGCATTTATTTATCATCAACAACAACAATGACAACAACAACGAAAACAACAACTGCATTTACATAGTCTTTTTATTTGTAAGTCATTGGCAGCAATAAAACTGAGCGTTATCTAGGGCTGTATCGTCGCCTTCAACTCCAAGGGACCCCTCAATCCTCGTGCTTATACCGCAAATAGCGCTGCCCGGATCACAGACTTGGTTGAATAAAATCTAATGTTATATGACCCGCAACACGGAATTTAGGTACATTATTTTTAGTGAGTTTAGAAGAACTTTTGTACTGACTATACAACATTTTTTAACGAAGTTTAATAAGTATCTATCAAGTATTTTCTGGGTAAAGGGCGTGTACGTTTATTTTACGATAGCATCGGAATATTCATAGCGATAGGCTCAGGAAAGAGAGTCCTTATTCTTCCTAAATTCCAGGTTCTTTAACGAGTACCAGAGTAAAGCACTGACACACAAGACTCCCATTTGAGGTCTCCGAAATTCATTTTCTTAGTGTCGAGGCTTGAACCCATGACCCCTGTGTAGGCGGTCAACTGTCTTACCACGAGACCACATGGGTCAACGACTTTGTAATTTTCATGTTGGTAGTTTCGTTCAACCGTGATTACAAGATGCAACAAAAAAGACTGTCTTGCGTCCAATTTTGGTACAATATGTTATCCCTAATACTTTTAACAAACCAATGTTTTGTCATTACCACACCGTGTGGAAGTAACACCATAATTATACAAAAAAACATGTACCTAAATGTACCCCACGTGCCCCAGTAGCCATGTCCGGGATAATGGACAATAGAGTATGGGCTGGTCTCACCCTCGAGGTCCCGGCACATGAACTTGGCGTAGTTTGCGGCGGTGTCATCACCGTCTGTTAGCTAGGTAAAGGGAGTTTGTTTAGGTTGGTCCTACTTAAAAGGGGGAATGCTAATACATGTAGTTCAACTTTTGAAAACATATTTTTTTATATAATTAGCAATAACAGTACGTTTTGTTTCGTTTTTTTCGATGTGATAAATAAATTTCATATATTATTATAGCTTTGTTGAAAATTCGTCTACATAGAAAGGTAAGGTCGATATCTTTTTATTCAAAAAAATTCTGAAACAGATTTTATTTTAAAAAAAAACTCAGTGGAAACAGGTAATATATTTGCAATTGATATTGAATGTCGAGAATTCATTCTAAGAATTCAGTAGAACTTTTGCTGTAGGAGTTGTGTGTTTGAATGCAAATGCTTTTGAAATTCTAATCAACCTTTGATTTGCACAATATTAAAAATACTAACTAAACCTACTTAAAGTCTATCGCTAAAACTCTGTTAAGTAGGTTTTTTTTAAATGACGTCTCTTGGCCAAGCAAATTATTCGACTAAATCACGGATGTAAATAAAAGAAATGGAGTGGTCGAAATAGCTGGCTCTGATTGGCTGATTTATGGGGTGAACTATAACTAAAGTTGGAAGGTAGTTGGTAGTTGGTAGTTGGGGATTCGAATATTCAACTACATACCAGTTGCCAGTTACTATTCGCGAATTACCGACTGGAAATAGTCGAGTAGCTAAATATCAACATCAACATTTAACTCTGATTTTTCGAATCCCCAACTGGCAACTAACAGGTAGTTGAATATTCGAATCCCCAACTGGCAACTAGCAGGCTGTTGAACATTCGAATCCCCAACTGGCAACTGGTATGTAGTTGAATATTCGAATCCCCAACTACTAACTACCAACTACCTTCGAACTTCACCGTCATGATCCATACTCTGAGTTCAACGTCTCAAAAGTATCAACCATTCCTGGAAAATAGAAAATAGAAAATAACAACGGAGAAAGGCTCTCGCCCTACCTTACACCTAAAGTACAAGGGAAATTTGACTTTACACCATTAACACGTACACAACTTTTAGCATTTTCATACATATTTTTTACAATCTGTATAAATTTCCCTGCAATATACATTTTATCTAATTTAAGCCACAAGTAGCTTCTATTTATGGTATCAAATGCTCCTTTAAGATCTATAAATGCACAAACTAACTTATTCTTTGAATTATGAAGAAGGTCTTTTAACTGTTGAATATCCTTGTCTACAAGTACCCGTATGGAACTCCTTTTTAATGGTCATCACATTGTAATTACCTCCCTTGTTGAAGACGCCGTGTGTTGCATTATAGAAACCTTGTCTTGTGGCAATATTTAGAATGCTAATTATTTCTCGCTTTTTCATAAGAAAAAAAGAAAAATGATTTGAATGTTATTTTCGTTTTTTTTCTTTAAATCCTAAATAAACGAAAAACGAAAAGACGTTAAATTCAGGATAGCTTGTTTTTCGTTTTACACATTCTAATACACATTGTAAAACGAAAAAAAGGTATAATAGTTAAAAGGAAAAAAAACTATAAATTTAGGTTTCCTTTTTAATCATTAGATAAACGACACGGATTTGTATGTTCCTTTTTCATTTTTTACTTTCAATTTTAAAAAACAAAACAAAGAAAAACGAAAAGACGGTATATACACGGAAGGTTTTTTTCAATATATTTCTTAATTTAAAAGATCTTAATATTAAATAGCCAAAGCACACTGTTTGTAGAATTATCTGAAACATGTTGGTACAATACATATTCATATTATCAAACATCTTTTTTCTGTTTGATTGTCCACGGAATTTCAACAAAACTGTGAAATAAAGTCTTCTTAA
The DNA here is from genome assembly GCF_026914265.1 of Mya arenaria. Taxonomy (NCBI): domain Eukaryota; kingdom Metazoa; phylum Mollusca; class Bivalvia; order Myida; family Myidae; genus Mya; species Mya arenaria. The sequence goes on from NC_069122.1 coordinate 6,316,464, forward strand.
ATTCATTCAAACTCTAAACACACCAAAACATGTTGGAAACTATTTATATTTCCACAAGCAAGATAGTGTAGCTACAAACTTATTAAAAAGGTAGTGTCGAACATTTAAATGTGACATTGTGTTGTCTTCCCTGTCCACTTTGTAATTAGGAAGCAGACTTTACAGAGTTGATGAAACTCCATTTGGAACGCCTTGCCCATTTTTCATCGGCAACAGCCTCGGAACGACTTTCCTCTCGTAAATCATTATTACTTATGCAATAAGTAATAAATATGCGATTTAAACAAAGTATTAAAAACACGTCAAAACACTACGCTTGTTTATTACTATTATTTTAAAATTTTACGAACTACTTCCACTGGTGAACCGGCATATATCCAAGGTCTTTTCGATGGAAAATGACCGAGGTATTCCGAATGATAAAACGTGTGTAAAACTTATTAAATAAAATATGGAAAACACATTTCGTGCCTTGGCGAACACGTGCATTTATTTATCATCAACAACAACAATGACAACAACAACGAAAACAACAACAGCATTTACATAGTCTTTTTATTTGTAAGTCATTGGCAGCAATAAAACTGAGCGTTATCTAGGGCTGTATCGTCGCCTTCAACTCCAAGGGACCCCTCAATCCTCGTGCTTATACCGCAAATAGCGCTGCCCGGATCACAGACTTGGCTGGATAAAATCTAATGTTATATGACCCGCAACATGGAATTTAGGTAAATTATTTTTTAGTGAGTTTAGAAGAACTTTTGTACTGACTATACAACGTTTTTTAACGAAGTTTAATAAGTATCTATAAAGTATTTTCTGGGTAAAGGGCGTGTACGTTTATTTTACGATAGCACCGGAATATTCATATCGATCGGCTCAGGAAAGAGAGTCCTTATTTTTCCTAAATTCCAGGTTCTTTAACGAGTACCAGAGTAAAGCACTGACACACAAGACTCCCATTTGAGGTCTCCGAAATTCATTTTCCTTGTGTCGAGGTTTGAACCCATGACCCCTGTGTAGGCGGTCAACTGTCTTACCACGAGACCACATGGGTCAACGACTATGTAATTTTCATGTTGGTAGTTTCGTTCAACCGTGATTACAAGATGCAACAAAAAAGACTGTCTTGCGTCCAATTTTGGTACAATATGTTATCCCTAATACTTTTAACAAACCAATGTTTTGTCATTACCACACCGTGCGGAAGTAACACCATAATTATACAAAAAAACATGTACCTAAATGTACCCCACGTGCCCCAGTAGCCATGTCCGGGATAATGGACAATAGAGTATGGGCTGGTCTCACCCTCGAGGTCCCGGCACATGAACTTGGCGTAGTTTGCGGCGGTGTCATCACCGTCTGTTAGCTAGGTAAAGGGAATTTTTTTAGGTTGGTCCTACTTAAAAGGGGGAATGCTAATACATGTATTTCAACTTTTGAAAACATTTTTTTTTATATAATTAGCAATAACAGTACGTTTTTTTTTTCGTTTTTTTCGATGTGATAAATAAATTTCATATATTATTATAGCTTTGTTAAAAATCGTCTACATGGAAAGGTAAGGTCGATATCTTTTTATTCAAAAAAATTCTGAAGCAGATTTTATTTTTAAAAAAATCAATGGAAACAGGTAATATATTTGCAATTGATATTGAATGTCGAGAATTCATTCTAAGAATTCAGTAGAACTTTTGCTGTAGGAGTTGTGTGTTTGAATGCAAATGCTTTTGAAATTCTAATCAACCTTTGATTTGCACAATATTAAAAATACTATCTAAACCTGCTTAAAGTATATCGCTAAAACTGTGTTAAGTAGGTTTTTTTTAAATGACGTCTCTTGGCCAAGCAAATTATTCGACTAAATCACGGATGTAAATAAAAGAAATGGAGTGGTCGAAATAGCTGGCTCTGATTGGCTGATTTATGGGGTGAACTATAACTAAAGTCCATACATGACGGTAAAGTTGGAAGGTAGTTGGTAGTTGGGGATTCGAATATTCAACTACATACCAGTTGCCAGTTGCTATTCGCGAATTACCGACTGAAAATAGTCGAGTAGCTTAATATCAACATCAACATTTAACTCTGATTTTTCGAATCCCCAACTGGCAACTAGCAGGTAGTTGAATATTCGAATCCCCAACTGGCAACTAGCAGGCCGTTGAACATTCGAATTCCCAACTGCACGGTTCTTCAATCAAAGTGCTGATAGCACTGATGGACTAGGGCTTCATCCAGAGATGTTGACAACCATGTTCTAAGCATTGAAAATATCGGTTCACATCACAAGGGGTCACTGTTTAATGGGCTAGAATAAATTTGCAAGCTGCAAAAAGGAAATTTGAAAATTCTAGTTAAGTGTGTGTAGAGTGAGAGGGGGGGGGGGGTGGCTAAAGCGTTAAATCAGATAAAGTCATAGTTCTTTTGAATTTTTCAAAGTCGTTAAATCAGACTTTTACAAATTAATTTACGTGGTTGGCACACATACATTTAGGAAGCTATTAGGAAGTAGTTTTTATATAAAAAGTGAAGAATAATTTTGTCCCTCTTAATTTGTGCTTGGTATTCAATTCATATAACATGCTACCATGATGACTTAGTGCTGTTGATAAATATTAGGCACTGCCTTCTGTCTAATGCTATTCATATTACTGCTGCAGACTTTTGTACATAGCAAAGCAAGTTGAGTAGATTAAGATGAGATGGTAAAAAAGTGAAAAATCTTGAAATGTCTTTTAAATACTTTGACCATCAAATTTCATAACATGGTGTCAGTCAGCAGTTCATCACACTGCTAGTGAGAATGGAATACCAAACATAATTTTATTCTTTATTTAATACCCATCATCAATCCACATGCAATACATATCACAAAATACTTTAACCCATATTCCGCTCCAGTGGCCATATACCACTCTTGTGACGTCACGTCATAACAAGTTGCGCAATATTAAATTGACGTCATTAATCCAATGAGTGCATCCTTAAAATGAAATTTACTATGCAAAGATGTGGCTTCTAAGTGATCTAACCAGTAATGTATAATATAATAAAAGGGTTATTAGTACTGCGTTTTGATCCGGATATGGCGGAATGTCATATTTGATTCTGGTATTTTTTTGTAGATTTTGATTTTAGTCGGCTTGTGCGAAATCCGAATCTGCAAAAATCTACTTGAGTCGAATACAACCTCCTGGATCAAAACGCAGTACTTATTATGTACAAAACATGTTACCCCGTGGACAGAGCATCTTTAACCCACAGGGCCATTGTAACTTTGAACAATCATTGTAAAAGACAACTACATACATGTACAAGATGCTTAAGGAAGTAGTTTGGAAAAATTCAGAATTATTTTCTCCGTCTTAATTTGTATGTATTAGATAACTCAATAAATGCAGCAGTTGGCCATTCTTGTATTGTCCTCTGTCACTGTCCTGATAGCTCCCTATCTCAATAGATGCAAAAGGTTGTAGGTTCATGATTCTCCTGGTTAAATATGTCATACAGAAAGAAGATGTTGAATGTAGATTCAAGAAACTTTCTTTTCAGGCACTCCAAATTGAATAGTACTGTAACATTTGGAGTATCAAGAATTTGTTGGATTCCTAGGCAACAGGTATCAGGTGTTGCAGTACATTTGGCAAATACTTTTCACCCGTCCTTGTAAATCTAAAAAAAGCTTTCATTTTGCAAAAGTAGTTCATATAACTATAATAAGGTTGCTAAATCAGAGTTTGAATAATTCTGAAAACTAGATACATAAACACTAACATGTTCTTTAAAACCAATATCCTATGTTATGATAAAACCATTGCCAAGTTGGTAATTTGAATAGACAAGAAATTATATCTGGTCAGGGTTTGACATAGTCTTTCTAGACAGCTGGACTTGTTTTGCAGTTACTTTGAAAAAAAATCACAATACCAAAACGGGTTTTAAAGACTTACGAGATCCTTCTCACATCACCTATACCATTAGTTCTTATCAACAAACTTAAGTCAACATAATAATTAATGTTTTACATAATTATTGCAATGAATAAAACATATTGCAATAAGTTCCAATAACATTGCAATCAAGTATGAACACTATAAGCCTAAACATGAGATTTCAACATTTTCCTGATAAACAATCAATAATTTTACTTCACAATTGTCTCATTTTTTACACAAGCTGAAAAAATGGTCTCTTTTTCAATACTTCACATATTTCATGGCTTTCATCATTCAAACTAACATTTCGCTTGTTATTTCAATATTCAATGATTGTGTTAACATTCATAAATGATGGTTGGCGGAGGATTCTCCTTGTGGCGGTTTTTCCACCCAGATATGTATTTCGGGAAATGTTATTATACACATGCTATTGACACTTATGTTTTATTTTACGATATTTCGTAAAAAACACTTTTATGGCATGATTAAATGCCCTATTTTCATTCAAAGCTTGTGTTACGTTTTCCCTTTATCCATACGAGTTCGACCCGGCTTGTCACTTAGTACCTTGACGGTGAGCAATACATAAATGATGGTTAAAATTAACATTTATGCTAATCATGCCTACCAAAAGCACATGACTGACCAATCAGTATCCAATTTTGGCCGGGCTTATTGGTGGTTCATTGTAATCAACCATGACCTCCCACAATCTGCACTGATCAACAGTAGTTAATGAATTGTTTCAATTGTTCTTATTTTCATAAACTTAGAAAGCAAATGCATTGAATAAAATTTATTCCTCATCACTGAGAGAAAGTTTAGAAAAATGAACGAAGCCGAGTTGCATCTAGTAGGATATCAAATCCTACAAATGTATTCATCATTTTATATAACCCTATTTAGTAAATGTTAAATTTTTGAAAGTCTAAAAAAGTTCATTTTTTTGTATATCAAAGAATATTTTATGTATAATTTTGATGATATTTTGTGATTCATTCAATTTAATTCTTGTTTCATTTAGTGTTCAATCCCAAGCGTTCTTGTTCACATTTAAGTGCAAGAAAAGTCACTTAATTATGATCTGAATAAATTCATTATAATGTAAGGTCACATAAAGGATATATTGTGCTTTTTGAAAATAACATTTTTTCGTCTGTTTTAAATTATGTCAAATGTAATGCATTGAAATATTATTATGAGTTTAAATGTGCACTCAAATTTTGCCATTTTTTTGCGAAAATCCATGGAAACCAGTTATATAAGACTGCTGACCAAAATTTAGATGGCAGTTTTTATATTAAAGTTACAAAATTGATGTTTTAAGCATTATTCTTAAACTGTTAGTAACGGTTTAAGCTATAAAACATTAATTTTCGAACGGAAATATGACAAACTACGAGCTGATTGTTTGTCAGCAATCTGATATCATTGGTTTGAAGATGTTTACGCAAAAATTTGCTCTTTCCAAGAAAAAAAAGTTGTAAAAACGGTAAATCTGTGAGAGTGTAGCTTTAAACTATGACAGGAATAATTCAAGGGAATGATTTTTTTTAGATTTCTAGCATTAAAATTGTCTGAATCGCATGAAAATTTATAAATTATGTAAGGTATCCTCACATTGGTCACACTTTTTAACTTTGTGCTGTCTTCTTGTTGTTTGTCTCAAATTAATACAGCATTGGCTTCACTTGTTGTTTATAGAAGGGACTGTACACCAGATTGGCACCAAATTTTTTTTTTCCTGTAACGAATCTAAGGACACTTTTTTAATAAAATATTTTACTCTTTGATATCGTTCTTGTAAATAAAATACTAAAAAAAAATGCAGTGAAGTGTTGTATCCACTATTCTCTGAAGAGTTACTTTTACTGGGTGGAATTTTCCAGATGTATACATAACTCGCTTATATCATGTAATAACATCAACGGCAGATCACGCATAAGGAATGAATTCTACTCGGTAGACATACCTAGTAATCTTTTTTTAAATGGAAAAACAAGAAATAACTGCTATTTATAAATCTTTTGTAAACTATGGGGATCATCAGTAAGTTTCAAGGCATTAATAGTACACATCGATACCAAGTTTATGTCAATTTTCTACAATTTTCTTTAAAATTTTGCTTTTTCATCATTAACTGAGTACAGTCCCTTTAAACTGTACCTTATAATATCTGTGATTTATCAGATATTTAATGGTAGTGGTCTATAACCAAGATTTGTTTTAATTATCCAGGTTTCAAACTGCATTGTGTATGCGATTGGAAAGGTAATCTTAAAAGCTCACTTAGTATATTTTTTTACAAATAACATTCACCCTGCAAGGTACTCATATTTGGATGATACATACAGATTTGCACAGTTTTATGTATACTTGCATTTATTGATAAAGGATACCTTTTGCAAATCTTTGATTTAGATTGCAAAGTATAACTTATATAAATAAATATATATTCTTAACTTTATCTGAATAGACAAGCTAATGGATCAGTCAATTGTAACCATGCCCCTCCACCGGTCCCGGCATAGCGGGGACTTTTACTTTCGGTCCAGCCAACCCCAGCTAAAATCCCCGCCCTGCGGAGATAATCTGATGGTAAAGTCCCCACCAAATGCACCGCACCTAAGGGACATTAGGTTAAGCCCCATCCACACTGTATTTTCCGGGAAGACCTGCCACTGCGGGGCCACCTGAAAGGTAAAAAACATGGCCCATTTCGCCGGCTATTCCCGGTATACCCCCGGATGTGGGAGCCGTGGTTACAATTGACTGGTGTATAATGATCCATAGTGATCCAATCTCATGCCAAGATGATTTCTGGTGTGACATCGCGAGGTTAGTTATTCTTAAGCATAAAAAGCCTGGACAGCATTTGAGAAAGAATGTTGTGAGGTTAAAGCTTCATTACTTTACTATTCCACAACATTGGGTGATAAAGGAACCTTATTGAATATTTTGATTTTAATTTTGTTCCCTAAACGCCACAAGTCAACTGATTAATTAATACAAATTCAATTCTATCTCCACAATATTCGGCACTGCATTGTTAAATAAAACTCAAAAGTTACACTTGTAAATTATTTAACCAAATACCTTTCCCTCAAATATTTCAAAAATTTCTATTGATCTAAGAACAATAATGCATCACCATACTGTATCTCTGACTGATTTTTGATTTTCATTCTTGGCTAGAAAACAAAAAGTGAGCACAAAGCGTCTTCAGAAAAAGAACTTGTAAAGTATGCACCAGTCAATTGTAACCAGCCCCCCCCCGTCTTTCCGTCCAGCCAATTCCCGGTAAAATCCCTGCCCTGCGAGAACGAACTGGTGGTAAAATCCCGTGAATAACCCCGCACCTCGCCGATCTAAGGTAAGAGCAATTCCCTGATATATTTTGAGGGAAGAAAAAAACCACCGCAATAACCCGGCATTGCGAGGACACTAGTTCTGGCTTCTATAACTTTCATGTTGATATTTATTTTTTGATGTTTACAACACGTCCAAAAAGGTAATATGTTTGCTGAAGTTCTTTAGCTACGAGAACACCTTTAAGGTAAAAACACAGCCCTTTTCCCTGGTATATCCCCGAGGGAGGCGTGGTAACAATTGACTGGTGCATTATAAGAGAGGAAATCAAAATTGAGCATGCAAGATTGTTTTATCAATGCCCGACAATGGCGATGGTTTATCACAACGTCATGTACTTACACTGAGAGTGACTCCAAGACTTTTTTATGCACATAGATAAACAATCATCTTATTCACAAATGCTGAGCACATATTCATACATTTGGCTTCATTTAGAATGAAACTTTATAAATAAGTATGCGCATATCTGATATTTTTTATCTCCATTTTGCAAAATTGAAATCACATGATTTTTTCAAACGAACTTGTATTGCTTGAAAATTTACGTGTCAAATTAAAAATGCTACCCACGGTAAGATGAAAATAAATCCGTTTGATAGTGACAATCATTCAATGGCGGCTTTATTGATAAATTTCCTCAATAATACACTATGAAATTCACATAATCAGCATCCTGAAGTATTGAAAACATACATGTCAGAATCATTCGGCCGCTCTGATCAGAGTAAATTTTGAGGTCAAAAGTAGACTGGTACCCTGATTTACTTTTCCTCAAAAATATAAAGTTATACAGGTACGCGGCATATGGATTTTAGTTAACATTAATAGTATTTTAACAATAAATACCAAAAAATCATGTTGTATTTAAAAAGTGCTAAGTGCCATGCGATGATTAGTTAAAAAAAACTTTGTATTGAAAAGAAATTATCACAGAAACATGCAAATTACTGTATGTCGAAAAAAAAGAACAGGGACCGACTTCGGAATATCAACATTGTATACAAAGGATAACAATACTTTTTTAAACCAACTTTACGTATGAATTCACAAGACATTTCGAATCCGCGACGGGCACCGCGGTTAGCTGATACTGGTTTCTTTTCGGATAAAAGAGAAAGAGGGTACCAGTCTATCAATACAGAGCATTGAACGGAAAAATTTGGATGCGTACTTTTCCAATATGTTCATATTCTTATTGCATATAATCTGACCGTATGCAAGAACATTCATGTAGTTAACCCGATAAAGTCACTCGCTACGCATGAACTTCTTGTCCTTCATTAAAAGAACATACAGTTAGCTTGAATTGTTAGGAGAACTATTTTTATTGGATGTTTTTATTGTAATCAGTTCCGGTACTACTTTGATTATTCAAATTCGCTAACGGCAATCCAATCAAAATACAGCGTATGAATACATTACGTCAGTGAAACCCAGGTGCGGCTTGAGAATGCAGATAGCGCGTTTACGGCTATGAACTAGGCCACAAGTGCCCTAGTCCAAAAAACCCATTAAGATCAGCACGAAGCAGAGAACACTTCCAATCTATCTAGACAACAGATCTCAGACATGACCAACACACTTTACACTGTAATCACAAATGTTGACACTAGTAATGTTTACTTTTCTGTAATTGACGTTTGCTTCCATACATAATTATTTCAGTTTAAGAGTTATTCATTTTGAGTTTGCAAACCATCATCCATGTGAAGATTTCCTTGAGACAACTGTTAAGCTGTTAAAAAGGAAAATTGCCTCATTTTGAGTATTTCCCGCTTGAATTTTTAATGCAATTTTGTGGTCGTCAGGGTATACATACAGATCGGCTGGATATTTCAGCACCACTCTATTAAGAGCCGATATATACAGGGTAAAGATCACCGGTCCAGCACAGGAACCCTGTGGAACTCCGAACCTCAGTGGCTCAGTTCCAAATTCTGACTGTTCTACCATGACTTTCATTGTTCTGTTCGTGAGATAGGATTCGATCCAATTCAAGGGAGTGCCTTAAACACCAAAGTCGTTTGAAGGATTCGAATCAGTATCGAAATGTCGATGGTATCGAATGCTGCACTCAGGTCAATCATGACCACAATTGTAACTTGATTTTTGTTAAAAAGAAGGCCTTGTATCGTATTATTCTCGTGCGATCTTTTAAATACGTCATTGAGCATGAATTATTGAGGTTATCTTTACCCTCCGAACGCGTCAAACCGAATGACGTTGACACATTGTAGCAGTTGCACCTTTGCCCAGCTCTCGTTATTAAAGTATAGGTTAGAGTTTATTAAGTTATTTCTTCGTGAATAAATAACCTAAGGAAGCGAAGCGCAGAAAAGCGATCGGAGTTTCTAATTCACGAAGAAATTATTTAAAGCTGCACTCTTACAGATTGAACGTTTTCACAACTTTTTTCATTTTTGTCTTGGAAAGAGCAAATTTTTGCGTAAATATCTGCAAACCAATGATAAAAGATTGCTGACAAAAGATCAGATCGCAGATTTTCATATTTCCGTTCGAAAATTAATGTTTTATGGCTTAAACCGTTACTAATCTGCGATCATTTTTTTGTCAGCAGTCTTATATAACTGGTTTCCATGCATTTTCGCAAAAAAATTGGCTCGTTCCAAGACAAAAATAAAAAAAAAAGTTGTGAAATGTTCAATCTATGAGAGTGCAGCTTTAATAGATTCTTACCAAGTGTTACTTAATTTTTTAATTAGATCATAATAAATTATGCCAGACAAAATTTGTGAGGTTAGCTTGATCCTGTTTTAAGGGACTTAACATTGTTCGTGAAATTTGGACGGACACAACCTACGCCGACAAACACTGCACGATCAGCACGAATAAAAAGTACGAAAATCAATCAATTATTTCGTAATTGTAATTGAGTTCTTCGAGTTTTCAAATTAATTTTAGTTACGAAAAAACAATTGACTTAAAATACTAATGGTCGGATTTCTGTTTGAAGAAATATATATTCTAAATTATGATGGATACGTCATATGGACTGTGATATTTGTGTGTGAATTTACTAATCTCCTTTGTTTCTGTGATATTAACAGGCTGCTAAACTATCATGACAATCCTTTCTCGTTTTATACAATACAAGGTTTCAAATATTGTTTGAATTTCCTTATTGTTTTTTTTCTATGATTTTGTCAATGGAAATTATTAAAAAAAGGATAACATATTTTTTTTACATTTAACATTCTGCAATCTTTGTTAGTGCTGCCTTTTTGTTTATCATTTCTTTGCTATTGTATGTATGTTGTTGTTATTGTTGTTGTTGTTGCTTATTTGTTTTTGCTTTTGTTTGAGCAATAAATGTGTGGATGGCATTCCAATACGTTTTGCTTTGGTAACATAACGGATTAATAAAATAAAATTGTATCAATACTCCACAAACGCATTTTGCAGTAACTGATGAATAAATTCATTACATGAGGTGCGCATGCTTAGCCAGCCAAACACTAACATCCAAAAAACAAACAATTTAAAAAACAAATGGTGGCCATTTTGGAATGCATACTGGCAATAAATAAAGTCTCAAAAACAAATAATCGTAGTAGAATTTACTATTCAGTTTCCCAGTCAGCGAACACATGTCCTAAAAATACAGTAGGATATCCCTGCTTACTGAGTCCTTATGTGCAAAGGGAAACCACTCGTGAATTCATATATTATTATTAAATAACAACAGTGAAAATATCAATTCGATATTTTCTCTGCAAACTGAGGAGTAAAAATATCAATTTAAAGAACTTTTTTTTTCAAATCCATTGTAGTTATTTCCCCTTGATTAAAACTTAACGTCCTCTTTGAACCAGAAAATGTTGCAAAAATAATTTGAAAGATAAAGAAAGTTCATAAGTTTAAATAAATATATATTTGGGAAGTTATTTGATACTGTTGTAGTGGTTGAAACTAGCAAAACACATTCATGTAGTTCAACATTGTGTAGCGGAACCTCAACAGAGCCTAATTTGACTAAGAAGCCTGAATTGGTCAAGCATTATCAAGCATTAAAAAGTGTTTGAAATTCAGAAACTTCTATATATACTTAAGCAGGAATATCTGAGAAATCTTTGAACCGTTGTTTAGTGGTAGAGAAAAGAGTGCACTCTGTTTTATTGTTCAATAACAGTCTTTATGCCAGTTAACGGAACGTGAGCATTTGATTATAATTAAGTTATGGAGAGACATATGCAAGAGAGACAGACGCAAACGCACAGCGTCAGGAGAGACATATGCAAGAGAGACAGACGCAAACGCACAGCGTCAGGAGAGACATATGCAAGAGAGACAGACGCAAACGCACAACGTCAGGAAAGACAGATGACAGAGAGACAGACGCAAACGCACAGCGTCAGGAAAGACAGATGCAGTAAGGAGATGAGAGTGAACAGAGGCGATTTCAGTTATAATAAAGAAATTAAAATTCCAAGAACAAGCAAATTAGTCTGATCTAACAGGAATATTATACTTGGATGTAACGAAACACATTAGACCTGTCCACCATTTCAAGAAAATTGAATGACAAATATTTCCTACACTTTGAACAGGTTGCAGAAAATCCATAATGTTATTAAAAGTATTGGACCATAACTCTTTCACTGGGTTTAAATTGCAATTCTCCTGAAAGGTACACGCTGGTAAGTGTTGAACAAAGCTTTTATTATGACACAGTTAGTTTAAGAGTTTATTCTTAAGCATTATGAGTTGCAGGTTCCTAAGACTAAACATTGTGGGAAGGAAATTGGCTCGACTATAATTACTGGATGAGAATCGACTAGAAAATTCGGAAGAACCCGCTCGAACTCGATGACTACACCCTGACCAACAGTTTCATTTGTAAATTAATATATCAAAACCAACTTCTCACATGAACAATCCAAAGCTCCTTCTGAGCGTTTATTTGGCAAGACAAGTAAAAAAAATACACCCTTACCCATGTCACTTGGTTAAAACAAAGATCAACATATCTGATCTCAACCCCCTATTTGTAATTATTATTATTACTATTATTATTATTATTATTATTATTATTATTATTATTATTATTATTATTATTATTATTATAACAACAACAGCAGCAGCAACAACGTACTGAGCCAACTCCGAGGTCAAACCACACTCTTGTTTTGATAACAAAGCATTGGTTTATGTCACATGACCCAAGTCCGATTCTGGTATGGAGTTGTTTTTTTAAACCTTCCTCCTCTGAAATAAATTATACAAGGTCTAAGAGTGTGAATTTGACGTTCTTACAACTGTATATTTAGTTACTGGGCCAGTGGCTGTTTGTATAAGATCTTCATTACTATTTAAAGCTATTCATTTACTCCTAGAGAGTGACTAAGCTGGATATAAGGTTATGGTCAAACCACTAGTAACTCACGCACATTGCATAATTAAACCTTAGATCCGAGTCAGCTGTAAAATCCTTTCCTTTATCCTTTGAGTGCATTTACTCTCATAATGGCTAAGCAAGCCATTAAGACAACAATATGTCATATGTAGACTTACCTGACACTTTAATAGGCCAGTCTATTAATACCGAGTTAAACATACTTAATTCTTCTGTTTTGCCTGACATCAAGACAGGTTATCAAATCAGATTTCCTCTACTAAGGTCAAATGATCCTAAGCATGACACATTGACACTGTCATAGCTTATTTAAGAGCATCATCATGAAATAGCAACGGCTTAAGGCAAAGAGGAAACTTCACAGGTTCAGTACGTTATTTAAAAAGAATGGGGTTCTAATGAGAAAATGGCGACCGCCCAATGTCTCTTTTTTAAATTGACGCTTTTTTTAAATGTATTCAAAAATACGCTGAAAGGGAAAATATGCATGTTAATTCAAAGGAGGACAGGTCGGGTTTTTGCAGGTGATCCTCAAAGTGCAGGTCTCTTCCTACTCGATGTGACTGTTGACTCTATAAATTCCTCTAGATCCGAAGGTGCTAGGGTCGACGTACTCTTCGGGTGTGTAGTGACTCACGATACGCAGTACGATATTTGTAACCTGATTGTCGTGGTATTAAGTACCGTCTTTGGGGTCGAATACTCTTCTTCGAGCATCGCTCAACATTACCCTGACTCCGAGTTCCAGATCGCTAAACCATTTGTTGGTCTGGTACTTTAGCAGGGCAAATACGTCCCTGTCTGGCACTACATTTCCCTTGACTTGGATCCATTTGTAGTCGTAATGAGGTTTGCTTTTGAAACGGTAAGTGAAGGATAGCTTCATGCTGCGACTTATGATTGTTTTACTCTTGAACAGGTTGTAACGTTCTCCTGTAGGAAAAGTTGATCCATTAGTTTTTTTTTTATAATTACAACCGTTTTTTACTTCGCCGATTGAATGACTCGTAAAAACCTTCCCTTACTTTTTTGTTATAAACCACATACCAGATTGTTTCCTCTCATTATGAATGGGCACAAAACTGTGGAAGCTTAGTCATATCTTCCGAAGATATTTAGTTAAACTCATGATCCTCCAATATCAGGTCATCTGGGTGTTTAAAAGACAAATCTAAGATACTAGGCATTTTCGTTTACCTGATTGACTTCAGACTTCAGAGCAAATGTTTCAAATGTTTTGCAAATCATGTCATACTTGTCAGATGCTAGGAAAACCTAATAAGACCAAAACGAAAGCTCACTTACATCCTATTTCTGCATTGGATGAGCCTTTTATATAGTAGGATCATTACAGCCTTTTCCCTGGAATTAAGTCTGGCTCTGGATATCTTTTGACAATCATATGTTCTTCAACATGCTTCCCTTAAGATAATCATTTAAGGAATAGGTAAACCAAGACCAATGCTTAAACGTTATGTCTCGCATTTTTGTGCATGCGTTAGGGAACAACTAATAAACGTCATTAGCCTATCCTCCTGAAAGTCAAGGTTCTTTAGAAATATTTCATAAGACAAAAATAGAAAGAATATGATATTGTTATGATACTGCGAAAGACGTGCGCAAAAGCAAGAGTCTCTTTGTTTCATCCCGTTTGTTTTCGAGTGTTCATGGACCATACAAAATTCCGAAAGAGCAGTCCTTGTTACAGATTGTGTCTGTCTTCTGAAACATTTTGTTAACGTCATGTTCTGTAACACGGTCAATTCTCAGAATGTGACATGCCAAGAGATACAATCTAGACCATAAAACGATCACAAAGGGGCGGATTAGAACTCTACAAATCCGAATATGAGCACTTATGTCCTGATATTCCAAAAGTAGCTAATTATTAGTTCATGATGTCGTGGTGGAGTACATCAAACAAGTAAATCAACATCCATACAGAATAAATTATTTGACACGAAGAGACGAAGTAAAAATTGTGTTGGGTAATGACGTCAAGTCAAAGAAGTAACATATACTCGTGTACTGTTGGTCGAAAACGAAAGGAGTCATACCTCATATATAAAGTCTTCAGTAAAGTAAGGAATGTGCCTAAAATAAGCCAATTTTAAATGTCAATTAATAATGAATGTATAAATGCCCTCTGGAATGACGAATTAGCAAGTTACATTTTAGCAGCTTTTAAATATCGTTAACTCTTGTCTTGTCTTGACGGTTGTGGCGCATGCATAATGTCATTCCGATACATGGAGTGACTATCTTGTGAAAAGCAGGGCTTTCTTTGATCGATTCACTATAGTCAAGTTTACAATCAACCTTACAAAAAGGTAATAGTTCATGCTACTGTAATGTTTTTATGTAATGTCATGTTCAGGAACAGGGTCAATTATTTAGATGCAAAGGGCGAAGCTATATTTGATGTTCCTGTGACAACACAGAAAACAACTGATGCGATTTCTTGGTATGGGTTGTTAATATCACACATTCTGTAATAACCTTTTCGTAACTGCAATACCTACGACAATTTTGCTTCAGGAATAATATAAGTTCATTTGGAATAACAAATGTCAAATTCGTTTGATGCGTAGAATCCTGTTTCTCCAAAAAAATAGAATAAAACGTATGCCTTTCTAACTATCGTATTTTTGAAGATGTTAGTGGAAACAAAGGTTTTTGTTGGCCTTAACTGAAATTAATTTCTTAAAGAAATGTATAGCTTAAATCCAGCTTTTTTTGCACAAGAAGCAGAGATCTCTTCTGCTCGTCAAGGGAGATTACTGCGTTTCAAGTTTTATTCAAAAGCCGGAGTCAATATGGTCGCATTACAACTTGAAACAGTATATGAAAATGAAATACGCAATATGGCAGTTACAACCAAAAATGTATAACAATATAATTTTATTTTATACATTTTCTGTGAATGGCACAATCCTATGATATGTTTAGAAACGTAAACTTACGATGAAGGATGATAATTAATTTAGAAAAAAATCAGTTGCAAAATAGACAGCAGTAATAACCCTGAATAATCTGACTAGTTGCATTATTTTTTGTTGAACATGACAAGCTTCAAAAGGATACCTGTATTACTATGATCCATCAATATTTCTAATAAAACCGTTTAAAATGCATATATACGGATACATATTTTCTCACCAATGAAAGTAGAGTAAAGTAATATTACGCATGTGTAATATAGAAAAGACGCAATGGAAGTATTGAATCGGGAACAAGGTGCCGCATGGGATATAAATATATATGTTAATTTCCTTTAGATGGTCATGTCTCCTTATTCATTTTGTGACCAAATTATAACGTACACTACTTAATAAGATATCCCGAAATGGCCTAGGCTGAGTGTGTTATTGGGCTGACGTGGAAAAGGTTAACTGGCCGAATTGAATCTAGTTTAAAATATTTAAAAACAAATCCTTGTTGTCTGACTAAACATACTGAAAATGACGGGAAACAATACAACCTTTCAGTTATTGCCTAAATCCTTACGATTATATATGTATTACATGTGTTATTTCGAGGTTTGTTTATGAAAATAAAAAAATGCTTAAATACATAAATAAGGATTAATCAAACGGTTTGTAACAGGACATGGAATATGTAGATCATTTCCAACAATTAGACAAAATTACAGCTTGCATTTTTTCTTGTACGTACACTGTTTGTTGGTTCAACGTTCAGATGTTCAGTCACTTGTTGAGTTTTAATAAAACCGGGATAAAACCGTACTTAGCATAAGTTCATATGATTAGCAGTGTACTGTATAACACGATACAACACATCCACGTGCATTAGTTTGTATAGAATTAACCAAATTATAACCACGTTATATACAATGCAAACATTTATCTAATGCGGGCTACAGGTACTCAAAGAATTTTTATGTCAAAACTAGTCAAAGTTAAACAAATCAATATCCACAGCAACCCGGTATAAACCACAGGGGCAGGGTGCGTTGTTTTGATACACCTCTTTGACCACACCCCCCCCATTAAAAAAATCCCAGGCTTATTAATAAATATGAGAGAACTGTTACTAACGATTACTTACAAAAAATAAAATCTGAATTTTTATTCTATTATCTTAAACTCTTGTCCCTGTAGCTTTAGAAGCTATCATTAATAACAGTTCCCCAATTATTATTTATAAGCCTGGGATTTAAAAAAAAATGGGGGGAGGGGCGTGGTCAAAGGGTGTGTCACAACAACGCACACTGTGGTAAAAACAATTGGCTTTAACAGATAATCATGTTTTAGCGTCATATCTAAATATGTTTCACGAAAACTACGAAAACACAAATATAAACGCATTTTACAATATGACCTATTTTCTCGTAATCTATCACGGACTGTCTGTGTGCTCATAATGGTCAAAAAGGTACATGCACTAACTATCTAAATGAACTTATATCCCTTTGTTCTTAACCGCTTTGCATGTTAGGGTTCGGCCCAATCGTATAAGCCGATTAAGGTTTGTGCGCAACATCTGACCGAATCCTTAACCCTGATTAGCCAATCATTTTATTGGTAGATATGTTACTTTCAGCAACATTGCTTACTGATCGCTACTAATCCGTCCTAAGTCGTTTTGCATCTGTGACTCGCGTCAACAGTTAATGTAACATTCGGTCGTGTACATGTAGGTAGATTCCAGAAAACACTATCTAACGGATATATTCTAGTCATTTGCGATGTTTTTACACTATGTTTGAACAGCTCTGATATATTTTCTTTGTGTGTGATTTCAAAAAAATGCTTACATATGTCACAAGCAAAGTAACGGAATTCAGAAAAGGGTCGTTGAAAAATTTTCGTGAGAGTTATTTAGATTTATTAGAAACCGTATAAGTTATGTATACAGCTATATTTCTTTTTTCCAATATGATACACTGAGGTATCCAATAATGCTTTAAAGATGCACTCTTACTCCCCAAAAAGATTTACCTCAATTTTAGAATTGTATTAAAATACCAAAAAGGATGAATACATGTCAAAAACAAGGGTTCTCATGAAAGATACCGAGTTTGATTTAAAAGAAAAGTGCAGAAAACACGGTATTTCTACCTTATGAACCAAAGTAGATCACAGTAAATATTTTAGCACTCACCAATCATATAACATTTTTGCATTTTTAACTATAAAATACACGGTTACAATCTTGTTATCAGTAATAAATAATTTTATAAATGCCTTATTTAGTAAGTAGTTTAAGGTTTATCACTCAACATTATGTTGTTATACATGTGTATGTATTGAATAAGAGGATCACTTTTAACAGTTGTTAAGGTTTATTTATTTGGATTGATCGAACATTCAGACAATTTGATAAAAGATGTGTAAATATGCAAAAGAAAATCTTAAATACGGTTAGATTTTTACTTTCTTAGCATGTGACCATACAGTAAAATATTCAGCAATATACACAACAATCCCCAGTTGAACGTTTTGCAACTAAGCACTTCGTAATCGCAAAATAAATATATTGAATGCCTACAAAACTCACAATATGAGCATATTGAACGACCCTCTTACGTAATACTAACCGTACAAACCGTATAAAAAGCCTCATTCTCCAATCCCAGAAGCATTGTCCCGGAAAGACGTTCTGCTAAACAGTGAGGGGACATCACTTATATTAATATTCTAAGCATTGAAAGTTACAAAACATCTTTTGCTGGAAATCATCGAAGTCCCTCGTTTTAAATTCCCCTCTACGGGACAGTATGGCTGCTCCGAAGCCGCCTATTACATGTTTGCTGTTATGGATAGTTTTAACGCACTCGAACACCATTAGCGCATCGTAAGTATTACATTAGAGTGAATGAATAAGTGTTATTGGTATCTTGTATTTTTTTTAAGAATTGTTTAAAATTCCATTACGTGTACTGTTTATGTGTGAATGCATTACCATACATACTAAATGTCTTTACAACTCAAAACTATGCAGATTTTTACATGAACTCGTTGTCGGGTTATTTCCATTCAAGTGTATAGCGATTTAATACTAGTTTATAAAAAGAAAGGCAATGAATGTTTAATATCCTTCCAACAAAAACATTTCAGAAAATGCCAATACACAAAAACTGTCACGAAGTCGGAAAAGGCTCCTTGTGCCGATTTCACGAAAATGATGATAGAAGGATATACTTTGGATAAAAGAGCGTCAGGCCTTGATAAAATGTCGGACGATGATATATCGGAATACATGCAGGACGCCGTGATGAAGGGCCGCCCTACTCCTAAATGTGTTTACATAAAGTAAGTTATTTGATAACTATCTCGGGTTTCTTTTTCGTAACCTTCAGCCAAAAAAATAAGTAGTTTCTATAGAAAATATATGCCTTTTTTACTTTTTGTAAGTACTAAAGGTATTTAATGGTAACACTTCTAAGTCATAGAACGGAATAAATATAGGAATTGGTGTGTTGCCATTTCATCAAAAATGATGTTTTTAATCACTGCAACATTTTCAAAATACCCTTGATGCGACATTTCTTATAAAGACGTCCCATTTTCTTGATGTTTTTACCGGCAAAGCTACTTTGATTAAAGTGTGGTCTGTTGTTGGTATTGATTTTTGTGTATATGATATGTATACGTTTGTGTCTCTAGTTCATTGTCGTCTGGGCCCTTGTATTCTGAATCTTGACAGGATTATTTTTCATTGTTTGACTATTGCTCTTGTCCCTGTGGAAAGCACATTGAAAGATTTATGTTTTATATCCCCCGTCTACTATCACTGCCAGTGCTTTGATTTATGCTATGTTTTATCATACAGGGAGAATGAGGAGACGACACAGGGATGTTGTGCTGGCTGGATGGGAAGCAATTGCGACATACGTACGTTCGGGTTTAAAGCTGCACTCTTATGTTTGAACGTTTTTTCAACTTTTGTTTATTTTTTGCCTTGGTATGAGCCAATTTTTGGAGAAAAAAATATCTGAAAAATGGTAATATAAGATTGCTGACAAAAAATCTGATCGCAGTTTTTCAAATTTCCGTTTTAAAAAAAATGTTGCTTAAACATCAATTATTGAATATGAACATAAACTTGCAATCTGATTTTGTGATATCAGTCTTAAATCACTCGTTTCCGTACATTTTCGTAAAAATGGCTTTTTCCTAGACAAAAAAGTGAAAAAAAGAGTCGTCAAAGCGTTTAATCTGTTAGAGTTCAGTTTTAAGTGAATTTTAGAAAAAGCAAAATAGTTTGCAATTCCAAAAGAAAGCGGTTATCTTCGATTTTGCTGTTTTGCTAATTCCAATGTGTGTTTTGTTTTCGACATATCATCTTTAAAATGTGTGTTATTTAAAATGAAAACGGTAATGGTAAGATATTTAGATTTTACACTAGGTTATTTTGTGAAACTACGTGTATCTTGAGATTGAATTAATAGCATAAGTAGTGAAAAATATGTAAATTACAACGGACATAATAAAGTATTTTACGCAAATAAAAGATTGTCAAAAAATGATAAATTCAATTTCAGTTGTAACATATAACTAAATGTTATAATACATATATCAAATATCCATGTTCAGTTATTATATTTTCTTTTTTTGTAATAAACGAGCGATACTGTTTAAAATTATTGCAAATCAGCGTCGCAATTTCGACTTTATGCAAAATGGCTCCATGCATTAACAGCTTAGTAATGATAAATACATGCTCCCTTCAGCGAATTGCAACCCTCCGTGTAATGAGCGCAACTCCCGCGGCTGTGTCGAGCCTAACGTCTGTGACTGTAAAGAAGGTTACACGGGCTACAGGTGTGACGACCTTACTAAACGTGAGTGTGGTTTGATATACATACAAGTAATTATATTACAAAAATAAATATATTTCTACAATTGTTTCATTATACAAACATGATTTCTACTACCTTGTGTTTTGCTTTATCTAATATTGAGATGGTTTTTAAAAACAGTAATGAGCCAGTGACATATATTTTATTTTGCATATGGAAATGAATCACGTTGTGTTAACAATATATTTATAAGACTAAAAGAAGTATTTATTATTTCATTTACCAAGAAAATAATAAATAAAACTAAAAAAACATGTTCGATGATATTGACGAAAAAAAGCTTATGTTACAAGCTGAATTTAACATTACAACCTTAGTGACTGTGATTGTAGTTGGTTTCTAAGGTATGTACTATGGATGACGTGTAATACATCACATGACAAATGTTCTACAATACAAATTATCTTATCTTATCTTATCTTGCAACCATTTCAGAGCAAGAGTCGAGCCTGCAGTACTGTTACCAGTCGGACACATGTTACGGCGCCAAGGTCTCCGGTCTCGAGGACAAGACGGTCAGCAAGGAAAAGTGTTGCGAGGCCGGTGGCGGCTCCTTCGGGGTGTCCGGGACTGCCCACTGCTACACGTGTCCAGAAGACGGAGAGCTTGGTAGGAGAAATAGCTAGGATGTCGTGATGCTAAATAGTACTGCTGCCGTATTCATAAAATTTCTAAAGTCAAACCTTAACTAAAGTAGATTCCGTAAGTTTTTTGAAGCCATGTTAAGTATAAATGTTTTTAACATAAAAAGATCAAAGACATTAAAGTATGTCAGATAGTATTAGACTGTTTCAGAATATGACAAGTTTCATACTTAAAGTAACAAATTGACTTAAGATAGGAAATGACTTAGTATTTTTTTATGAATACCGTCCCTGTTGCATATCTTTGGCTAGCGACAATAACTGCAAATAAGAAACCATAAACATGTCCTCATGATAAAGAACTAAGTGAGAGCGATGTTTCACTGTCTTGTAATACGGACATTTATAGAATGTAGACAAGTATTGTTGATCGGCGTTGTGTCATTTTGGTATCCAAACCTGAATATTGTGTCACGTGTCAACAGTACAGAAAGCTTTGTAGAGACATCTTTTCTATGGTTCTCTGAAGTTCATTGTACTTGTAAAAGATGCCTTTGAACAGAGGCAAGCGCTTCAATGCTAGATTATGTTTGTAAAGAGTGTCTGCTACAGTTTGTTCAAGTTCAAATAACGGCTAGTTTCTTTGACTGAGGTCGACGGCCCATAGCAACATTTCGAAAAGTCGATACCCTTATATGTTTAAGACTAAAGCCATTTAAGATTCGAAGTACAGGACAAGTAATTTTGCGAAGTGTATCTTGGCAAAAAATGAAACACGTATAAACCACTTCCAGAACCGACAGTAATCATGCAGTCAAATGATCAGCCGTTCCGCACATGTCTCAACTTCGGACGAAGCTTCTATCGCACATTCGACGGGCTGGAGTTTCAGTTTGCCGGCACGTGCACGTATACGCTCGCCGAAAACGTGGATCAGGGATGGCACGTGGAAATGACTGTCAGGAACTGCGACTACTGGACTACTTGCAGGAAGGTGGGTCGACGGAGTTAACTATCAAAACAACATTACATGTATATTGTCAACATTTGTGAACGTTTGTTTAATTTTGAGAAAGATACCATGGTTGTATTCAGTACCGTTCTTTATTGGATGTAAGAACGATGTAGCTAATCGGATTGTGCGATATAATTATCGGGCCTATAGAGCAAATGGAGTCCATAATGTATGGCCATAAGATTGGATTAAATTGCATATGTAATACCACCCAAGGACACGCATTGTGTTCAAAGGTCTTCTCTAGTTTAAATCGTCTTTAACGGAATAGAGCAGATGCATATGTTAAAGTTTGTGAGAGGTTACTTTTTTCATCACACTATAGTATAAACTTTCCCTACACAGCAACTAGATTGCTTTTAATTGAATATTCTTATAATCCTGGCAGATCGTCAAGACGTTCATGGACAACGGGGATTTTGTAGAGACGGAGGGAGGCGAGATCCGCGTCAATGGCCGCACAATCTCAGTACTGCCGGATAAACCCGCTCTCACCCCTGGGGAATGTACGTATGCTTCCCTGTTTATTGCTTATTATCTTCGTATTTGAATAACACATTTAAACTGATCTCATGGCAGCATTGATTTTCAATTAGTTTTATATCGTCTGTCCTGTAAGGAAAAGTAGACTACAGCCCGGCAATTAAGGTTTTTAAGGATACATCTGCGTCAAAAATAATACAAAACTATATCAAGATTTCTAGATCTCTGCTCACAGTCATACGGCTCTGCTAGAATGCATTGAAGGTCACCGTGTGAAGGTTGACCAAGTCGAAACTGCCAACACTATATATCGGACAAAACTACCACGGCGAAACTTTTACAATTTTAATGGACAAAAATCCCAAGGCGAAACTGCCAACATTATATTGGACAAAATACATCTGCTTACCAAGACATTTTTTTAATTAATTAATTTATTATCACATGATATGGTTCCAGCTTTCACAATCAGCGTGGTTGGTGACTGGGTCCTCCTAGAATGCCCTAACGGTCTCCGTGTCAAGGTCGACCACGCCTCAACAGTCTATGTGACCCTGGACAAGGACAAGTCTGCTGGACAGAACGTCCGTGGTCTCTGTGGTAACAATAACGGCAACCCCAACATTCCAGGTAGGGACACTTTGGCTGAAGCATTTTATATTTTTGTTTCAAAACCTACCCGCGGAATGGCACAAAAAGGTACTTCTTGTTTGGTACGAAAACCCACACAATCATCCACAATAAGTCTGCAACAAGCTGTTAAAATCATTGTTAATTCAACAAATTGTCATGATTTTGGATTGTTACTATGTGTCGAAAATAATAACAGTTTGCCTGTTTAACAACCCATGAACACGTCTACTTTTCCAGACGAGTTCGAAGGGGTGAAGAACCCTGCAACGTTCGGTAACTCATACAAGGTCGTCACCTCAGGAGCAGTGGTAAGTATTTTGGGGTAGAAACCTGGGGTCGATTTCCCGAAACTATCGAAGTCTGTTATAACACGATTAAGCTAAGCTTACTATTATTTTCTTCCATAATTTGTGATTTTTCTTAACTTTCTTTAAAGTTTTTGACTGTTTATTGAATTTATCTGTCTGATCATCTCGAAAAGCAATTTTAGTAATCATAATCAGAATAAAATAAGATATTTAGATTGCTTAGCTGACGAAGTTTCGAGAAATCAGGGCTTGGTCCAGGTGAGATATTAAATTAAGGAAACGTTGCCAATAGAGCCAGATACATATATGCATTTTTTATTGTGATTAGGAATAAATTACCCCACGGGCGTATACATATGACATAAATTTTGCTGCATGGAACCCAACATCATCTAGGGAATATAAATTTCATACATGTTGCACTGCAGTGCCCGGACAGTGGCGCCATCGAGAGCTACTGCAAGGGTGCCTCCAGCAAGGTGAAGAGAGACGCAGAGGAGGCTTGCTCCTATATGAGGTCGTCGGCCTTCAGCGAGTGCCAAGGACTTGTAAGTTCAATGCTATATCAGAGGACAGGATATTAAAGGAAGCCCATATCATAGGTAAAGTTACCAGCATTTCAGGTGGAGCCCGAATGCGAATATGATCAGTTTTATTGAGATTTATTGTACTAAGAAAGCTTTCTTGGCTGGTTTTCAATATCTTAAATAGATCTAAGAACGATGTAACTAATCGAAGTACTGACCAATAGAGTGAATGAAGTAAATGATGTAATACCCTTAGAATTACTGAAGTTGCATATTGAATACCACTCCTGACTGCTGTAAAATAGTATTCACCATAGTTCGACCAATCAGTAATTGGTGAGGTATGAAATTACCCTCCTTCGCTCAAATAGTCACTGATTTGAGTTGTTCTAGAAGCACTTTCTAATGACGACCGCTATCCACAGCTACAAGTTCTGGTTCCTTCCAAGTAAAAGTTCCAAGACGGTATCATATTTCGTAACAATTGAGCTTGAATAAATTGGTATAAATTAACCCAAATATAATCCTTCTTTTACCAGATTGACGTGAATATGTGGTTCAGTATGTGCATGAACTATTACTGCGGTGCCGAGTCGAGCGAGGACCGAGAGGCGGTACGGTGCTTCTACACAGAGGCATACAGCCGCGAGTGCAGCGCCGTCGGCGTAGTCGTTCAGTGGAGATCTTTGGCTATGTGCCGTAAGTTTATATTTTATCATTTATAACGTAACTTTTCGTAAGTGCAACACTTGGGCGTGGATGGAGGGGAGTGGTGGGGGGTCAATTGGTATGCCGGTGCCGTTAACATATAAAAAAACGAGTTTAGGTTGTAGAAATGTTTAAGTTTTATGGTTTTACATCATACGCTTTCTTTGGTGTGTCTGTATTACAAATTGTTCATGCTGGATTGTTCATCGAGGTTCTGCGGTGGGCACTATGCATTATACATATTGCATCATTGCTGTCGCGCAAAGCCAATTTGTTTTAATTAAACGATATTATGAACTATTAAATTGCGATGCCAGTTTTTTTAACTTTTTTATTTGTCCCTTACAGCTAAGGAGTGTCCAGCCGGCCTCGTGTACTCTGACTGTGTATCCCCGTGCCCTCGCACGTGCCAGTCCCTTCACCACGTGCAGCCAGACTCGTGCACGGCCGAATGCGTTTCCGGTTGCGAGTGTCCTCAGGGGATGTTCCTGCAGGACGGCGAGTGTGTGGATCCACAAGAGTGCCAATGCGAGTACAACCATGAGCGCTTCAACAACACAGCCGAGCTACAGATCGGGTGTAACAAATGGTACGTGAACGATTTGGTTCATTTCAGTCGATATTTGGTATCAGCAAAATGAAGAAATCAACTCAACTCAAGTCAACTCAACTCAACTCAAGTCAACTCAACTCAAACCCTACAGAGTCAACTTTTATACAAACTATAAAAATGAATTTCAAGCGTCCGATGGCTTTATTGATTATCAAACATTATTTATGAAGTTTTTATTAGTATTTTGTGAGTGGGTTTTTTCGTTTAAAACATTTCACATGCTGTGTTGATTTCCCTCTGCACAGCACGTGTTACATGAGCAAGTGGCAGTGCACAGAGGACAAATGCAGTTCCACGTGCAACTATTACGGCATGTCGCACGTGAAAACCTTCGACGGCCTCGAGTACGACTTCGAAGCTGCACCTTGCTCCTACGATCTTGTCGAGGTAGCTACTTTTCTGAGTTATTTACATAAATGTTTCATTTTACTTAGGTATTCTTGTGAAATTCAAAATGTTAGCTCCCTTCTTTTTCCTTGATTCATCAAGTTATATTCCAAAAAAAACAACAACTTCCTGCTTGTAAAAGTGACTTGTTGCTTCTTTTGAATCATGCATTACGAATACACAATTTGAAATTCCGTCTCAGATTTACAACTGTGTGTGTCTTTTTCCAATAAAAAAATGTACTTCTACCAAAATCCAAATCCTTTAAAAAATTAATAAGGGTGAACAATGTAAGCCGTATAAGTAGACATTTCACTGTATTTGTTGTTGTTATTCGCAAGCCATCACCGGAAGCTATTGAGCAGGACCCACGTGCCAACCTTCTTATCCGGGCACTTCACGAGGATTGTGGGAACGACATTAAGGACCGTAATTGTATTTCCGGTGTACGCATCGAGACGCAGGGGGAGAAAGTTGTCATCCAAGGTATGCTGGCCAATTTTATTTACTTTTATACTCCTTTTCCAATAATGTAAAACTTATATATAGCTTCACACACATATGGTCAAAATAAATAGATCTAACAATCTAACTGAAGTCCAAGTCTTCCTTGCTTAGTCATCCCTTTGAACTCGTCTGGAAATTAAGCAGAGCGTACAGCTAGGATATGATTTTAATCGGAATAATTTCGGAATAAAGTTATTAATAATCATGTCGTTCAACGTTAAATATTCTTTCTTTTCTAATTTTAAAATTTTAAATCAATTAATCTTTAACAAGAAATGCATGTCCATTAATCGACTTATTTTCGAATTAAACACATTCTAGTATGCCCCAAGCTTTATTGCCTGTTATACACGAAAACCTGTATGTGAGGCATTACTTTTTTCTGCAGGCGACATTGTGAAGATCAACGGCAAAGACTACACCTCATACGTCCAGGAACAGCCCTACTTATCGCGCAACCTGTACGTTAAACAAGCCACCTCCCTCTTCAAGATGGTCCGGGGATTCGGCTTCCGGGTTCTATTTGGTTACAGGAGGATCTTTGTCAGCGTGGACACGTTCTATGACAACAAGGTTTGTTGTTATTGTATTTCTCAAATTTAAAAAAAAATATAGTTGAGTGTAACCTCCGTAAAATGAATCAAAAGTGCTCCCCCTTTGTACATTTTCATTACAAAAGTACAGTCGTAAACCAGAATGCGACTATTGCATAAATATCGTTATAAATTAGATTTTATAAACAAGTCATTATGCATGTCCAACACAGCAGAATCAATAATGTGAACTGCATAATCTTAAGTTAATAAACATAACTATAAAAACGAGCTATTTCATAATGCTACTTCCACTGGCGGAAGACTCTAATTTTGTATATATTTTCCAAAAATACTTCTTACTGTTTCACATTATCAACGCATGCACTGAGTTAGTTATCCTAACAGACGCATTAATTAGTTTATATAAAGAAAGATGCAGACATGGGTCTCTTATATTAATCACGTGACTTAAAGACAATACGACCCCTTACAGATCCAGGGTCTATGCGGTAAATTTAACTACATCACGAACGACGATTGGCTGGCACCTAACGGCATTACAGAAAAGAAGGCAGGCGCGTTTGTGGCTCATTACATGAACCCACCTAACTGCGCTACGCAAGAGGACAGACCCGCCATGCCCGAGTGCTCCAAGATACAGGTACAGAATTGTTATGGAAATAATGATTATAAATTGTAATATCCGACTAACTGCTCCTTACTAAGAATTGCGACGATTTTCAAACTTTCTATAATCGTACGTAAACAAATGAAAATTATGTCCGAATTAATTAAAATAAATCATTTGAAGCAGCCAGTTTACTAGGTGACTTCTAACCACTGATTTATAAATCTTGGCAATGTTATTTCGCTACAGAAATCCTCCCGCATCTTTGAATCTCACTCCCACAATTTCATTATAGTGATTCGACATGTAAATTCCAGTTAAAAAGTAAATGCACTAAACAGTAACGTTACCATCTTTTTCTCAGATGCAGTATGCCAAGGAAATTTGTGAGCCAATCCGGGACACTTCCTCTCTGTGGCGGAAATGCCGGGATCTTGTGGATTTCAACGCTTACTACCAGCAATGTATCAGTGACGTATGTTCCGTGAAATCACTAGACGTGACGTCACCTGCCTGTATCATCATGGCGGTCGTGGCGCGTGAGTGCGCTCTGCAGGGCGTGGCGCTCGACTCCTGGAGCAAGCACGACAGCATTGATGGGAAATGCGGTAGGTTGATGGAAATACTGGTGAAAAAAACATATCGTGAAGATATAATGAGCTAAATAAATAAGTACAACGATTGGTTTGTGGGCGGCATTCAAATTTATTTGACAAATATTTAAGCGGCATTGCATATTTCTGAAAGGTGCTACAACATATTTTGGACATAAATCTAAATTCTAATTACACTTCTATGCTAAACTGACATTAGACAGTCGGATTCCCCTAGTCTGTACGGTTTCCATGTCGGCCGTTAGTCGCCAGACGATGCGGAGCGCTGCCACGAGGACGACGCCCGCAAGCTGAGGCAACTACCAGTGTTCATTCTTGCTTGCTGCTCACAGGCATTACAACCCAATGCTTTGAATTTCAGATGCGTTCACAAAGTGCACCTCATCCTCTGGAACATCTGAGTACAAGGAGTGCTGCTCCGCGTGCAAGGGTCACTGTCGGGACATGGAGATCGCAGACAACACTTGTGAAGAGGAATGTATTCCAGGATGTCAGTGCCCTGGTGGCCAGGTGAGCGGTCACGTGATCATGTTTCATAACCCAATATAAACTATAATTAGAATATGGATCGTACGACATCTCAGATATGTCTCCTGACGAGCCTATTATACTACGTAAGCCATATTTAACAAAAAATATGGAAGAAGAGCCAAACTTGTAAAGAATTAAAGAGCGTCTCGACCATTTTCTTTCGAAACAACATCTGATGTACAATTAAAACATAACAATAACAAGTTAAAATCCAGAATGAATTAATATTATTTATAATGTTATGAAGTACTTCTACTATTGCATCAACATAAATCTGACGCTTGTTGTTTGTCCGAGATGGCCGAGCTGTTCCGACTGATAAGGATTGTGTGTGTTGGGGGAGGGTACCCTTCCAGAGCATTACCGTTTGGGTGGTCTGTGATGTACCCTTCTTAACTAAGTGTGTTAAATGCGAATTTACCGCATTTAACGCAGCGGTATTTTATTTATAAACATCAAACATAATAATACTTTTATACGAATTATTTTTTATATTAATAAAGTCATATTTTCACCTCCCTACACCCAGGTTATGGACGACAACGGAGAGTGCGTGAAACTGACACAGTGCACGTGCTACGACAAATACGCGCCCGAGGGAGACCGCGTGAGAGACGCTGGTGACGTCATCGAACGCAACTGTCACAGATGGTAAGTGGAATGACATCACTGTCCGTAGAATTGTAAAGAAACTTGGTATGACGCAAACATATATTTCATTATGTAGGAAAAACAAGAACAAGTCGCACTTAATTTAGCGCCTGAACGAAACATGGCGTCCTGTTATCATAATGAGATTATGAAAATGAACCAAGTCTAGGACTACAAGAATGTCTTATATGGTAGCCCCGTCAGGGCACTGTTTCCTTTGAAATCATATAAATGATATTTTGACCAAATGAGAATTATTGAAAGGATGCAAAAGATTCCAGATGGACGTTGGAAAATCAAGAAACCAATGCTGCTGAGACAGTAACTGTAATAGGTCGGTGTGGGTTAGCTGCTGTATGGGAGTGCACACTGTACCAAGTCTGTGCGCTGTTGTCCGGCAGTTATCCCACCACGGCACTGGCGTCCACGATATGGCAGTGCACACTGTGACAAGTCTGTGCGCTGTTGTCCGGCCGTTATCCCACCACGGCTATGACGTCCACGATATGGGACTGCACACTGTTGGCTGTGCGCTTTTGTCCGACAGTTATACCACCGCGGCACTGGCGTCCACGATATGGGACTGCATATTGTGACAAGTCTGTGCGCTGCTGTCCAGCAAGATCAGAAGATCAGGAAACGGCCATGTATACGACTAGATGAGAACACACGAATTATGAATGCTATTGACCATTATGTTCTTAACGGCTGCAAGCGCTATGTTCTTAACGGCTTAAACGATTAACGCTTAAAAAGGACAACGGTACTTGGCTCTACCCAGAACGGAAACAAAATGTATTCATTTCAGCTGTCAACTGTCCTTAAATTGAAACTAACAAAAGGCATATCTTCATTTACATGTCGTCTGGTACGCTTGCTGTAACCTGGATGTAACAATATGGTAGTAGTTTTCTCTACATGTATTTATGATCGCTCTCGGTTGAATGGTGGAGTAATGGCAGAAACATGCGCCTAATGCTTGCAGTAGCAAATGGAAATAAATGAAGGAATGAAACACAAAATGTTGTTTTAATATACTCATACATGTTAACATGATATTTACAAAAAGCGGGTTAATGTCCTTACAAAGCTCTCTGGACTATACGCCATTTCACTGTTAAGCACGCTAGGGAAAAACACGACGATATTGTAAATATGTATGCTGTAAAAGGAGAAAGCTGCTAAAAAACTCATGGACGAATTCTCGGCCACTTCTTATACGGAATAATCGGATAATGGGATTCAGCTGTGACAAAGTTTTAAAATCTGGAAGGCTTACGTACATACCGCAAGGATTACGGGACGCCATGAGGAATGTTTTCTTTGAAGAGTCGGAAAACAATGTTGTGGAATTAGCTGGCAAAACAATATTAGTATAGATTTTGGTAACATGTTGGACCTAAGGAGTGACTAACAACACACATCCATGTATAATTAATACATGAAGAGAATTATTAATCATTTATAAAAAAAATCCAAAATTGCCACCTTTTCGAGACTTATGGAATGAAATATAATTATTTAATGAATTATTTATATATCGGCCAAATATTGAAAAGATATTAAGAAAATTAATAGTTTCATTTAAAATCCATTAAGGTATTTTTTATTCTTACACAATCCATCCCTTTAAGTTCATTTAATTCTGATATTAAATTTCTATTCTTTTTTAATTGTTATATTTTAGTATTTAATGCATTATACAATGGAAAATAAAAATAAAATTAATATCTTTCCTCCCAGCACGTGCGACAAAGGTGCATGGGCCTGCTCGGCGATAGATGGCTGCTACACGGACATCACGTGCCCCCGTAACCAAGACTACCTGGAGGATAGTCACGTGTGCCAGACCACGTGTGAGACCTGGGGCCATGACTGTGGACCAAGTTACGTGTATACGGGCTGTGGATGCCGTGGGAACAAAACCATGTCACCGGATGTACGCTGCTTTTATATTCTATTCCCTAACCTGGTTTTTCTCATTCCAATGTGAAAAAGATAATGACTTAAGCGGCCAATTTTATTAAATTAGTTAATTCTTATATTTGACTTAAGTTAGCCAGAATATCCATCGATTGGTCTATATCTATCCAAAAAATACTATAAACCAATCAAATCATTCAAATATACAAACTAGCCTAAGATAGCATGGCGACAATTTAGACGAGTTTTATACCATTAGTTGCAGCATACAAACTATTATGAGTTTTCCAATATGATGGACTCTGGCATCTAGACTATACCAATTTTATGTAGCTAGTTTGTGTAGAAAGCTACCATCCTGGTCTTTACTCTTACGAGTCCACTTCCTGTGCCAAATGCACCACTTAGTCGAGGGGTGAATGCGAAAAGGTTCTAAGTGACATAACATGTAGAAGAAGATATAACCTTTTTGCATTCACCCCTCAAAGAGTACATGTGAAAGGCCACAAAAACGTTCCCGTGGATCGAATTCGGACCTCTCGCTCAGGATTGTTCAGAAGTACATACCCCAACAATATCATTTACAGAGATGCCATATAGGTTGCGATGGCTCAGACGTAAGGTGTCCACCTCCCGGCCACTTTTGTATTTCTGTAAATGAAATTGCTCTTATACATCATGAGACCGAAAATGAAGACTGTGTAGCTTTTCATCAAAATGACTTGGAGTGTTTTTCATTCCTTCTTGATATTTGTTTTAACAAAAGCATTAACAGAAATATTGAACACATACGAACAAACCAATACATGTTTTATGACATTGATATCAAACATTTGCCCCATGATTTCAGGGTCGATGTATTTCGCCCAGCCAGTGCCCATGTCAATACGGAGCCGAGTGGTACGATGTCGGAGCTGTGGTAAAGACAGGATGCAAAGAACTGTAAGTTGAAATTAAAGGACGTCTTTGTTATACAATAGATCGTTAATGATAAACGTTGATGTAATTGTTGTGTACAGCAATACCTGTCTTTCCGACCACCTGGTACAAGCAACTACCTGCCTTGTACGACCGTTCCAAATTCGCCCTGAGTTGTATAATTTTTGTTTTCTTGAACTATACTATGAACATGAATATATTGTCTAAAACTAAACGAATTATACATTTTTATTATGTTACACATGTAATAATGATTAGATTAGCCGTCCAACTCATGCCTTTTGAAGGAAGATTAAAAAAGTGTACTTAAAAGATAATATTATTATGATCTAAGCATTCGATTTAATATTTATTTCCACTGATTCATAAGTAGCTTGTGTTTTGTGATACAAAATTATGTACTCAGTTCTACCACTAATAATCTCTCTTCACCACAGGCGTTGCGAGGGCCAAAAGTGGGTGGTTTCCAAGGACAACAATTGTCCCGGAAGTTGTTGGGCGGTCGGAGACCCCCATTTTAAGACGTTCGACGGGAAGCACTACTCGTTCCAGGGCGTGTGTTCATACACGCTGGTACGGGACGCCTCCTCCAAAAGCGACTTTGACGTCACCATACAGAACGTGCCATGTGGATCCACGGGTAGGGGTTTGGATATAATTGCTTTGTTAACTTACAGGGAAGTTTTATGATACGAATCATCCGAAATAACATTTGGTACTACATGTACTAACACCACCATGTAGTATATTTTGTCCATGGATGGTATTCAATATGCAGCTTATATATTCACTGTAGAAGTTCATTGCATCAATAAATATAGCAATACTGAATACCAACATATTTCAACATTTTAATTATATAACAGGGGCGGAGCTAGGCCTAAAAAACTTGTAGGCCCGATGGCTCTATATGAGTTTGGGTATCCCCCCACCTTCGATATCATTTTGGAGCATTCCAGGAGAAAAACAAAAGGCACAATTTCATCCATTTTGTATGTGTATTCCACAAACTTAATCGTATATGCAATGATTACAATAAAATCAATCAACACAACCTGCATGTAAGTAAAATAAACACCAGACTTTCTTTGGTTATATTAACGTTATATACAACTTTTGAGTTGTTCAAAGTAGCTATTAGTTTTCATTGCATTTTTGGGTTATTTAAATTTTGTCATTTTTCGAAAAAAGTTGTAGGCCCAGGCCTACAAGGCCTAAATGTAGCTACGCCACTGTATAAGCGGAAAATGAGTTTTTTTAAGATAATCTAATGAGGTTGCAAAATACTTGTTTGTCTATATTTTAAAGCAGACGATATCTTATTGTTTGTGTTTATTTGACGGCTATGTAAAAAGTATTAAAAAAGTATTAAAGGGACTCATCATGTTTTGGCACCAAGAATGAGTTTTCCCGGTTAACACTTATATTATAATTATTTTATTCTTAATACCGAAATTGCAAGAAAAAAACAATTAAAGTCTTAAAAACCTGTTTGTTATGGGGAGTGCACCATCGCCGGTACAGTCAGGAACAAATATTATAATAATACCATATCAACTCGCCCACCAGGCAGAATTTATAAGCTGACGGATTTTTAAACCTTTATATTGAATACATTGGTAGCATCACGTGAGAATGTCAACCAACCAATCACGCTTCAGCCTTTTGCCGAATTGCGTTACTAACGCTATTCAAAATCGTGGACTTCAAAGACAACTTTTGAGCATTTATCAACATATGTTGAATGGTTCCAGTCATCAGTACCTTAGTTTTAACACTCCTAATGATTTGCCACACTTTATTTCGCAATAAAAAATCTGTAAAAAGTGTATTTTACAAAACATGAAAACGCCCCTTTAAACGGATTTTATATTAACAACGAGTAAAATTTTCAGGTGTGACATGCACCAAGTCGGTAAACATCCGGATGTTCGGCGTGACAGTGAAGCTACTGAAGGGAATGGCGCCTGTCGTGGACAACTATACAGTAAGCGGTAACTCCTACAAAACCAAGGGCCTCACCATCAACCGTGCCGGCATGTGGGTGTTCGTGAGATCGTCCAAACTGAAGCTGACTGTCCAGTATGACGAAGGTCAGTTAGATTAGTTTCTATAATTAGAATACTAAATTGAATAGATTCTACAAAACCAACGTCTTCACCATAAGCTAGATCGTGAGTATGGCGAAGATGTGGCTCAAGGGAACCTGGAAATATAAGGAAGTCAGGTTCTATAATCGTATGGTATTGGGTATCATTGTTATAGCCATAAACTTTGGTTAAAAGGCTAAACATGTATATATGAGGCTTATAGATCATATATCTAATATCATGTGGCATATAAAGTGACTAACAAACCGACAAATTTGACTATTAAGAACTATCTTTGATGTGAAGCATTAATTAGTACATGCATTGCTTAGCAATTGAAATCCAATAAAAAATAAATTTGCTAGATTTTCAACCATTTTCTTTTTTTAAATGGGGGCGGTGGATGACATTGTTTCTTCCGTTTAATATGCGTCCATGCTATTCCTTATTGCATTAATGACTATACATGCGTTTATAGACGAACCACGAACATGATCGTAACAATTCTACTTTTTACATGTGAATGTTAAACATCAACACGGTAGTTATGAATAAACGTCTTTCCCGGACAGTACCGGACCGACACGCAACATGTTCATTTGGGTCAATAAAGCTTAAGAGGCGGCGGATAAAAATAGGGACGGGCGGTGTTGAAAATAAAGCAATCAATTTATAGTCGTCTTAGTACCATATCGCACGCTCCTATTTCAGGCACCCGAGTTGTGGTGTACCTCGATGCCAAGTGGAGGAACTCTGTAGAGGGTTTGTGCGGCAACTTCGACGGCCGCCAGAACAACGACGGTGGTATGAATGTGGTCGACTTCGGTAACGATTGGAAGACAAGCACGCGATGTGCGGACGCCCCGCATCCCTCACCGGAACAACTTGACCCGTGCCATGTAAGTGGTTGTTTCATATTAGGCCATGTTATGTTAAGTACAGTGCACCGTTACCGATTTTGATTTTATGTAAGGCCAAAATCAGAAATATTTTGTTTGTCATTACTCTACACATAATATTTTTATTTTGATGGGTTGGTATGTATGTAAAGAAATGATTCTTGTGGGGTTTTATTCTAACCTAATCCTTTATCGATTAATGACAAACAAAGCATTATGACCATCGGCGCGGCTTTAGAAGATTATGAGTTGGTCAAGAAGGCCAAATTAACTAGTTTTTTTTTCAAACTACAGGCTAAAAATATTTTATAAATAAATATGATAATTAACTGGTCGTCAACTTCCTTTAGCTGGTTTGACGTCGTGGAGTACCTGTGGTAGACTACACGTTTAAATACTGCGAACTAACGTGTTTGTATTTTAGGGTGTTGAACATCGTGAGACGTGGGCGACCCAAATGTGTTCAACTATTCTGACTGGGGAGGTGTTCGCCTCGTGCCGACAGGAAATGGATGACTGGATCGAGAAATATTACTATGACGACTGTCTCTTCGACGCATGCAGGTATGAAAGTGTTGGGCCGTAGAGCACAAGCGCCTGTGCTTTATATTACATGTAATCTAGGGAGACCTCTTCGTTTGTCTTCCCAGTTACTTGTGTTATTTAAAAAAAATCTCGTAGTTAAACAATAACTATTATAACAGTTTTTTTAACAATTTGTTCAGCGTATCCGACCGACTCTCAAAAATTCTCAAACCCAAAAGTTGTCTTAGCGTCTCTGATCGTGTTTGGTTCGTTTTTTTCGTGCCGGAATTAAAGGGTTTAAAATTAACAAACAGTACCTACCCACATCTCAAAACGTTGATAGAGAAACGCCAAACAACCTATTTTATGAGTTGTCGTCTCGGTCAAGTTTTCCCTGTATCTTAAACACTTCTTAAGTGCTACATATTTCGCTGAAATATTTGATAATAGCAATATTATATCTATATTATATGTCGTTCATATATGAGAGTATTGTATGAATATAAATGTGTATATGTATTCTATAATGAATATTGTGTATCGTGTATTTGGTGAATTTTAAACTTTTTTTTTCGAAAACTCGAGCAGCGAATTAGTACTCGGGTCCTCGGACGATCGATCGGGTACTCAATTACTCGGGTACTCGTTGCCATCCCTAATAATGACATATGACAGCCACATATTAATTTCTCTGAATGTACCCTCTTCCCAAGATGTGACATGGGCGGTGATTGCGAATGTCTGTGTACAGCCTTGGCCAACTTCGCCGAAAAATGTAACGAGCTCGGATCGCCTGTCCGTTGGAGACACCAAAGACTCTGCCGTAAGTCGTTTAAATTCCAACAGCTTTTAAATGTATTCGAAATATATTATCACATCGGACCCACTCTCTTTTTCTTATTTTGATGATGTATTTAACGTATTACAATAAAATAGTTATCATAAAAAGCTATGCATTGTTACAAATGTAATGAGGCTGTGGCACACAGTTTAAGTAAAATAAATTAAAAGATGTATTTTGGTAATCGAATATTCGATCGAAAGAACTACCGAATATTCGAATATCTATTTGGTCATTCGTTTGCATCCCTAAATAATAGTTAGATGACTAGGAATATAACATTTTAATGGTTCAGAATGGGCGTATACTCTTACTTTAGGTCATCTAAATGTACTAGAATACAACCTTATTGGCTGATGCATTGTCAACGCAAACTCTAACGTAGGGAATGCGTTTCGGATGAGTGGCAGTAGGCGGACCTTTAAACACCCGCGAAAGTTTAAATTCTTAATAATTAAGCCAAGTACATAATGATTGCTTGTCTGCAATTTCATTGGCTGAAAATGTAGGTTGTATTCCAAATAATGTAACAAACTTTGATTGCATAAAAAGGTCAGTTTACCACTGAAGTTATGCAGTGTGAAAATGTAAATGTATACACGGTCTGTTTCCAGTTCCTCTACTTGCACCGCTTTTTGAGGGGTACAAAAGAAGACAACATTGACTAAACATTACTCACATCTTACATAACGGAAAAAAAACTTTTAACCATTACAGCGATGCAGTGCGATTACGGGAAGGTTTACACCGCCTGTGGTTCTCCGTTCCCTCAGACCTGCGCCACACTAGACTGGGTACCGGAAGACAACAGCGACACCACGCCGTGTGTGGAAGGATGCTTCTGTCCCGCGGGATTCGTTGAACTCGGTGAGCGAAGCCTTCCCTTTCATATTGGTGTATTGCAAATATATCTTATCAAAGTATGGTTCGGATTCAATTTTTGATTTTCAAAGAGCTTTATGTAATTTTCTTTGATTAGGTTTTTAAACCTACATGTAGTCAAATATTTACCAACGGTAAGCGTGTCTTTTTATGTTTAATTAGATACATAACATTAAAAGCTTTATAGGTTTCAACAGCAACTTATAGAAGAAATAACGCAATCATTGTTAACAAAGTGGTCGAATGTTTTTTCTACACAAAAAAGCACTGAATATGCATCTAAATCTAATAAGTATTTACTGCATTCCCCCTTCAGGAGAGAAATGCGTACCAGCTGACGATTGCCCGTGCATGAAGGACGGTGTAAACTACCCACCAGGCTCCGCTGTCATCAGGAACTGCATGAACTGGTAATAATAACATGCTTAACACTTCCCTATGACACATATTTTTAACACTTTCCTCGGTGAAAAAACAACAAATAACTTATATTGCTGTATATATGTCCAGAGCGTTGTAAAAAAACACAATTTATATTGCAGTACATGTGTCCGTGGCGTGTTTGAGTGTTCAGGCTCCAACTGTACGGGTGTTTGCGCCGACGGGGAGTTTGTGTGCGCCAATGGTGACTGTATCAAGCAGGAATACGTCTGTGACGGATACTCCGACTGTCAAGACGGAAGTGACGAACATAACTGCACAGGTATGTAAGCAGAGGTACCAAAACTGAACCGTAATAGTTACATAAACAAGTAATCTGATTAGCTACACCTCTCTTATATTCAATATCAGCTCGGAATGGCGTTCAAATACGAGCTGCGTCATTGTTGACTATAAATCGTCTCTATATTTATGTTAACATATTATCGCCTGCTAGTGCGTTTCATTATCTTTGCGATAATGTTTTCGTAATGATAAAAGCCACATATATTTAAACATACCCTTCTGCTGTCATTAGCGATCGAGTGCATGGACGACGAATTCCAGTGTGGGAACGGCCGCTGTATCGACAACAAGTTCCTTTGTGACGGCTACTACGACTGCCTGGACATGTCGGATGAGGAAGGATGCGGTAGGTCGCTTCCCATATTTTTTTGCAAAATGATGCTGGCTGTAGGGAGGGGTGGGGTGAGGGTCTGTAATATGCACCAGTGTATATCACTGTCAAGTGGGACCTTAAATGATGCCATTGCTCGTCATATAAGACCAATGATGATACATATCAAATTGTTTCTTTCTATCGTTATTAGATAAGAAATTTCAAGGTTACATACATACAAGATCATTAATCTGTGGGTAATGAGTCAAGAAAATAATTATTACATGATTAAAGATAAACCGCCATTTAATTCGCCACCTGCGATTTTATTAAACAATAATTTATAATCAACATCAGCATGTCTAACTCGCCTTATTGAATAATATGTGTTTCTTATTTTATAAAAAATATCTGCTATTACCTATATGGTACATAATATTTTTTATTATAAAAATAAGTATATTTATATTTGTAATATATCTTTCATGCCCCACAGTGCCTGAGTGTGAAGATTACGAGTTCACGTGCGACAGCGGCCACTGTATCCCGGCCAACTACCGTTGTGATGGCGAACAGGACTGCGGACCCATGGATGGATCGGACGAGGCAAATTGCCCAAGTAGGTTTAAGTCAATTGTAGGTATGCTATGTATTCGTGTGCTACAGAAATTAGACATTATACACTCGCGCATATATGGCTTCTTAGTTCGATGGTTATTAGTTGTTCAGTGAAAGTATCACTTGTTCGTGATACCAGAAGGCATAAGTGTCATCAGAGGCGATCAGAATATCTTAGTCAGACACCTACTTTGATGACTGATAATAAAATTATGTCATACCAAATAAAACGCCGTATTTAATCGGCTTTACTAGTAAACGTTGTTTATATACAGATATGTCAAAACATTTTATTCCGACACCGGAACCGTAACATCACAAGGAAACGTGAAAAGTATACCTATGCATCTTTATCGCCTTTTGAAATATAGTTTCCTGCTTCTGGCTGCGGTGTAAAAGCGCGATACAATCCCATTTGTTTCTCTCTATCAGTTATCACGGAGTGTGCCGAAGTGCGAACGTTCCGTTGTGATAACGGCGCCTGCCTGCCGTACACGTTACGTTGTGATCGCCATGACGACTGCGGTGATGGAAGTGACGAAGTTGGATGCAGTAAGTACTACATTACCGCTTCTATATAATGCGGTGCGATAAATGATGTCCTTGACATATCGTGATTCACTTTCCATCGCAGTGATCTCCCTTGACAAAATAGAAAAGATCAACTGTATACAGCAAAGGGAAGTAACAGCTATATGATCGAACAAACAGGGATCGCCGTAAATAGGATTTTTCAAATCGATAAATGCGTTATCTAATTGGTTAAATGTTACTGCGTCCACGCAAAATAGCACGGCGCTACTAAAGACACTTCCACTCAGTGCAAAAATGTGTACAATTGTAATTCTTGATTAAAAAAGAAATTTTCCGGAAAGCGATAGAAATTTATTTTTTTCAAATTAAAGTTACAATATCTCAGCAATTGCATTCATGTACATTTGGATTTTTGGTGCCTATTGAACTAACAACAGTGTGTTGTCATTATGAAGTGATGAAGAATATCTATATAAATATCGCTTTTCTTACCCCAGATTGCACGTGTGACGGGCGAGGCGTGTTCACGTGCGGCAGCTGTGAATGTCTGGACAAGTACCACCAGTGTGACGGCGTGGTGGACTGCGCGGACGGCTCGGACGAACAGGGCTGCAGTAAGTCAAGGAGTTTGTCCCCTTTGCGAAATTGAAACGGTAAAATATTCTCCTTGAATACCGCCTTGATCATGAGAGTGACTGCCCTCGGATGAGTTCTATATCAATAACGAGCAAGAAGTAAGAGGGGCATTACAACTTATGTAGAAAAAACAATAAGGTTGCGTTCTTTTAATGTGGAAACACTCTTGAATACTTCAGCGCTAGTATTACTTAACAACCCCTTACAAAGTGAACACGTGACCAGTTGACAAACTGTACGGGACACTTGTCTTGATTGGGAGAACCACGTGGACCTAAATCCGGATTGATGTGCCTATAAGTACATATCTTAACTCTCTTGACATGGCGTATACGTAATTTTAACGCACACTCTCAACGCCCTTTCAAGTGTATATTGACCAGTTGATAAACTGTACGGGACACTTGTTTTGATTGGCACAACCACGTGAACCTAGAGCCGGATTACTGTGCAGGTCAGTTCATGTCTCAACTCTCCGACATGGTGTACACGTAAATTTAACACACGCTCACAACTCCCTTTCAGAGTGTAAGCGTGGTCAGTTCACCTGCGACAATGGCCGATGTGTCGACGGGGATAAACGCTGTGACGGCATGGCCGACTGTAAAGACGGAAGTGACGAAGAAGACTGTGGAGTAGTGACAACAACCACACGTACGCTTGATCTTAGAACTACTTTAGTCAAGATGTAAAGTAATAATATTGTTTGGGTCCGTTTCAAAAAGTGGGAACTTCTATGTTAGCTTCACAAACGGCAACTCATCGATTTTATGTATATATTAACTTTGTGTTGATCTTGAAAACTTGCTAAGTTCAGTTCACTGAAATTTAACCTCACACTCATGTACATTCAGTCATAACGCGTTATTTCGAAGTCATTGGAACCTCGTTAAATACTTCGAGATAAAGAACATTCGATATAACCGAAATGAAAAGTGAATAACTTAACCAAAAACATTTGCAAAAAGTTCGACATAAACACAACATAACAACAACATCGAGATAACAGAATTTGACATAGCGAGTTTCGACTGTACGTATAAGGTCAATGCAAAAACAAAAAAATCTTGTTTGGTATCGATACATTACTCTAATATTATCCAATAAGAAGGCCATATTAGTTCATTGTTGTTTTAATGACCCCTCAGCTGAGCCCACGGGTACACCTACAACACCTTGTATGTACATCAACGCTATGTCCACCCCTGGGGCTGTTCACAAGAAGGACATCAAAGTTGACGACCCGGAGGCCCGGCCTAACAAAGACGACGTGAGGCCCGGTGGTGACCCTCTCAGAGCCTACAAGGACGTCCTCGAGGTAACTAAGGGTTCTCATTTGAAGTAAGGCCGATCAGCGCGTAGCTAAACTAAATACGATGTGCAGACACGTCATGCTTAAGTGTTGTGTGTTTGTCCGGGGCATGTCACCATGAAAAATATTATACCATTATGGCCGTAGAAGCGATTTCCAGCATATCTCATACTTTAAAATGCATATTTTCTTAAACTGATGGTCAGACCCGGGTAAATTGACGTCGTTATGAGATGATATTGCTCAGTTTTACATGTAAAGGTGTTTTTTTATAGTATGATATTTAAATGTCACTGACTGTATGTTAGAATTATTAACAATTTAATAGCTTATTTCGAATCACAGATATAATTGTATACAATTAATCAACATGACAATGAAAGTATCGTTTTTATGTCTCTAAATACTTATTTGTATCACTCAACAGATCACGGTGACGCTGCCGAAATCCACCCCAGTGATGTCTGTGTGGCTGCCGACGTCAGACAACGTTGCAACGTTTACCGTGACGTTGGTACAAGGAGGAACGTCAAAGCCCGTACATGACGGAGCGGTAAGCAGAAATATGAGTTTATATAACACGAGAAAAAAGCATCTTGTAAATAATATCCAGCGCTTCATTTGAATAAAGATCTGAATGCTTAAGATTGGAGGTTTTAGGGTTTACCTATTTTTGGCGTAAACTGCGTTTCAATAAAAATATCTTAAAAATAAACATTCATCGTAAAGATGCAGTTTCACGAAATATCGTAAGCATAACAGTATCATATAATTATATTAATCCCTGAACTTGATAATAAAAACCAAAACATTTCATCATTATTATCTTGACTTCGTTTCGATGTCAGAAAACTCCTTAATTTAAGAAAACTGCACAATAAATATGAAAAACGAGGTTAGCAAAATCCTGTTATAAGGACTCAAGAAATGTCAGTATGGGGTTGGGGATGATCAAAATATAGACGTACTCATTATTTGTATGCGTATATTTTAATGAAACAGTAAAGAAACCTTCAGATACCAAAACAATTCTGAAAACACACTAATATGTGTTCAGTATTAACTGAACATAAACATTAATTAACATAAAAATACCATATAACGCTCAGTAAATACATGTATCAAAATAAAATATATTTCACCAGGCGTTTGGCCCGACTGACACCGTTGATGTGACTGGTGAAACGGCTGACAAGGTGATAGTGACGTTGACGTCGAAAGTGCGGAAGAGCCGTCCGTACTACGTAGAAGTGGATATATCAGCGTGTGTGGAAGGTAGGTACTCGTTATCAAGTAGTGTTGTTTGTGAAAAAACTTGCATCATTCACATGCCAGAAGAAATATCGCGTATATCTAGTGCGGTATTTATTTAATTTCCCACATTAAGTCATACCTTAACTTAAGTATCTCCTTTATCATATTATTCATATGATATAATCGCTTAAAAATATACGAAATACTTTATTTTTATTGATTACATTAAAAAAAAACATACTTTTAATCTTACATCGAAATTTTAGAAAATTTACTTAAGTTAATAAATGACTTAAGATGTTTTATAAATATCGCCCCTGTCATTATTCCATGTGTGTGCAGGGGACCATTGTTTATTAGTAAAGCTACAGTTTACTTGCGATCGATGACGCTTGTGTCGACCTAAAATTTTGAGCTATCCGTTGTTTCGAGCGACATCGAGTTTTGATTTTACGCCATTCTTTGACATAGCTTAACAATAAAAACACCTCTAAATATCCGCCCAAAATGAGTCCTTCACTAGACTACACAGGTGTTTTTCTTACATTTGGGTACGACCATTTGTAATTTAATTCTGATTTGCCATATTGCAAAGCAACGTGACAAGGAATAATTATTTGCAAAGAGTCCAATGTTCGATCGTTGCCATGACAGATGCAATGCGAGGTGATTCTTTTCATCACAAAATACTTAAAGCATTGGTGTTTATGATCAAACTTACAAAGCATACGATGTAAAATTGACCATGCAAAATCATGATATTGAATAGGATACAAACAATTAACGATATATTTATCATTCTGCAAACTAGTTGTATTTTACTTAGTGACTTTTTATTTCCTAAGAAACAATGACAAAAAAAATTTGAAAAACAAAACAAAAAAAACATAACACATTACTGTAGTCGAATCCCGTTGGCTCAAACT
The DNA here is from genome assembly GCF_026914265.1 of Mya arenaria. NCBI lineage: Eukaryota > Metazoa > Mollusca > Bivalvia > Myida > Myidae > Mya > Mya arenaria. The sequence goes on from NC_069122.1 coordinate 6,360,122, forward strand.
CGCGAAATAATATCGACCTGGGAAAACTCGAGCCAAGCGGGAAGGCTTACCTTCAGTTTGAAGTAATCGATCCGTTTCACTCAATTTGAGCCAACGAGGAATTCGAGCAAAGCGAGGTCGAGCTAACGAAGTTTAACTTTATATATATAGAAAATATTTCTGTGTGAATGTGTGTATTTCCATGCACCCGATTCCATCTCTCTTTCAGTGTCGGAAATGACGACAACTACCACACCCTTCATGACAACACCAACGGGTAAATTGATTTCTACTTTTATGCATCATGCAATCTAACAATTTTAAAAAGTTCTTAAACGGTGTGAAATAAAAGCATATACAAATAGTATTAAGTGTATCTTGAGTTGGTTTTATTTTAAAGAATGTACCGAAAAGATGTTGGACGGCGATTCTCCATACGTACGTGTTGAGGCGACGTCATCGAAACCAGGCACGGAACCGGAAGACGCCTTACTCCCGGAAGACGGACCGACCACGTGCTGGCAACCGGAAGACGATGACGCGCTTCCGGCGCTTACATTGGTGGTGCTGAGCGAGGGAAAAGCGCTTGTGACCGACATCATGATGACAGTCCGCGGCGTCAGCATGGTTGAGCTTACATACCTACCTAGTGGCTTCAGCCCCGTGAGTTGCTTGTTATCCGTTATGAAATGAACAAGTTATACAAATTATACACATTTGGAATACAGTCGAAACTCGTTATGTCGAACTCTGTTATTTCGATGTTCTGGTTATATCGAACTGTTTTCAAATGTTTTAAGTTTAGTTATACCCATTTTGTACTTCGGCTATATCGAATGTTTGTTATCTCGAAGTATTTTCCGATGTCCCAACGCCTTCGCCATAGCGAGTTTAGACTGTACCTCAATACTGTATATATGCATTATATCTGATTTAAACACCCATTTCATGTGAAAATGTACATAAGGATCACAACGTCGTGTTGAAACTGCTTATAAGAAATCAATCAATTAAGTAATTGCAGTGTATTTGCTGAGTGCATATATATTTATTAACAAATTGGGTTTTCCAGCCTAGCCGTATAATTAGTGACCCAACCATCCCGTCCGATGTTTCGTTCTCCTCACCGGCCGGCAAGCCCGCCCAGTCCATCAAAATTCAGTTCATCCCCGCGGAGGGACGGACTCCCAAAGTGTGTGGTGTGTCGGCGACTGCCTGCTTCAGAGTACCTTGTAAGTGTTGTGTTACAATTAAATATAGAAAAGGGTTATTTTCGCTAATGGTCACGATGCAGTAACGTCATGATTTCGAAACATCAAGCAATAAAGTTTGAATGGTTTATTGTGTGTATGCAGAATTCAAACGCGATACTGAGCGAATGCGAATTAGTTAAATGTACCGTCATTTCTTCATTTACTTTAGCAACTACCGGCACAACGACACCAACTATGACAACGTCAACGACAACTAGACCATACGTGACGTTCACATCAACGTCTTCAACGCCTGTAGTGACGTTTACGTCAACAAGTACAACGACACACTATAGGCATACCACATCTACCACTACGCCATATTACGAAACGCCAACGTCCACGACAACAATGTCGCAGACTACATCAACAACCATGCCGTATACCAGTGTGACAACGCCGGGTAATGATTTAATAATACGACCATACTTTTATCAAATGGTATTTTGCGTTGTGTTGATAATATGATTCTTTAAATACATGTGAAAAAAAACATTAAAAAAAATGAGCCAAATACAAAAGATAACTTGAATTTACTAAAATTTAAAAATATAATCCAAGTGTTTTAATTGGACTGTAAAAATAGCTGGCGGATATACTGAATGGAATCTCTAAAGCGTGGATAAGGACAAGGATGAGAGTGCTATGTAATGCGGTCCCTGAGTTCCGGTCAGCCATTTCCTTTGACTAATTTAGTCCTCGATGTGTTTTTAAATTGGACTGTTCCAGTATTTGAGAGTCAGTTGAGGTCACTCCTGTGGCCATTGTTTAAGGATTATGATCCGGGGCCAATATATTTTATAAGCGACTTAAATTGAACTTAAATTTAAGACTAAATGTTTTGATTGGCCATATATATTTGGCTGACCAATAGGCGGAATTTGATCACTGAGGCATGTCTAAGGATAAGATCAATATTGAATACTAGCCCAGGGGCCATATTCAATAAACAACTTAGATCCATCTTAAATTTAAGAGTGAAATCCAAGCATTTTGATTGGACTGTAAAATAAATTGACCAATCAACTGAATGGAATCACTGAGGCATGTCTAAGGATAAGGATAAGAACTTTATTGAATACTGGCCCAGGTGTTGCTACATCATCTGCGCACAAACAAAGTCACGTGTTATTTCTTGCAAACATGGTCAACAAATGATCACGTGATATCCAAAGGTAATAAAAATGAGATTAATTGCACTCGAAAATGAGGCACTCAATATTACTATCGTTGGCCAGTGTTTTGGGGTTTTTAAACTTACATTTATATCTAAGGCATATAACCAACTAGCGTTGCTATTTCAACTGTCCTGTTTTGTTATTGCAGAGATCTGTATGGAAGAGATGTTGGACGACGCACGCGTAACATTCAGCTCCCAGAAGTCTAATTCCGGTGACGGCAGTTTCGATGAGGAGCCATGGGAACCAGCCGCCTCCGACAACAGCCCGTTTGTTACCGTAAAGTTCAGGTAAGTAAGCAACCGTTTAATCATTGATAACGATATTGCACTGTCCATGTAGTCTGTGTGTCTTCTCTTTAAATGTTGTGCCATCCCGGTGCTTTATTCCATTTACATTACATTACTACTGTAGAAAAATTGAATTTCTTGTATATTAAAGAGGTCGGGGAGAAATCATTTCTTTCGATTGAATCGCCATGATACTTTTGATAATCTTAAACTGAAAACATCAACCAAGACATTATATAGGGGTTTTGTTCCTAATATAAAAAAATATCACATGACGCAATTTCATTGGCTTACATACCGAAAGGTCTCCATTCGGCAACAATAAACCTGCCTTATATATTGTTCATGATGAAGCAGAGCGTATTAATGCACCGGTGGTGTTCAACGATGAAGTTGTTTAGTTTTTACCACAGAGAAAATTTCTCCTGATTGTCTTCCAATCTGATTTATTAATTATTGAACCATGTTAACCGATCATAAACTATGTTTCATCTTACCTTTTTATCATAAGAACATCATAAGGTAGGTTTTGATATCAAATGTAACAATTTCTAATATCACAGGGCTCAAGTTCAGGTGCGACAGATCACGGTCCGGGGCAGCCGGATGCAGTTCATGGTGGAGTATAAGCCGGTGGACGGACCCTGGGACACCGAGTATGACGATGATGATAAGCCAAAGGTAGGACGCGGGACTTACACATGAACCATTTGGCCGATTGTTCAGAAATTGTTAAAGTTAACAACGTTGTTAACTGGGTCGTTGTTAACTTTCAAATCTTGAATACTCTGGAAGTTTCATGGACACACATGTGATCTGCAGTACTTTACACAACTATTGAGACAACAGATTCAGCTTGTCTTTTTTTAAATGAATAGTTCAATACATCATAACATATTTTATCATTTACAAATTTACAATAATTGTTTTAAGATCGTAGTAGACCTTTACAAAGTTTTAATAATCTGCCCAATGTATTGCAAAACAAATAGAGAAGAACTTACGTTAGTAAACAATTTGAACATTTTCACTTCGTTGAATGTTGTCACTTTCTTTATGCTTTGTGTATACGGTCCCTGATTATTGGTTTCAGCACCCGAAGAATAAACCATTTTGCACAAATCTGCGTCTCTAGCATGTCTACATTAATGTATTTCCAGTGTGAAACCGTTTGTTCAAGCCTTGGGCCTTGCCCATTCGGCGAGTACTTCGATAAGAGTGTTATTCATTTTAGGTTTGTGGAGCATAGTGCACATACAGAATGTAACCCTGGTTAGAGCTGCACTGGTTCTTAAACGTGCACCAGTGTGTAGCACTGTCACACGGGACCCCCATTTAACGTCCCTCCCGACTAGTTTGCTTTTAGTGGTCTGTGATCCCTGGCTTGATAGTTAAGTGTGTTACCGCAAGACGACGGATCGGCTATATATTGTTCCAATAACAAACTTTTATATATATATATTTCCCAATTTGGGCCAATATCAGTTTGGATGGATATCGCCTCGTAGGACAAGTCTATTTCTTCCATGCACTCCGGATTTTAACACAATACAATCAGTCAATGTCACACTCTCGCGCAACATAGTCTTGTGGTAGCTATTTATCATTGTCAGCTTAATATATGTAAATGTTCTCTTTTTTTTTAGATATTTAAGGTAACGATGGAGGACAAGACGACGGACTTCAAGATCAACCCTATCAAGGTGACGGCAATTAGGATTCGAATCACCACCCCAAGATCTGTCAGTCTGCAGTTGGAGATCTATGGATGTGAAGTCGGCGCGCTAGGTACACGACCCAACTATATTACATGCATATATGTAGACTGTATTTTTTTTGTGACCTTATGAGGCATACATTTTAAATGTTGTAATTATTGGTAAGTGTTGAGCAAATGTGAGGCAACGGCCATTTAAACTTGTTTAAGCCGCCATTTGACTCGTATATTTGTGTATGTGGATTTAATACGTTTGTGTCTCTCTAGTTCACTGTAGATTTAGTTAATGCCTCTAAAATGTTTTGTTTTTTGGAATGTTGACTACTGGGTTTATCCCTGTTGTTTCCATTGTATTAAATGCGCGTCTCTCGCCAAAGGTTTGTGTGGTCTTCACCAAGGGCCACTAAACAGTGTTCGTTATTGTTTTGGTTACATGACTTGTGTCGTCGGCCCGGTGTTTCATCCTTCTTATGATTTATCTATAACTGAAATCACGTCAATGGAAATATCAGTGATATTGACTATTATTATTTTTATTTTATTTTTTTATTTTTTTTTGTGTGTGTGTGTTGACCTTTTATTTTCCCCGTACATTTATGGTATGCGTGGTTCAGGGTACACCACAGGAACATACCTCACAAAACATTTTCATAAATATAGGGAATTTTCTACATACTAGTGTATTAAATTTCAATTATATCAATGGACTATTATATACAGGCATTTTATATAATTTTAAAATAAAATATAATTATTTAGGGAGTGATATATTTTCTGCATATAGATATTTAAAATATACTTTCGAAATAAAATACAATTATTGAGGGGTAGTTATATTTTTTCTGTATATTTCATATTATAGGGAGACATGGGTGTATATTGTGTACTGATTTCCCTTTGCTAGAACACCGCTTTTCATATTAAAGGCAGTTACCTATACTCTTGATTGGGCCAAAAAAATTGTTTGTTTAGGGTAACCGTCCCAAAATTTCTAGGTAGGGTAGGTAGGGATTTTTATTTTTTTTATTGATTTTTTTTTCAAAATCTGTCGTAAGTTCAGAATGGTTTCTTGCACATGGCAGTCTTTCCTACATTACTGTCATTGCCTGACTTTGTTTTATCATATAAACAATAATTCTGATTAAAATCTGCATTTAGCCGCCCTTCGTAACTCTCTATTCGCTAACGAATATTTTTTTTCCTCAGAAACGGAAAAAATAGTTAGGGTCGGCGCATTTTTACAGGTAGGGTCGGGTTACCCGAAACAGACATTTTTTTAGGCCTTGCACACAAACCAATGTGATGAAAAAAGCAAACTTTCCGTCATTTTCAAAAGTGCTGTAACATGGTGACTTTTATCTCAAATATAATCTGATTGTGTTTATTTATTATAGAAACAACAACACCGTACACCAGTACTACCACTTCACCAACAGAGTCCACAACCACAGGTAATACTGGTTTAAGATATCCGAAGCATATGATGTACAATTAAGTCTGGACTTGCATTGAGCCATTGGTATTATTGTGAAATTTGATGCCGGGTAAACCCTATTTAAATGGAACTGTATACTGATAAAATATATGCAAACAAATGGAGAATTAGGTTAGTGCCGTGGATGGAGGAAGGTTATCTGGCAAGGCGGAGGAATTTATCAAGCGAGCCGAAGGCCGATTTTCCTTGCAAGCGTCATTATCATGCAGAGTGATGGTCCTTTCCGAGCGAGTCACAGTTGATATCAGTTATTGGCGGACTATTGATACGACTTTAATATTAAGTTCTGTGTGTGCTTTTCGTCTGTCATTTCAAAATAGAAAAGAAGTCCGTTCGCGCGGTCACATGACCAACTGACTGTAGATAAACATCACGTGGTCAATTATCGTAATAAAGCAAAATTTACACGGCAGCGATGTGTATGCAAGTGACAGGATAAATAAATGTCTGTTATTGCAGTTTGAACATTTGATCTTTATTCGCGTGGTGTTGTTTTTGCAGCCTACACGACATCCTCTTTTGCGCCGACGACGCCCTGTGAGATAACAGAAGGAATGGAGGACGATCTCTACGTTCCCTCCAATGCCATTTTCACCGACGACGATAACGCCATGGGCAATATTGACAACGTCCGACCGAACAGTCGAAGCCCGCTTGTAATAAAAAAGAATGATCCGATGATTCGAATTGTGCTGCCTTCAATATACGTCCAGACCGTGTCACTACCAACTAACGTAAATGTGGACAGATTCAGAGTATCCGTAAAGCGGCCATCGGATTCTGGTTTAAAACCAGTGAGCGGTGGGAAGGTAAAACAAATAAGGAAAATAAATAAGGAAAATTTAATTATGTCCCATGCTAAAGATCTTTTATTATTGATTTTTTTGCCTCTTACTCTAATATCGGAACCGTTTCAATTCAGGCCTAAGTCGAGGGTATTATTAGATCAAAATTATCTTGGTGTCATTTTTCCGCTATAAAGCTTCACATTCGTATGAATTTAACTTAAACAATTAATAAAAAAGGAGCACAAAGTTGAGGAAACTAAACAATGAATGTTTTGCCATTTGCGACGTATATTAAGATTTAAGAGTATTGAAGTTACGTCTGAAATCCTTCATTGTAACGGCTTCCAGTTGTTAATTATGTGTTTCACTTATTATATCTAATGTTTTTTAACCTTCATTTGCGGCATTTAGTCTTTGGTTGCAAGGTCAGGGCTGGTATTCAAAATTGGTCTTAATTGGATCCAAGAACGATTTAGCTTATCGGATCTCTTGTAATAAATAACTGACCAATGGAATGAATGTAGTCAATTAGGTATAAGCGTACGATTAACTTAAGTTGAATATTGAATACCATAACATTTACAACAATGTAACTATACATTCGGCGTTTTCTTTCAGAAATTTGCTCCTGACGAGAAAGTGCCAGTAAATAGAGAAGTTGTAGAGATTGACATAGAACTGTTTGGTCGCGCCCCATACAAACTACGCATTAGCATCGTGGCTTGCTTTGAACAAGGTAAGGTAGTGAGAAATAGCCGAACTCGGAATTCCTTGGTCATTTTTTTCATCGGAAACAAACTCGGATGTACATCGATACATCAGAAGAAGTAGTTCGTAAAATAAATAATAATCATATTCATTAAGTGGGGTGTTTAGTATCACTAAGTTAAAGCTGAGTCCCAGTGAAGTCTATAATTGCGCAAATAATTAATATTCCTTAAAGTAAAGTCCTTTCGTTTAAGTGTTGATTTGAAATTATTACACGATCTACTTGCAGTGAAGTTAAATGTAAAAAAAAATCTGACATTGTATATAGTACATACATCAGAGGTTGTTCTCGATGGAAAAAGATACCTAGTGTTACATTTTTGATATTGCTAAAACGTAGTAAAATGATTTACTATTAAAGTAGTTTATTTATTTCGATAGTTTTACAAAAAAAATGCTGGTGAGTGGTTTTGTAAACGAACTGTTGTCAATTATTTATTTTAAATTCTAGTATAATCCACAATTATACACTTATTTACAGTTACAACTTCAACGACAACAAGATTTACAACGACACCTTTCATTACAACAACGGGCACAACACCGATATCTACATCTACAAGTTCCTTGTATACGTCCGAAACCACACCATCCGAAACAACTACGAGTTCTCCATACACACCCGGGACCACGCCGATTACATCTACAAGTTCCTTGTATACGTCCGAAACCACACCATCCGAAACAACTACGAGTTCTCCATACACACCCGGGACCACGCCGATTACATCTACAAGTTCCTTGTATACGTCCGAAACCACACCATCCGAAACAACTACGAGTTCTCCATACACACCCGGGACCACGCCGATTACATCTACAAGTTCCCCGTATACGTCCGAAACCACACCATCCGAAACAACTACGAGTTCTCAATACACACCCGGGACCACGCCGATTACATCTACAAGTAACCCGTATACGACCGAAACAACACCATCCCCGTATACGTCCGAAACAACACCATCCGAAACAACTACGAGTTCTCCATACACACCCGGGACCACGCCGATCACATCTACAAGTTCCCCGTATTCACCAGAAACAACTACTGGTTCAGTTTATACTCCTGGTACAACACCGGAACCATTTACCTCAACATATACCCATACCTGGAACCCATCTATGTTCACAACTACATCACCACTTACATCCACTTCTCAGACCACCTCCTCCTACTCTGAGACCACTTCCCAGACCCTAACATATCCATCTACATCTTCCATCACCACTGTATGCCCGCTTGTCGTCGGCATGGATAGTCCTGCTTACATTCCGGATGAGGACATAACAACAAACGATGAAAACGCACCCGGAAGTTTGAGGTAAAGCAGACGGTTTAAGTTTTCGACATAAATGAGTACACTACAAGCCATTGTTTTTTTGCAAAAAAAACGCGTTGCCATCGCGGGCGAGTTTGCCTCCTTGCGAAAAATCGCGGGGATATATTCCGCGGTAGTCAACGCGGTGGTGCGCGTTATCACCACGCTCATCTGCTGCTACCGCGTACGAAAACATGCACACGGTATATCACCGCGATGCGGCTAACCGCGATGTGCAGGTATTTTGACAGATACCATAGGTACAAATAAAATATTGTACATTTAATTTGAACCGTGCTCGCAGAATATATTTCACCCGATGACGAGGGTAAATAATCTCATCTCCAGAACTTGATAACAATGTCGCTGGAATATTAAAGCATTTTCAACTCACTGAGCCCAAAATATACATGCGAAAGGGCTTTCACGCCTTTAGGAAGAGTTTGTACCAGTAGTTCCGTTCGTTTTCAAGCTAAACGAAGGCATTCGAAATTTAGATTCTTGTGATTAAGGTGTCAATAGCGTCTGAAAACTTTCACAGTTGCTAAGTACAATTTTCAAGAATCAAACTACGTTTTGAGTACGAACAAAGTGATTTTTAGATTACGAGTCGAGTTTAACAAAACTGACTAGAATTGTATCTATAGAACAGGAATAAAGAAGTAGCCTTCAGAAAAATGACAGCTACCTCAATTGCCGTTAATTAACACGTCGAAACGCCGCGTATCGTGTTGACTCGACGCTTTGGAACGCGCGGGAAATTATAGAAATGAACGATACGTTATGCTTATGTCGCGGGGTATAGTGATTAGATCAAAACAATAACGTCCGCGGTAAGGAAAAATCGCGGCGATGGCAAAATCAGCAAAAACGCGTGGTTGGTAGTGTATTCTATCAAAAGCTCGTACCTGTATGCTTACAGAAATCGATGCCATCACGATGCTTAATGATTTTGCAGATTAGTTTATTAGGTGTATAAATAGTCATTCGTTGCTTGAAATACAGACTGTTCTAAATGTGTGTTTTGGGATCAAATGGATATTTCAATATCACTGGTCTTTTACAGCTCGATCACGCAGTCATTAAATTCAAATAAGACAGTTATTCACTATTCATTTATGTCATAATCAAAACCTCCCGCTTTCAAAACTTCCAGACTGATCGAGGCCTTAAATTGGCCAATGAAATTATAGTATCACCGACACTTGATTCATTTTTTAACAAATATGCACACTGACTCTTAAATGCTTAAAAAGAGGAACAATTTGGAACACTATAAAATGCACAATCTGGAGGTCGGGCGACGAATGTATGAACACTCCAAAGTCCAGCGCACTAAAGGTGCATTCTCACAGATTGATTGTTTTGTCATCGTTTTTTGTTGTTGTATTTTTTTATGTTAAAAAGGGCAATTTTTTGCGTAAATGTCTCGAAACCAGTGGTAAAAGACTGCTGGCAAAAAGAGCATATCGCAGTTTTGATATTTACTTTCGAAAAATAATGTTTAATAGCTAAAAGCGTACCTAAAGTTTTAAAAAAAATGATTTTTACCAGGTTTCCGAAAAAATGAGATCTGTTTTATTGTAAGCTATCTTTTATGACTAAATGGAAGGCACTGATGCACAAATCAGCTCACTCTTCAAGACAAGTATACAATTAAAAATGTCAAAACTGCCAATCTATGAGAGTGCAGCTTTAATGCTATGGACCACCTTTTTTATTTGTGCTATAATCAACTATGTTTGTTTTCTTTCAGGCCATCCGATAACAAGCCATTCAGTAGCAACAAGCCTGAGCTGATAATCAAAATATCTGTATCCCCCTCTGTACCTATAACTGATGTTCGTTTGCCCGACAACGACAACGTGAAATATTTTACTGTTACCATCCGGAAGCCGGGTGGTAACACAGAAGATGTCGATGATGGAGAGGTATAATATTTTATTTGTTTGCATATGCCATTTTGCCGCTTAAGGCTAAGGTTGAAACCATAATCCGGTTTGAACACTTAGTGTGTTCTCAATATTTATGCGAAAAACTACAGAAACAAACCCAGTAGCAAAAAGTTTAAACATAAACCCGGATCAATGGCACTGGGTAAACGCCAAAGACATAGAACATAAAAACAAAAAAAACACAAATGAGAAACATGGAAGAACAGCACAAAACTCCACAAAGTCGATCAGTCTGATGTCACTTTTGATATATCCGCCCCTTGCTGAACACTTCTTTTTCATTCAAAACCACAAATATTTGTATGCCGGCATTATTTTAACAAATTTGTAAATGGCGATGAATTTGCAACACCACTACATTTTTCAATTTCTATAAATAAAATTAATATGGCTGACCCTCTTCTATGGGAACGGATTCGAGGGTTATGCATTTAGCTTAACGTTTTTCTTAACACTTAAAATAGCATTACTCAGGATAAATTTTTTGTTTTAATCAAAGCGGGCCCTGTATTTTAAGACACGATTTCAACAGTTGATTCCTTGTTTTATCATTTTGGAACAAATGTCCAATGTGAATTGAATTATCCACTACAAACAAAACAATATATCTTTTGTGACGAACAAGTATTCAACAGTTTATATACGTCGCCGCCACCCAACTTTTCAAGATTGAGTTAGATATTTCAACAGTTTATATACGTCGCCGCCACCCAACTTTTCAAGATTGAGTTAGATATTTCAACAGTTTATATACGTCGCTGCCACCCAACTTTTCAAGATTGAGTTAGATATTTCAACAGTTTATATACGTCGCCGCCACCCAACTTTTCAAGATTGAGTTAGATATTTCAACTATTCAACTATCAAGTCAACGATTCGTTTAACTTTAAACAAAAACAGAATAATCTTTGAGATTAAAAGTAACATACGTTATATCCATGTTAATCACAACTCAATCCAAATATTTCTGTTATCATACGAACTTGAAATTCAAATGGCAGAAAAATGGCATCTATATTGTTTCGACCCTTATTGACCTTAAATATTCATTAACCAAAACTACAAGTACAAGTAGTTTTTTGGTTGATTTAAATTGGTTTTCATGCAGTTGTTCTCATTTTCATTCGGTTTTGTGCAAATCGGCTTTGTATTGTATATGTTATGCAATAATAGGGAGCATGCATATTTAACTGGTCATTACTATCTACATACGCCCTTTAAGGGCTTGATGCCAGATGATACAATTGCAAAAAAAACCCCACGAAAATTGTCAAAAACTTACATAAAAAATAACATCGCATTGAATGTTACTAACTGATATATCACATCGCTTACGACACATGCATATTCCGCAGTTTTTGTGCATTTTTCCAATTCGAAATTTACTAGAGTTGTCTACCACGTAAATTCCAGTCAGATTAAAATTAGCCTTATTATATTTATCTGTACTCAAAAACAGACCTGATTTAAACTGGGAAACCATTATGCGCTATTTTAAACGAGGAAACACATATGAGACAGTAACATGATAATTGCGTTCAATATTTAAACCACTTAAAGATATGCATTATTGGCCTCTAACTAGGTCGCATTGGCAATTCTGCGCTTGCTTTAAAGAAATCATAATCGATTTGCTGAATTTAAACCGTCTGCTGTCAGGCCTCTTAAAATGTTCGAGCTGTAAAAACAATCAGACACATGTAGATGTTAAAGACCACAAAAAGGTGAACAAACACTATATTGAAGGTCGAAATCTTAACATAATAGTTTGATAAGAGTTTGAGGATAGAGGCATGAAAGCCATATGGGAGGAAAACGTTCAAATTGACATGGTGATGCCTACCATTCGTAGTTTTTGGTATCATTTTGGAAATGTATGCTGATTCAAATCATATTTTAACTATGAAATGCCAGAAATCTAAGATTATTCTTAGAACTAATTTATCTTGAGTAAGTGGTAAAATATAATCAAATATACCAACTTCAATTTGGCAATTATATTGACGACACTGATAACATAAATAACATGTTGATTAACAACTTAAAGTGACACTCTTATTCAAAATCAGTACATACACATGTATAACAAACATCAATTTTGACCGATAAACCTTTAACTACTTACTAAATAATGCTTTTATGGAAAATATTAATTAATGATTACAAGATTGTAACCATGTTTTAATAGCAGAAAGCGCAAAAATATTAAACGATTGGTGAATGCTAAAACATTTACTGTTGTCTACTATGGTCATATAAGGTAGACGTGCGTTTTCCTCATTTCTTTCAAATTAAACTCGGTATCCGTTATAAGAACCATTGTTTTCGACATCTATTCATCCTTTTTGGAACAATAAAACAATATTATTTATTGTGGTCAATCTTATCTGGGAGTAAGAGTGCAATTTTAATGAATATATATTATATTTATATATATATATATATATATATATATATATATATATATATATATATATATATATATATATAATTAATATGATTCAGTAACTTATACAAATTAAATAAATGTTTGAAGTGCGTAGTTTCAATTTGCTCATTTTGAGGCTGCCAATAACGAAATGTGCCAAGTTTGTCTTAAGTTATATAACTTTATGAGCTCACAAAAGCGCCCGACTATAAGACCGTTAACATTGCTTAATAAGCTAAGATCGTACCGATATTTGAATGGGACATACTTTGAAAGGAAGTAATTTATATTCATTATGAAGAAAATAAAACATTTCATGATATTTATGCGGATTTAAATCCACCGTGTGATATAATGTACTGTATTTAGCGATATATTCTAATATATGATACTAATATTTCAGATGTATTGTAAAATGAAATTAACATTTGTATTGATAAGTTTAACAGAAAATAAAGTTATATTCTAATTGTTATAATGAAGTTTTGTGTTAAAGGAATATGTAACAGTATTGCAGAAATATGTCTACGAATATTGATGCATATGATCGGATTTCATAGATTGTTATTTTATTCCATTATAGGAGTTTAAGCCAGACGAAAATGTCAGACTACCTAGAAGGAGCATAAATCAAATAATTATTACTGTTGTTCGTGATAATCCTAACCAAAAAGTGCGTGTAACTGTCGAGATAATAGGATGCTTCAAAATAATGACAACAACAACCACACCATACACAACACCCAAAACACAAACAACACCATACACGACTTCAACGTCGTCGTCTGAAGGAACAACGACCTCGTATGGAACAGCGACAACACCATACACGTCTACGTCAACAATTGAAGGGTCAAAGTCCTCGTATACAACGAGCACGACAACACCATACACGTCTACGTCAACATCCGAAGGGACAACGACGACACCATTCGAGACCACTATTTACGTAACGCCAACAACTGCTACAACACCTTACACCACTAGTTCGGGTAGGTTATTCGCAAAATAAGCAATTTCTGTATATGAATATACCAGATTAAACCTAAAAAACTGAAATATGACATTTCGGCAAGAGTAAATAGCACCATAGTTATAATTAAACGACTCAGAATTCCGACAATGGCACTGTATGAGTTTTGATGTTTTACCACCGCAGTTATGACAACTAGATGTGAGGTTGAAGAAGGTATGGACAAACCCCAGTACATTCCCGACGATAAGATTGTCGACGTAGATGATGAGACACCTGATGATGTCGAAAAACTTAGACCCAACAGCAACAGGCCGTTTGTAGCGGACAAAAAGAAACTCATCATTAAGTTCTGGTTTATGCCGGCTGTTCCAGTGGAGTCTGTTCGCCTTCCGACAGCTGACAACGTGGACTTTTTCACTGTTTCATATCTTCGTCCTCGCCAAGGCACTCCGGAAGTCGTTGTAGCAAGTGTGAGTATATGAATGGACATTAAAACTTCAACTAAACATTAATCACTTACTTTGAGTGTTATTGATTCTTCAATTTTAAAGCAATGTTCTAAATCGATTTTAAATTTAACGTTTACATGTATTTAAAAATGCATCAGTGTAACGTATTGCTTGAAATTTACTAAACTCAACTTCGTTAATAGCATAATTGTCGCTATGTACAAAACTTATTGCTCCGACTAAACTATAACTCCCTTTTAACGATAAGCCATTATCATTTAAATCCTTTACCAGAAATTTTCAAAAGAAAACGAGTGTTTTCGGTAAACAGCTTCGTCACACGGTAGAAATTGATTGGACTGACGGCTGTACACAGCGGTTCTGAAATATCAATTGGTTTTAATCTGAAACAAAATGTACAATATTTCTACACTACTACGTTGCATTTTAGCTCTTTTTTTAATCGATACAATGCCGTATTGTCTTCTTAAGGTAATCATATACTTTGA
This sequence comes from Mya arenaria, assembly GCF_026914265.1. Taxonomy (NCBI): domain Eukaryota; kingdom Metazoa; phylum Mollusca; class Bivalvia; order Myida; family Myidae; genus Mya; species Mya arenaria. Next base: position 6,375,229 of record NC_069122.1, read on the forward strand.
TTAACATGTTTAGGAAAAATAATATTGTTTTCAAACGACTAAGTTGCCTTTTATTTCTTTATTAAATCGATACAATGCCGCATTGGCTACTTTAGGTCATTATCTACTTAGATAAACATGCTTAGGAAAATTATATTGTTTTCAACATATTATGGTTATCATTACATGAGAATACGATTGTATCTTTAACGAAGATTGCTTTCATTAAGTAACGAAACATACAATAAGGTTTGCAATATTTGATTGAAATGTTTGGTATACATGTGCATATTTGTTTCTTCATTCAGGAGGTTGAACCGTCAAAGACAATAAGGTTCCCTGGACAACCAGATGCAGTAGATGTCATAATCACGTTCTATAGAGCAAATCCAAACCAGCCGATGAAAATACGTGTTTCAATCAAGGCATGCTTCAAACAAGTGACGACAACGACCACACCATACACTACACCAATAACACAAACAACACCATACATCTCTACTACGACTTCGTATGGTACAACGTCAACTACTCCATACACGACTTCAACTTCATCATCTGAAGGGACAACGACTTCGTATGGAACAGCGACAACAAGTCCATACACGACTTCTACTTCCGAAGGGACAACGACCTCGTATGGAACGGCCACGACAACACCATACACGTCTACGTCAACATCCGAAGGGACAACGACGACACCATTCGAGACCACTATTTACGTAACGCCAACAACTGCAACAACACCTTACACCACTAGTTCGGGTAGGTTATTCGCAAAATAAGCAATTTCTTCATATTGCAGATCAAACCTATAAAACTGCGACATTGAATTTTCAACAAGAGTAAATAGCACCATAGTTCAAATTAAACGACTCAGAATTCCGACAATGGCACTGTATGAGTTATGATTTTTTACCACCGCAGTTATGACAACAAGATGTGAGGTTGAAGAAGGTATGGACAAACCCCAGTACATTCCCGACGATAAGATTGTCGACGTAGATGATGAGACACCTGATGATGTCGGAAAACTTAGACCCAACAGCAACAGGCCATTTGTAGCGGACAAAGAGAAACTCATCATTAAGTTCTGGTTCATGCCGGCTGTTCCAGTGGAGTCTGTGCGCCTTCCGACAGCTGACAACGTGGACTATTTCACTGTTTCCTATCTTCGTCCTCGCCAAGGCACTCCGGAAGTCGTTGTAGCAAGTGTGAGTATATGAATGGACATTAAACTTCAACTAAACATTAATCACTTACTTTGAGTGTTATTGATTCTTCAATTTTAAAGCAATGTTCTAAATCAATTTTAAATTTAACGTTCATTTCAAAATGTATCAGTGTAACGTATTGCTTGAAATTCACTAAACCCAACTTCGTTAATAACGTAATTGTCGCTATGTACAAAACACATCGCTCCGACTCAAGTATAAGTCTTTTTTAAACTATAAGCCATTAAAATTTAAATCCTTAACCGAAAATGTCTAGAGATAACGCGTGTTTTCGGTAAACAGCTTCGTCACACGGTACAAATTGATTGGACTGACGGCTGTACACAGTGGTTCTGATATCAATTGGGTTTAGTGTAAAACTAAATGTACAACATTTCCAAATGACTTAATTGCCTTTTAGTTCTTTATTAAATCGATACAATGCCGCATTGTCTTCTTTAGGTCACTATTTATTTAGATAAACATGCTTAGGAAAACAATATTGTTTTCAACATATTATGGTTATCTTTACATGAGAATACGATTGTATCTTTAACGAAGATTGCTTCATTAAGTAACGAAACATACAATAAGGTTTGCAATATTTGATTGAAATGTTTGGTATACATGTGCATGTTTGTTTCTTCATTCAGGAGGTTGAACCGTCAAAGACAGTAAGGTTCCCTGGACAACCAGATGCTGTAGATGTCATAATCACGTTCTATAGAGCAAATCCAAACCAGCCGATGAAAATACGTGTTTCAATCAAGGCATGCTTCAAACAAGTGACGACAACGACCACACCATACACTACACCAATAACACAAACAACACCATACATCTCTACTACGACTTCGTATGGTACAACGTCAACAACTCCATACACGACTTCAACTTCATCATCTGAAGGGACAACGACTTCGTATGGAACAGCGACAACAACTCCATACACGACTTCTACTTCCGAAGGGACAACGACCTCGTATGGAACGGCCACGACAACACCATACACGTCTACGTCAACATCCGAAGGGACAACGACCTCGTATGGAACAACCACGACAACACCATACACGTCTACGTCAACATCCGAAGGGACAACGACGACACCATTCGAGACCACTATTTACGTAACGCCAACAACTGCAACAACACCTTACACCACTAGTTCGGGTAGGTTATTCGCAAAATAAGCAATTTCTTCATATAGCAGATTAAACCTATAAAACTGCGACATTGACTTTTCAACAAGAGTAAATAGCACCATAGTTAAATTAAACGACTCAGAATTCCGACAGTGGCATTTTATGAGTTATGATTTTTTACCACCGCAGTTATGACAACAAGATGTGAGGTTGAAGATGGTATGGACAAACCCAGTACATTCCCGACGATAAGATTGTCGACGTAGATGATGAGACACCTGATGATGTCGGAAAACTTAGACCCAACAGCAACAGGCCATTTGTAGCGGACAAAAAGAAACTCATCATTAAGTTCTGGTTTATGCCGGCTGTTCCAGTGGAGTCTGTGCGCCTTCCGACAGCTGACAACGTGGACTATTTCACTGTTTCCTATCTTCGTCCTCGCCAAGGCACTCCGGAAGTCGTTGTAGCAAGTGTGAGTATATGAATGGACATTAAACTTCAACCAAACATTAATCACAAACGTTGAGTGTTATTGATTCTTCAATTTTAAAGCAATGTTCTAAATCAATTTTAAATTTAACGTTTATTTCAAAATGTATCAGTGTAACGTATTGCTTGAAATTTACAAAACCCAACTTCGTTAATAACGTAATTGTCGCTATGTACAAAACACATCGCTCCGACTCAAGTATAGGTCTTTTTTTAACTATAAGCCATTAAAATTTAAATCCTTAACCGAAAATGTCTAGAGATAACGCGTCTTTTCGGTAAACAGCTTCGTCACACGGTAGAAATTGATTGGACTGACGGCTGTACACAGCGGTTCTGAAATATCAATTGGGTTTAATGTGAACCTAAATGTACAACATTTCCAAATGACTAAGTTGCCTTTTAGTTCTTTATTAAATCGATACAATGCCGCATTGTCTACTTTAGGTCATTATCTACTTAGATAAACATGCTTAGGAAAATAATATTGTTTTCAACATATTATGGTTATCTTTACATGAGAATACGATTGTATCTTTAACGAAGATTGCTTTCATTAAGTAACGAAGCATACAATAAGGTTTTCAATATTTGATTGAAATGTTTAGTATACATGTGCATGTTTGTTTCTTCATTCAGGAGGTTGAACCGTCAAAGACAGTAAGGTTCCCTGGACAACCAGATGCTGTAGATGTCATAATCACGTTCTATAGAGCAAATCCAAACCAGCCGATGAAAATACGTGTTTCAATCAAGGCATGCTTCAAACAAGTGACGACAACGACCACACCATACACTACACCAATAACACAAACAACACCATACATCTCTACTACGACTTCGTATGGTACAACGTCAACTACTCCATACACGACTTCAACTTCATCATCTGAAGGGACAACGACTTCGTATGGAACAGCGACTACAACTCCATACACGACTTCTACTTCCGAAGGGACAACGACCTCGTATGGAACGGCCACGACAACACCATACACGTCTACGTCAACATCCGAAGGGACAATGACCTCGTATGGAACGGCCACGACAACACCATACACGTCTACGTCAACATCCGAAGGGACAACGACGACACCATTCGAGACCACTATTTACGTAACGCCAACAACTGCAACAACACCTTACACCACTAGTTCGGGTAGGTTATTCGCAAAATAAGCAATTTCTTCATATAGCAGATTAAACCTATAAAACTGCGACATTGACTTTTCAACAAGAGTAAATGGCACCATAGTTAAATTAAACGACTCAGAATTCCGACAATGGCACTGTATGAGTTATGATTTTTTACCACCGCAGTTATGACAACAAGATGTGAGGTTGAAGATGGTATGGACAAACCCCAGTACATTCCCGACGATAAGATTGTCGACGTAGATGATGAGACACCTGATGATGTCGGAAAACTTAGACCCAACAGCAACAGGCCATTTGTAGCGGACAAAAAGAAACTCATCATTAAGTTCTGGTTTATGCCGGCTGTTCCAGTGGAGTCTGTGCGCCTTCCGACAGCTGACAACGTGGACTTTTTCACTGTTTCCTATCTTCGTCCTCGCCAAGGCACTCCGGAAGTCGTTGTAGCAAGTGTAAGTATATGAATGGACATTAAACTTAAACCAAACATTAATCACTTACGTTGAGTGTTATTGATTCTTCAATTTTAAAGCAATGTTCTAAATCAATTTTAAATTTAACGTTTATTTCAAAATGTATCAGTGTAACGTATTGCTTGAAATTTACTTAACCCAACTTCGTTAATAACGTAATTGTCGCTATGTACAAAACACATCGCTCCGACTCAAGTATAAGTCTTTTTTAACTATAAGCCATTAAAATTTAAATCCTAACCGAAAATGTCTAGAGATAACGCGTCTTTTCGGTAAACAGCTTCGTCACACGGTAGAAATTGATTGGACTGACGGCTGTACACAGCGGTTTCTGAAGTATCAATTGGCTTTAAGTGTGAAACTAAATGTACAACATTTCCAAATGACTTAATTGCCTTTTAGTTCTTTATTAAATCGATACAATGCCGCATTGTCTACTTTAGGTCATTATCTACTTAGATAAACATGCTTAGGGAAAAAATATTGTTTTCAACATATTATGGTTATCTTTACATGAGAATACGATTGTATCTTTAACGAAGATTGCTTTCATTAAGTAACGAAGCATACAATAAGGTTTGCAATATTTGATTGAAATGTTTAGTATACATGTGCATGTTTGTTTCTTCATTCAGGAGGTTGAACCGTCAAAGACAGTAAGGTTCCCTGGACAACCAGATGCTGTAGATGTCATAATCACGTTCTTTAGAGCAAATCCAAACCAGCCGATGAAAATACGTGTTTCAATCAAGGCATGCTTCAAACAAGTGACGACAACGACCACACCATACACTACACCAATAACACAAACAACACCATACATCTCTACTACGACTTCGTATGGTACAACGTCAACTACTCCATACACGACTTCAACTTCATCATCTGAAGGGACAACGACTTCGTATGGAACAGCGACAACAACTCCATACACGACTTCTACTTCCGAAGGGACAACGACCTCGTATGGAACGGCCACGACAACACCATACACGTCTACGTCAACTTCCGAAGGGACAACGACCTCGTATGGAACGACCACGACAACACCATACACGTCTACGTCAACATCCGAAGGGACAACGACGACACCATTCGAGACCATTATTTACGTAACGCCAACAACTGCAACAACACCTTACACCACTAGTTCGGGTAGGTTATTTGCCAAATAAGCAATTTCTTCGTATAGCAGATTAAACATATAAAACTGCGACATTAACTTTTCAACAAGAGTAAATAGCACCTTAGTTAAAATTAAACGACTCAGAATTCCGACAATGGCATTGTATGAGCTATGATTTTTTACCACCGCAGTTATGACAACAAGATGTGAGGTTGAAGATGGTATGGACAAACCCCAGTACATTCCCGACGATAAGATTGTCGACGTAGATGATGAGACACCTGATGATGTCGGAAAACTTAGACCCAACAGCAACAGGCCATTTGTAGCGGACAAAAAGAAACTCATCATTAAGTTCTGGTTTATGCCGGCTGTTCCAGTGGAGTCTGTGCGCCTTCCGACAGCTGACAACGTGGACTTTTTCACTGTTTCCTATCTTCGTCCTCGCCAAGGCACTCCGGAAGTCGTTGTAGCAAGTGTGAGTATATGAATGGACATTAAACTTCATCTAAACATTAATAACTTACGTTGAGTGTTATTGATTCTTCAATTTTAAAGCAATGTTCTAAATCAATTTTAAATTTAACGTTTATTTCAAATGTATCAGTGTAACGTATTGCTTGAAATTTACTAAACCCAACTTCGTTAATAACGTAATTGTCGCTATGTACAAAACACATCGCTCCGACTCAAGTATAGGTCTTTTTTTAACTATAAGCCATTAAAATTTAAATCCTTAACCGAAAATGTCTAGAGATAACGCGTGTTTTCGGTAAACAGCTTCGTCACACGGTAGAAATTGATTGGACTGACGGCTGTACACAGCGGTTCTGAAATATCAATTGGGTTTAATGTGAAACTAAATGTACAACATTTCCAAATGACTAAGTTGCCTTTTAGTTCTTTATTAAATCGATACAATGCCGCATTGTCTACTTTAGGTCATTATCTACTTAGATAAGCATGCTTAGGAAAATAATATTGTTTTAACATATTATGGTTATCTTTACATGAGAATACGATTGTATCTTTAACGAAGATTGCTTTCATTAAGTAACGAAGCATACAATAAGGTTTGCAATATTTGATTGAAATGTTTAGTATACATGTGCATGTTTGTTTCTTCATTCAGGATGTTGAACCGTCAAAGACAGTAATGTTCCCTGGACAACCAGATGCTGTAGATGTCATAATCACGTTCTTTAGAGCAAATCCAAACCAGCCGATGAAAATACGTGTTTCAATCAAGGCATGCTTCAAACAAGTGACGACAACGACCACACCATACACTACACCAATAACACAAACAACACCATACATCTCTACTACGACTTCGTATGGTACAACGTCAACTACTCCATACAAGACTTCAACTTCATCATCTGAAGGGACAACGACTTCGTATGGAACAGCGACAACAACTCCATACACGACTTCTACTTCCGAAGGGACAACGACCTCGTATGGAACGGCCACGACAACACCATACACGTCTACGTCAACTTCCGAAGGGAAAACGACCTCGTATGGAACGACCACGACAACACCATACACGTCTACGTCAACATCCGAAGGGACAACGACGACACCATTCGAGACCACTATTTACGTAACGCCAACAACTGCAACAACACCTTACACCACTAGTTCGGGTAGGTTATTCGCCAAATAAGCAATTTCTTCGTATAGCAGATTAAACATATAAAACTGCGACATTGACTTTTCAACAAGAGTAAATAGCACCTTAGTTAAAATTAAACGACTCAGAATTCCGACAATGGCATTGTATGAGCTATGATTTTTTACCACCGCAGTTATGACAACAAGATGTGAGGTTGAAGATGGTATGGACGAACCCCAGTACATTCCCGACGATAAGATTGTCGACGTAGATGATGAGACACCTGATGATGTCGGAAAACTTAGACCCAACAGCAACAGGCCATTTGTAGCGGACAAAAAGAAACTCATCATTAAGTTCTGGTTTATGCCGGCTGTTCCAGTGGAGTCTGTGCGCCTTCCGACAGCTGACAACGTGGACTATTTCACTGTTTCCTATCTTCGTCCTCGCCAAGGCACTCCGGAAGTCGTTGTAGCAAGTGTGAGTATATGAATGGACATTAAACTTCAACTAAACATTAATAACTTACGTTGAGTGTTATTGATTCTTCAATTTTAAAGCAATGTTCTAAATCAATTTTAAATTTAACGTTTATTTCAAAATGTATCAGTGTAACGTATTGCTTGAAATTTACTAAACCCAACTTCGTTAATAACGTTATTGTCGCTATGTACAAAACACATCGCTCCGACTCAAGTATAAGGTCTTTTTTTAACTATAAGCCATTAAAATTTAAATCCTTAACCGAAAATGTCTAGAGATAACGCGTCTTTTCGGTAAACAGCTTCGTCACACGGTACAAATTGATTGGACTGACGGCTGTACACAGCGGTTCTGAAATATCAATTGGCTTTAGTGTGAAACTAAATGTACAACATTTCCAAATGACTAAGTTGCCTTTTAGTTCTTTATTAAATCGATACAATGCCGCATTGTCTACTTTAGGTCATTATCTACTTAGATAAACATGCTTAGGGAAATAATATTGTTTTCTAACATATTATGGTTATCTTTACATGAGAATACGATTGTATCTTTAACGACAATTGCTTTCATTAAGTAACGAAACATACTAATAATGTTTGCAATAGTTGATTGAAATGTTTGGTATACATGTGCATGTCTGTTTCTTCATTCAGGAGGTTGAACCGTCAAAGACAGTAAGGTTCCTGGACAACCAGATGCTGTAGATGTCATAATCACGTTCTATAGAGCAAATCCAAACCAGCCGATGAAAATACGTGTTTCAATCAAGGCATGCTTCAAACAAGTGACGACAACGACCACACCATACACTACACCAATGACACAAACAACACCATACATCTCTACTACGACTTCGTATGGAACAACGTCAACTACTCCATACACGACTTCAACTTCATCATCTGAAGGTACAACGACTTCGTATGGAACAGCGACTAACAACTCCATACACGACTTCCACTTCCGAAGGGACAACGACCTCGTATGGAACGACCACGACAACACCATACACGTCTACGTCAACATCCGAAGGGACAACGACGACACCATTCGAGACCACTATTTACGTCACGCCAACAACTGCAACAACACCTTACACCACTAGTTCGGGTAGGTTATTCGCAAAATAAACAATTTCTTCATATAGCAGATCAAACCTATAAAACTGCGACATTGACTTTTCAACAAGAGTAAATAGCACCTTTAGTTAAAATTAAACGACTCAGAATTCCGACAATGGCACTGTATGAGTTATGATTTTTTACCACCGCAGTTATGACAACAAGATGTGAGGTTGAAGAATGGTATGGACGAACCCCAGTACATTCCCGACGATAAGATTGTCGACGTAGATGATGAGACACCTGATGATGTCGGAAAACTTAGACCCAACAGCAACAGGCCATTTGTAGCGGACAAAAATAAACTCATCATTAAGTTCTGGTTTATGCCGGCTGTTCCAGTGGAGTCTGTGCGCCTTCCGACAGCTGACAACGTGGACTATTTCACTGTTTCCTATCTTCGTCCTCGCCAAGGCACTCCGGAAGTCGTTGTAGCAAGTGTGAGTATATGAATGGACATTCAAACTTCAACTAAACATTAATCACTTACTTTGAGTGTTATTGATTCTTCAATTTGAAAGCAATGTTCTAAATCGATTTTAAATTTAACCTTTATTTAGAGATGTATCAGTGTAACGTATTGCTTGAAATTTACTAAACCCAACTTCGGTAATAACATAATGGTCGCTATGTACAAAACACTATTGCTCCGACTAAAGTATAACTCTTTTTTAACGATAAGTCATTAACATTTAAATCCTTTACCGGACACTGTCTAAAGATAAAGAGTGTTTTCAGTAAACAGCTTCGTCACACGGATAGAAATTGATTGGACTGACGGCTGTACACAGCGGTTCTGAAATATCAATTGGTTTTAATGTGAAACTAAATGTACAATATTTCCAAACGACTACGTTGCCTTTTAGTTCTTTTTTCAATCGATAAAATGCCGCATTGTCTACTTTAGGTCATTATCTACTTGGATAAACATGTTTAGGAAAATGCTATTGTTTCTAACATATTTTGGTTATCTTTAAATGAGAATACGATTGTATCTTTAACGACAATTGCTTTCATTAAGTAACGAAACATACTATAATGTTTGCAATAGTTGATTGAAATGTTTGGTATACATGTGCATGTCTGTTTTTCATTCAGGAGGTTGAACCGTCAAAGACAGTAAGGTTCCCTGGACAACCAGATGCTGTAGATGTCATAATCACGTTCTATAGAGCAAATCCAAACCAGCCGATGAAAATACGTGTTTCAATCAAGGCATGCTTCAAACAAGTGACGACAACGACCACACCATACACTACACCAATGACACAAACAACACCATACATCTCTACTACGACTTCGTATGGTACAACGTCAACTACTCCATACACGACTTCAACTTCATCATCTGAAGGTACAACGACTTCGTATGGAACAGCGACTACAACTCCATACACGACTTCCACTTCCGAAGGGACAACGACCTCGTATGGAACGACCACGACAACACCATACACGTCTACGTCAACATCCGAAGGGACAACGACCTCGTATGGAACGACCACGACAACACCATACACGTCTACGTCAACATCCGAAGGGACAACGACGACACCATTCGAGACCACTATTTACGTAACGCCAACAACTGCAACAACACCTTACACCACTAGTTCGGGTAGGTTATTCGCAAAATAAGCAATTTCTTCATATAGCAGATTAAACCTATAAAACTGCGACATTGACTTTTCAACAAGAGTAAATAGCACCATAGTTAAAATTAAACGACTCAGAATTCCGACAATGGCACTGTATGAGTTATGATTTTTTTACCACCGCAGTTATGACAACAAGATGTGAGGTTGAAGATGGTATGGACGAAACCCCAGTACATTCCCGACGATAAGATTGTCGACGTAGATGATGAGACACCTGATGATGTCGGAAAACTTAGACCCAACAGCAACAGGCCATTTGTAGCGGACAAAAATAAACTCATCATTAAGTTCTGGTTCATGCCGGCTGTTCCAGTGGAGTCTGTGCGCCTTCCGACAGCTGACAACGTGGACTATTTCACTGTTTCCTATCTTCGTCCTCGCCAAGGCACTCCGGAAGTCGTTGTAGCAAGTGTGAGTATATGAATGGACATTCAAACTTCAACTAAACATTAATCACTTACTTTGAGTGTTATTGATTCTTCAATTTGAAAGCAATGTTCTAAATCGATTTTAAATTTAACCTTTATTTAGAGATGTATCAGTGTAACGTATTGCTTGAAATTTACTAAACCCAACTTCGGTAATAACATAATGGTCGCTATGTACAAAACCTATTGCTCCGACTAAAGTATAACTCTTTTTTAACGATAAGTCATTAACATTTAAATCCTTTACCGGACACTGTCTAAAGATAAAGAGTGTTTTCAGTAAACAGCTTCGTCACACGATAGAAATTGATTGGACTGACGGCTGTACACAGCGGTTCTGAAATATCAATTGGTTTTAATGTGAAACTAAATGTACAATATTTCCAAACGACTACGTTGCCTTTTAGTTCTTTTTTCAATCGATAAAATGCCGCATTGTCTACTTTAGGTCATTATCTACTTGGATAAACATGTTTAGGAAAATGCTATTGTTTCTAACATATTTTGGTTATCTTTAAATGAGAATACGATTGTATCTTTAACGACAATTGCTTTCATTAAGTAACGAAACATACTATAATGTTTGCAATAGTTGATTGAAATGTTTGGTATACATGTGCATGTTCTGTTTTTCATTCAGGAGGTTGAACCGTCAAAGACAGTAAGGTTCCCTGGACAACCAGATGCTGTAGATGTCATAATCACGTTCTATAGAGCAAATCCAAACCAGCCGATGAAAATACGTGTTTCAATCAAGGCATGCTTCAAACAAGTGACGACAACGACCACACCATACACTACACCAATGACACAAACAACACCATACATCTCTACTACGACTTCGTATGGAACAACGTCAACTACTCCATACACGACTTCAACTTCATCATCTGAAGGGACAACGACTTCGTATGGAACAGCGACTACAACTCCATACACGACTTCCTACTTCCGAAGGGACAACGACCTCGTATGGAACGACCACGACAACACCATACACGTCTACGTCAACAGCCGAAGGGACAACGACCTCGTATGGAACGACCACGACAACACCATACACGTCTACGTCAACATCCGAAGGGACAACGACGACACCATTCGAGACCACTATTTACGTCACGCCAACAACTGCAACAACACCTTACACCACTAGTTCGGGTAGGTTATTCGCAAAATAAGCAATTTCTTCATATAGCAGATCAAACCTATAAAACTGCGACATTTGACTTTTCAACAAGAGTAAATAGCACCTATAGTTAAAATTAAACGACTCAGAATTCCGACAATGGCACTGTATGAGTTATGATTTTTTACCACCGCAGTTATGACAACAAGATGTGAGGTTGAAGAATGGTATGGACGAAACCCCAGTACATTCCCGACGATAAGATTGTCGACGTAGATGATGAGACACCTGATGATGTCGGAAAACTTAGACCCAACAGCAACAGGCCATTTGTAGCGGACAAAAATAAACTCATCATTAAGTTCTGGTTTATGCCGGCTGTTCCAGTGGAGTCTGTGCGCCTTCCGACAGCTGACAACGTGGACTATTTCACTGTTTCCTATCTTCGTCCTCGCCAAGGCACTCCGGAAGTCGTTGTAGCAAGTGTGAGTATATGAATGGACATTCAAACTTCAACTAAACATTAATCACTTACTTTGAGTGTTATTGATTCTTCAATTTGAAAGCAATGTTCTAAATCGATTTTAAATTTAACCTTTATTTAGAGATGTATCAGTGTAACGTATTGCTTGAAATTTACTAAACCCAACTTCGGTAATAACATAATGGTCGCTATGTACAAAACACTATTGCTCCGACTAAAGTATAACTCTTTTTTAACGATAAGTCATTAACATTTAAATCCTTTACCGACACTGTCTAAAGATAAAGAGTGTTTTCAGTAAACAGCTTCGTCACACGGTAGAAATTGATTGGACTGACGGCTGTACACAGCGGTTCTGAAATATCAATTGGTTTTAATGTGAAACTAAATGTACAATATTTCCAAACGACTACGTTGCCTTTTAGTTCTTTTTCAATCGATAAAATGCCGCATTGTCTACTTTAGGTCATTATCTACTTGGATAAACATGTTTAGGAAAATGCTATTGTTTCTAACATATTTTGGTTATCTTTAAATGAGAATACGATTGTATCTTTAACGACAATTGCTTTCATTAAGTAACGAAACATACTATAATGTTTGCAATAGTTGATTGAAATGTTTGGTATACATGTGCATGTCTGTTTTTCATTCAGGAGGTTGAACCGTCAAAGACAGTAAGGTTCCCTGGACAACCAGATGCTGTAGATGTCATAATCACGTTCTATAGAGCAAATCCAAACCAGCCGATGAAAATACGTGTTTCAATCAAGGCATGCTTCAAACAAGTGACGACAACGACCACACCATACACTACACCAATGAACACAAACAACACCATACATCTCTACTACGACTTCGTATGGTAACAACGTCAACTACTCCATACACGACTTCAACTTCATCATCTGAAGGTACAACGACTTCGTATGGAACAGCGACTAACAACTCCATACACGACTTCCTACTTCCGAAGGGACAACGACCTCGTATGGAACGGACCACGACAACACCATACACGTCTACGTCAACATCCGAAGGGACAACGACCTCGTATGGAACGACCACGACAACACCATACACGTCTACGTCAACATCCGAAGGGACAACGACGACACCATTCGAGACCACTATTTACGTAACGCCAACAACTGCAACAACACCTTACACCACTAGTTCGGGTAGGTTATTCGCAAAATAAACAATTTCTTCATATAGCAGATTCAAACCTATAAAACTGCGACATTTGACTTTTCAACAAGAGTAAATAGCACCTATTAGTTAAAATTAAACGACTCAGAATTCCGACAATGGCACTGTATGAGTTATGATTTTTTACCACCGCAGTTATGACAACAAGATGTGAGGTTGAAGAAGGTATGGACGAAACCCCAGTACATTCCCGACGATAAGATTGTCGACGTAGATGATGAGACACCTGATGATGTCGGAAAACTTAGACCCAACAGCAACAGGCCATTTGTAGCGGACAAAAATAAACTCATCATTAAGTTCTGGTTTATGCCGGCTGTTCCAGTGGAGTCTGTGCGCCTTCCGACAGCTGACAACGTGGACTATTTCACTGTTTCCTATCTTCGTCCTCGCCAAGGCACTCCGGAAGTCGTTGTAGCAAGTGTGAGTATATGAATGGACATTCAAACTTCAACTAAACATTAATCACTTACTTTGAGTGTTATTGATTCTTCAATTTGAAAGCAATGTTCTAAATCGATTTTAAATTTAACCTTTATTTAGAGATGTATCAGTGTAACGTATTGCTTGAAATTTACTAAACCCAACTTCGGTAATAACATAATGGTCGCTATGTACAAAACCTATTGCTCCGACTAAAGTATAACTCTTTTTTAACGATAAGTCATTGACATTTAAATCCTTTACCGGACACTGTCTAAAGATAAAGAGTGTTTTCAGCAAACAGCTTCGTCACACGATAGAAATTGATTGGACTGACGGCTGTACACAGCGGTTCTGAAATATCAATTGGTTTTAATGTGAAACTAAATGTACAATATTTCCAAACGACTACGTTGCCTTTTAGTTCTTTTTTCAATCGATAAAATGCCGCATTGTCTACTTTAGGTCATTATCTACTTGGATAAACATGTTTAGGAAAATGCTATTGTTTCTAACATATTTTGGTTATCTTTAAATGAGAATACGATTGTATCTTTAACGACAATTGCTTTCATTAAGTAACGAAACATACTATAATGTTTGCAATAGTTGATTGAAATGTTTGGTATACATGTGCATGTCTGTTTTTCATTCAGGAGGTTGAACCGTCAAAGACAGTAAGGTTCCCTGGACAACCAGATGCTGTAGATGTCATAATCACGTTCTATAGAGCAAATCCAAACCAGCCGATGAAAATACGTGTTTCAATCAAGGCATGCTTCAAACAAGTGACGACAACGACCACACCATACACTACACCAATGACACAAACAACACCATACATCTCTACTACGACTTCGTATGGTACAACGTCAACTACTCCATACACGACTTCAACTTCATCATCTGAAGGTACAACGACTTCGTATGGAACAGCGACTACAACTCCATACACGACTTCCTACTTCCGAAGGGACAACGACCTCGTATGGAACGGACCACGACAACACCATACACGTCTACGTCAACATCCGAAGGGACAACGACCTCGTATGGAACGACCACGACAACACCATACACGTCTACGTCAACATCCGAAGGGACAACGACGACACCATTCGAGACCACTATTTACGTCACGCCAACAACTGCAACAACACCTTACACCACTAGTTCGGGTAGGTTATTCGCAAAATAAACAATTTCTTCATATAGCAGATTAAACCTATAAAACTGCGACATTTGACTTTTCAACAAGAGTAAATAGCACTTTAGTTAAAATTAAACGACTCAGAATTCCGACAATGGCACTGTATGAGTTATGATTTTTTACCACCGCAGTTATGACAACAAGATGTGAGGTTGAAGAATGGTATGGACGAAACCCCAGTACATTCCCGACGATAAGATTGTCGACGTAGATGATGAGACACCTGATGATGTCGGAAAACTTAGACCCAACAGCAACAGGCCATTTGTAGCGGACAAAAATAAACTCATCATTAAGTTCTGGTTTCATGCCGGCTGTTCCAGTGGAGTCTGTGCGCCTTCCGACAGCTGACAACGTGGACTATTTCACTGTTTCCTATCTTCGTCCTCGCCAAGGCACTCCGGAAGTCGTTGTAGCAAGTGTGAGTATATGAATGGACATTCAAACTTCAACTAAACATTAATCACTTACGTTGAGTGTTATTGATTCTTCAATTTTAAAGCAATGTTCTAAATCGATTTTAAATTTAACGTTTATTTCAAAATGTATCAGTGTAACGTATTGCTTGAAATTTACTAAACCCAACTTCGTTAATAACGTAATTGTCGCTATGTACAAAACACTATCGCTCCGACTCAAGTATAAGTCTTTTTTTAACTATAAGCCATTAAAATTTAAATCCTTAACCGAAAATGTCTAGAGATAACGCGTGCTTTTCAGGTAAACAGCTTCAGTCACACGGTAGAAATTGATTGGACTGACGGCTGTACACAGCGGTTCTGAAATATCAATTGGCTTTAGTGTGAAACTAAATGTACAACATTTCCAAATGACTTAATTGCCTTTTAGTTCATTATTAAATCGATACAATGCCGCATTGTCTACTTTAGGTCATTATCTACTTAGATAAACATGCTTAGGAAAATAATATTGTTTTCAACATATTATGGTTATCTTTACATGAGAATACGATTGTATCTTTAACGAAGATTGCTTTCATTAAGTAACGAAACATACAATAAGGTTTGCAATATTTGATTGAAATGTTTGGTATACATGTGCATGTTTGTTTCTTCATTCAGGAGGTTGAACCGTCAAAGACAGTAAGGTTCCCTGGACAACCAGATGCTGTAGATGTCATAATCACGTTCTATAGAGCAAATCCAAACCAGCCGATGAAAATACGTGTTTCAATCAAGGCATGCTTCAAACAAGTGACGACAACGACCACACCATACACTACACCAATAACACAAACAACACCATACATCTCTACTACGACTTCGTATGGTACAACGTCAACTACTCCATACACGACTTCAACTTCATCATCTGAAGGGACAACGACTTCGTATGGAACAGCGACAACAACTCCATACACGACTTCTACTTCCGAAGGGACAACGACCTCGTATGGAACGGCCACGACAACACCATACACGTCTACGTCAACAGCCGAAGGGACAACGACCTCGTATGGAACGACCACGACAACACCATACACGTCTACGTCAACATCCGAAGGGACAACGACGACACCATTCGAGACCACTATTTACGTCACGCCAACAACTGCAACAACACCTTACACCACTAGTTCGGGTAGGTTATTCGCAAAATAAGCAATTTCTTCATATAGCAGATTCAAACCTATAAAACTGCGACATTTGACTTTTCAACAAGAGTAAATAGCACCTTAGTTAAAATTAAACGACTCAGAATTCCGACAATGGCACTGTATGAGTTATGATTTTTTACCACCGCAGTTATGACAACAAGATGTGAGGTTGAAGAATGGTATGGACGAACCCCAGTACATTCCCGACGATAAGATTGTCGACGTAGATGATGAGACACCTGATGATGTCGGAAAACTTAGACCCAACAGCAACAGGCCATTTGTAGCGGACAAAAATAAACTCATCATTAAGTTCTGGTTCATGCCGGCTGTTCCAGTGGAGTCTGTGCGCCTTCCGACAGCTGACAACGTGGACTATTTCACTGTTTCCTATCTTCGTCCTCGCCAAGGCACTCCGGAAGTCGTTGTAGCAAGTGTGAGTATATGAATGGACATTCAAACTTCAACTAAACATTAATCACTTACTTTGAGTGTTATTGATTCTTCAATTTGAAAGCAATGTTCTAAATCGATTTTAAATTTAACCTTTATTTCAGAGATGTATCAGTGTAACGTATTGCTTGAAATTTACTAAACCCAACTTCGGTTAATAACATAATGGTCGCTATGTACAAAACCTATTGCTCCGACTCAAGTATAGCTCTTTTTTTAACGATAAGTCATTAACATTTAAATCCTTACCGACACTGTCTAAAGATAAAGAGTGTTTTCAGTAAACAGCTTCGTCACACGGATAGAAATTGATTGGACTGACGGCTGTACACAGCGGTTCTGAAATATCAATTGGTTTTAGTGTGAAACTAAATGTACAATATTTCCAAACGACTACTTGCCTTTTAGTTCTTTATTAAATCGATAAATGCCGCATTGTCTACTTTAGGTCATTATCTACTTAGATAAACATGCTTAGGAAAATACTATTGTTTCTAACATATTTATGGTTATCTTTACATGAGAATACGATTGTATCTTTAACGACAGATTGCTTTCATTAAGTAACGAAACATACATATAATGTTTGCAATATTTGATTGAAATGTTTGGTATACATGTGCATGTCTGTTTCTTCATTCAGGAGGTTGAACCGTCAAAGACAGTAAGGTTCCCTGGACAACCAGATGCTGTAGATGTCATAATCACGTTCTATAGAGCAAATCCAAACCAGCCGATGAAAATACGTGTTTCAATCAAGGCATGCTTCAAACAAGTGACGACAACGACCACACCATACACTACACCAATAACACAAACAACACCATACATCTCTACTACGACTTCGTATGGTACAACGTCAACTACTCCATACACGACTTCAACTTCATCATCTGAAGGTACAACGACTTCGTATGGAACAGCGACTAACAACTCCATACACGACTTCTACTTCCGAAGGGACAACGACCTCGTATGGAACGGCCACGACAACACCATACACGTCTACGTCAACAGCCGAAGGGACAACGACCTCGTATGGAACGACCACGACAACACCATACACGTCTACGTCAACATCCGAAGGGACAACGACGACACCATTCGAGACCACTATTTACGTAACGCCAACAACCTGCAACAACACCTTACACCACTAGTTCGGGTAGGTTATTCGCAAAATAAGCAATTTCTTCATATAGCAGATTCAAACCTATAAAACTGCCGACATTGACTTTTCAACAAGAGTAAATAGCACCATTAGTTAAAATTAAACGACTCAGAATTCCGACAATGGCACTGTATGAGTTATGATTTTTTTACCACCGCAGTTATGACAACAAGATGTGAGGTTGAAGAATGGTATGGACAAACCCCAGTACATTCCCGACGATAAGATTGTCGACGTAGATGATGAGACACCTGATGATGTCGGAAAACTTAGACCCAACAGCAACAGGCCATTTGTAGCGGACAAAAAGAAACTCATCATTAAGTTCTGGTTTCATGCCGGCTGTTCCAGTGGAGTCTGTGCGCCTTCCGACAGCTGACAACGTGGACTATTTCACTGTTTCCTATCTTCGTCCTCGCCAAGGCACTCCGGAAGTCGTTGTAGCAAGTGTGAGTATATGAATGGACATTCAAACTTCAACTAAACATTAATCACTTACTTTGAGTGTTATTGATTCTTCAATTTTGAAAGCAATGTTCTAATCGATTTTAAATTTAACGTTTATTTAGAGATGTATCAGTGTAACGTATTGCTTGAAATTTACTAAACCCAACTTCGGTAATAACATAATGGTCGCTATGTACAAAACACTATTGCTCCGACTCAAGTATAACTCTTTTTTTAACGATAAGTCCATTAACATTTAAATCCTTTAACCGACACTGTCTAAAGATAAAGAGTGTTTTCAGGTAAACAGCTTCGTCACACGGATAGAAATTGATTGGACTGACGGCTGTACACAGCGGTTCTGAAATATCAATTGGCTTTAATGTGAAACTAAATGTACAATATTTCCAAACTGACTAACGTTGCCTTTTTAGTTCATTTATTTCAATCGATACAATGCCGCATTGTCTACTTTAGGTCATTATCTACTTGGATAAACATGCTTAGGAAAATGCTATTGTTTCTAACATATTTATGGTTATCTTTAAATGAGAATACGATTGTATCTTTAACGACAGATTGCTTTCATTAAGTAACGAAACATACATAATGTTTGCAATAGTTGATTGAAATGTTTGGTATACATGTGCATGTCTGTTTTCTTCATTCAGGAGGTTGAACCGTCAAAGACAGTAAGGTTCCCTGGACAACCAGATGCTGTAGATGTCATAATCACGTTCTATAGAGCAAATCCAAACCAGCCGATGAAAATACGTGTTTCAATCAAGGCATGCTTCAAACAAGTGACGACAACGACCACACCATACACTACACCAATACACAAACAACACCATACATCTCTACTACGACTTCGTATGGAACAACGTCAACTACTCCATACACGACTTCAACTTCATCATCTGAAGGTACAACGACTTCGTATGGAACAGCGACTACAACTCCATACACGACTTCCACTTCCGAAGGGACAACGACCTCGTATGGAACGACCACGACAACACCATACACGTCTACGTCAACATCCGAAGGGACAACGACCTCGTATGGAACGACCACGACAACACCATACACGTCTACGTCAACATCCGAAGGGACAACGACGACACCATTCGAGACCACTATTTACGTCACGCCAACAACTGCAACAACACCTTACACCACTAGTTCGGGTAGGTTATTCGCAAAATAAAGCAATTTCTTCATATAGCAGATCAAACCTATAAAACTGCGACTTTGACTTTTCAACAAGAGTAAATAGCACCATTTAGTTAAAATTAAACGACTCAGAATTCCGACAATGGCACTGTATGAGTTATGATTTTTTACCACCGCAGTTATGACAACAAGATGTGAGGTTGAAGAAGGTATGGACGAAACCCCAGTACATTCCCGACGATAAGATTGTCGACGTAGATGATGAGACACCTGATGATGTCGGAAAACTTAGACCCAACAGCAACAGGCCATTTGTAGCGGACAAAAATAAACTCATCATTAAGTTCTGGTTTATGCCGGCTGTTCCAGTGGAGTCTGTGCGCCTTCCGACAGCTGACAACGTGGACTATTTCACTGTTTCCTATCTTCGTCCTCGCCAAGGCACTCCGGAAGTCGTTGTAGCAAGTGTGAGTATATGAATGGACATTCAAACTTCAACTAAACATTAATCACTTACGTTGAGTGTTATTGATTCTTCAATTTGAAAGCAATGTTCTAAATCGATTTTAAATTTAACCTTTATTTAGAGATGTATCAGTGTAACGTATTGCTTGAAATTTACTAAACCCAACTTCTGTAATAACATAATGGTCGCTATGTACAAAACACATCGCTCCGACTCAAGTAAAGTCTTTTTTAACTATAAGCCATTAAAATTTAAATCCTTAAACCGAAAATGTCTAGAGATAACGCGTGTTTTCGGTAAACAGCTTCATCACACGGTAGAAATTGATTGGACTGACGGCTGTACACAGCGGTTCTGAAATATCAATTGGCTTTAGTGTGAAACTAAATGTACAGCATTTCAAATGACTAAATTGCCTTTTAGTTCTTTATTAAATCGATACAATGCCGCATTGTCTACTTTAGGTCATTATCTACTTAGATAAACATGCTTAGGAAAATAATATTGTTTTCAACATATTATGGTTATCTTTACATGAGAATACGATTGTATCTTTAACGAAGATTGCTTTCATTAAGTAACGAAACATACAATAAGTTTGCAATATTTGATTGAAATGTTTGGTATACATGTGCATGTTTGTTTTTCATTCAGGAGGTTGAACCGTCAAAGACAGTAAGGTTCCCTGGACAACCAGATGCTGTAGATGTCATAATCACGTTCTATAGAGCAAATCCAAACCAGCCGATGAAAATACGTGTTTCAATCAAGGCATGCTTCAAACAAGTGACGACAACGACCACCACCATACACTACACCAATAACACAAACAACACCATACATCTCTACTACGACTTCGTATGGTACAACGTCAACTACTCCATACACGACTTCAACTTCATCATCTGAAGGGACAACGACTTCGTATGGAACAGCGACAACAACTCCATACACGACTTCTACTTCCGAAGGGACAACGACCTCGTATGGAACGGCCACGACAACACCATACACGTCTACGTCAACATCCGAAGGGACAACGACCTCGTATGGAACGACCACGACAACACCATACACGTCTACGTCAACATCCGAAGGGACAACGACGACACCATTCGAGACCACTATTTACGTAACGCCAACAACTGCAACAACACCTTACACCACTAGTTCGGGTAGGTTATTCGCAAAATAAGCAATTTCTTCATATAGCAGATTAAACCTATAAAACTGCGACATTGACTTTTCAACAAGAGTAAATAGCACCATTAGTTAAATTAAACGACTCAGAATTCCGACAATGGCACTGTATGAGTTATGATTTTTTACCACCGCAGTTATGACAACAAGATGTGAGGTTGAAGATGGTATGGACAAACCCCAGTACATTCCCGACGATAAGATTGTCGACGTAGATGATGAGACACCTGATGATGTCGGAAAACTTAGACCCAACAGCAACAGGCCATTTGTAGCGGACAAAAAGAAACTCATCATTAAGTTCTGGTTCATGCCGGCTGTTCCAGTGGAGTCTGTGCGCCTTCCGACAGCTGACAACGTGGACTATTTCACTGTTTCCTATCTTCGTCCTCGCCAAGGCACTCCGGAAGTCGTTGTAGCAAGTGTGAGTATATGAATGGACATTAAACTTCAACCTAAACATTAATCACTTACTTGAGTGTTATTGATTCTTCAATTTTAAAGCAATGTTCTAAATCAATTTTAAATTAACGTTTATTTCAAAATGTATCAGTGTAACGTATTGCTTGAAATTTACTAAACCCAACTTCGTTAATAACGTAATTGTCGCTATGTACAAAACACATCGCTCCGACTCAAGTATAGTCTTTTTTAACTATAAGCCATTAAAATTTAAATCCTAAACCGAAAATGTCTAGAGATAACGCGTGTTTTCGGTAAACAGCTTCGTCACACGGTAGAAATTGATTGGACTGACGGCTGTACACAGCGGTTCTGAAATATCAATTGGCTTTAGTGTGAAACTAAATGTACAACATTTCCAAATGACTTAATTGCCTTTTAGTTCATTAAATCGATACAATGCCGCATTGTCTACTTTAGGTCATTATCTACTTAGATAAGCATGCTTAGGAAAATAATATTGTTTTTAACATATTATGGTTATCTTTACATGAGAATACGATTGTATCTTTAACGAAGATTGCTTTCATTTAGTAACGAAACATACAATAAGGTTTGCAATATTTGATTGAAATGTTTGGTATACATGTGCATGTTTGTTTCTTCATTCAGGAGGTTGAACCGTCAAAGACAGTAAGGTTCCCTGGACAACCAGATGCTGTAGATGTCATAATCACGTTCTATAGAGCAAATCCAAACCAGCCGATGAAAATACGTGTTTCAATCAAGGCATGCTTCAAACAAGTGACGACAACGACCACACCATACACTACACCAATAACACAAACAACACCATACATCTCTACTACGACTTCGTATGGTACAACGTCAACTACTCCATACACGACTTCAACTTCATCATCTGAAGGGACAACGACTTCGTATGGAACAGCGACAACAACTCCATACACGACTTCTACTTCCGAAGGGACAACGACCTCGTATGGAACGGCCACGACAACACCATACACGTCTACGTCAACATCCGAAGGGACAACGACCTCGTATGGAACGACCACGACAACACCATACACGTCTACGTCAACATCCGAAGGGACAACGACGACACCATTCGAGACCACTATTTACGTAACGCCAACAACTGCAACAACACCTTACACCACTAGTTCGGGTAGGTTATTCGCAAAATAAGCAATTTCTTCATATAGCAGATTAAACCTATAAAACTGCGACATTGACTTTTCAACAAGAGTAAATAGCACCATAGTTAAAATTAAACGACTCAGAATTCCGACAATGGCACTGTATGAGTTATGATTTTTTACCACCGCAGTTATGACAACAAGATGTGAGGTTGAAGATGGTATGGCAAACCCCAGTACATTCCCGACGATAAGATTGTCGACGTAGATGATGAGACACCTGATGATGTCGGAAAACTTAGACCCAACAGCAACAGGCCATTTGTAGCGGACAAAAAGAAACTCATCATTAAGTTCTGGTTCATGCCGGCTGTTCCAGTGGAGTCTGTGCGCCTTCCGACAGCTGACAACGTGGACTATTTCACTGTTTCCTATCTTCGTCCTCGCCAAGGCACTCCGGAAGTCGTTGTAGCAAGTGTGAGTATATGAATGGACATTAAACTTCAACCAAACATTAATCACTTACGTTGAGTGTTACTGATTCTTCAATTTTAAAGCAATGTTCTAAATCAATTTTAAATTTAACGTTTATTTCAAAATGTATCAGTGTAACGTATTGCTTGAAATTTACTAACCCAACTTCGTTTAATAACGTAATTGTCGCTATGTACAAAACACATCGCTCCGACTCAAGTATAAGTCTTTCTTTTTTAACTATAAGCCATTAAAATTTAAATCCTTAACCGAAAATGTCTAGAGATAACGCGTGTTTTCGGTAAACAGCTTCATCACACGGTAGAAATTGATTGGACTGACGGCTGTACACAGCGGTTCTGAAATTCAATTGGCTTTAGTGTGAAACTAAATGTACAGCATTTCTAAATGACTAATTGCCTTTTAGTTCTTTATTAAATCGATACAATGCCGCATTGTCTACTTTAGGTCATTATCTACTTAGATAAACATGCTTAGGAAAATAATATTGTTTTCAACATATTATGGTTATCTTTACATGAGAATACGATTGTATCTTTGACGAAGATTGCTTTCATTAAGTAACGAAACATACAATAAGGTTTGCAATATTTGATTGAAATGTTTGGTATACATGTGCATGTTTGTTTCTTCATTCAGGAGGTTGAACCGTCAAAGACAGTAAGGTTCCCTGGACAACCAGATGCTGTAGATGTCATAATCACGTTCTATAGAGCAAATCCAAACCAGCCGATGAAAATACGTGTTTCAATCAAGGCATGCTTCAAACAAGTGACGACAACGACCACACCATACACTACACCAATAACACAAACAACACCATACATCTCTACTACGACTTCGTATGGTACAACGTCAACTACTCCATACACGACTTCAACTTCATCATCTGAAGGGACAACGACTTCGTATGGAACAGCGACAACAACTCCATACACGACTTCTACTTCCGAAGGGACAACGACCTCGTATGGAACGGCCACGACAACACCATACACGTCTACGTCAACATCCGAAGGGACAACGACTCGTATGGAACGACCACGACAACACATACACGTCTACGTCAACATCCGAAGGGACAACGACGACACCATTCGAGACCACTATTTACGTAACGCCAACAACTGCAACAACACCTTACACCACTAGTTCGGGTAGGTTATTCGCAAAATAAGCAATTTCTTCATATAGCAGATTAAACCTATAAAACTGCGACATTGACTTTTCAACAAGAGTAAATAGCACCATAGTTAAAATTAAACGACTCAGAATTCCGACAATGGCACTGTATGAGTTATGATTTTTTACCACCGCAGTTATGACAACAAGATGTGAGGTTGAAGATGGTATGGACAAACCCCAGTACATTCCCGACGATAAGATGTCGACGTAGATGATGAGACACCTGATGATGTCGGAAAACTTAGACCCAACAGCAACAGGCCATTTGTAGCGGACAAAAAGAAACTCATCATTAAGTTCTGGTTCATGCCGGCTGTTCCAGTGGAGTCTGTGCGCCTTCCGACAGCTGACAACGTGGACTATTTCACTGTTTCCTATCTTCGTCCTCGCCAAGGCACTCCGGAAGTCGTTGTAGCAAGTGTGAGTATATGAATGGACATTAAACTTAAACCAAACATTAATCACTTACGTTGAGTGTTATTGATTCTTCAATTTTAAAGCAATGTTCTAAATCAATTTTAAATTTAAACGTTTATTTAAATGTATCAGTGTAACGTATTGCTTGAAATTTACTAAACCCAACTTCGTTAATAACGTAATTGTCGCTATGTACAAAACACATCGCTCCGACTCAAGTATAGTCTTTTTTTAACTATAAGCCATTAAAATTTAAATCCTAAACCGAAAATGTCTAGAGATAACGCGTGTTTTCGGTAAACAGCTTCGTCACACGGTAGAAATTGATTGGACTGACGGCTGTACACAGCGGTTCTGAAATATCAATTGGCTTTAGTGTGAAACTAAATGTACAACATTTCCAAATGACTTAATTGCCTTTTAGTTCTTTATTAAATCGATACAATGCCGCATTGTCTACTTTAGGTCATTATCTACTTAGATAAACATGCTTAGGAAAATAATATTGTTTTCAACATATTATGGTTATCTTTACATGAGAATACGATTGTATCTTTAACGAAGATTGCTTTCATTAAGTAACGAAACATACAATAAGGTTTGCAATATTGATTGAAATGTTTGGTATACATGTGCATGTTTGTTTCTTCATTCAGGAGGTTGAACCGTCAAAGACAGTAAGGTTCCCTGGACAACCAGATGCTGTAGATGTCATAATCACGTTCTATAGAGCAAATCCAAACCAGCCGATGAAATACGTGTTTCAATCAAGGCATGCTTCAAACAAGTGACGACAACGACCACACCATACACTACACCAATAACACAAACAACACCATACATCTCTACTACGACTTCGTATGGTACAACGTCAACTACACCATACACGACTTCAACTTCATCATCTGAAGGGACAACGACTTCGTATGGAACAGCGACAACAACTCCATACAGACTTCTACTTCCGAAGGGACAACGACCTCGTATGGAACGGCCACGACAACACCATACACGTCTACGTCAACATCCGAAGGGACAACGACCTCGTATGGAACGACCACGACAACACCATACACGTCTACGTCAACATCCGAAGGGACAACGACGACACCATTCGAGACCACTATTTACGTAACGCCAACAACTGCAACAACACCTTACACCACTAGTTCGGGTAGGTTATTCGCAAAATAAGCAATTTCTTCATATAGCAGATTAAACCTATAAAACTGCGACATTGACTTTTCAACAAGAGTAAATAGCACCATAGTTAAAATTAAACGATCAGAATTCCGACAATGGCACTGTATGAGTTATGATTTTTTACCACCGCAGTTATGACAACAAGATGTGAGGTTGAAGATGGTATGGACAAACCCAGTACATTCCCGACGATAAGATTGTCGACGTAGATGATGAGACACCTGATGATGTCGGAAAACTTAGACCCAACAGCAACAGGCCATTTGTAGCGGACAAAAAGAAACTCATCATTAAGTTCTGGTTCATGCCGGCTGTTCCAGTGGAGTCTGTGCGCCTTCCGACAGCTGACAACGTGGACTATTTCACTGTTTCCTATCTTCGTCCTCGCCAAGGCACTCCGGAAGTCGTTGTAGCAAGTGTGAGTATATGATGGACATTAAACTTCAACTAAACATTAATCACTTACGTTGAGTGTTACTGATTCTTCAATTTTAAAGCAATGTTCTAAATCGATTTTAAATTTAACGTTTATTTCAAAATGTATCAGTGTAACGTATTGCTTGAAATTTACTTAACCAACTTCTTTAATAACGTAATTGTCGCTATGTACAAAACACATCGCTCCGACTCAAGTATAAGTCTTTCTTTAACTATAAGCCATTAAAATTTAAATCCTTAACCGAAAATGTCTAGAGATAACGCGTGTTTTCGGTAAACAGCTTCATCACACGGTAGAAATTGATTGGACTGACGGCTGTAACACAGCGGTTCTGAAATATCAATTGGCTTTAGTGTGAAACTAAATGTACAGCATTTCTAAATGACTAAATTGCCTTTTAGTTCTTTATTAAATCGATACAATGCGCATTGTCTACTTTAGGTCATTATCTACTTAGATAAACATGCTTAGGAAAATAATATTGTTTTCAACATATTATGGTTATCTTTACATGAGAATACGATTGTATCTTTGACGAAGATTGCTTTCATTAAGTAACGAAACATACAATAAGGTTTGCAATATTTGATTGAAATGTTTGGTATACATGTGCATGTTTGTTCTTCATTCAGGAGGTTGAACCGTCAAAGACAGTAAGGTTCCCTGGACAACCAGATGCTGTAGATGTCATAATCACGTTCTATAGAGCAAATCCAAACCAGCCGATGAAAATACGTGTTTCAATCAAGGCATGCTTCAAACAAGTGACGACAACGACCACACCTACACTACACCAATAACACAAACAACACCATACATCTCTACTACGACTTCGTATGGTACAACGTCAACTACACCATACACGACTTCAACTTCATCATCTGAAGGGACAACGACTTCGTATGGAACAGCGACAACAACTCCATAAACGACTTCTACTTCCGAAGGGACAACGACCTCGTATGGAACGGCCACGACAACACCATACACGTCTACGTCAACATCCGAAGGACAACGACCTCGTATGGAACGACCACGACAACACATACACGTCTACGTCAACATCCGAAGGGACAACGACGACACCATTCGAGACCACTATTTACGTAACGCCAACAACTGCAACAACACCTTACACCACTAGTTCGGGTAGGTTATTCGCAAAATAAGCAATTTCTTCATATAGCAGATTAAACCTATAAAACTGCGACATTGACTTTTCAACAAGAGTAAATAGCACCATAGTTAAAATTAAACGACTCAGAATTCCGACAATGGCACTGTATGAGTTATGATTTTTTACCACCGCAGTTATGACAACAAGATGTGAGGTTGAAGATGGTATGGACAAACCCCAGTACATTCCCGACGATAAGATTGTCGACGTAGATGATGAGACACCTGATGATGTCGGAAAACTTAGACCCAACAGCAACAGGCCATTTGTAGCGGACAAAAAGAAACTCATCATTAAGTTCTGGTTCATGCCGGCTGTTCCAGTGGAGTCTGTGCGCCTTCCGACAGCTGACAACGTGGACTTTCACTGTTTCCTATCTTCGTCCTCGCCAAGGCACTCCGGAAGTCGTTGTAGCAAGTGTGAGTATATGAATGGACATTAAAACTTCAACTAAACATTAATCACTTACGTTGAGTGTTACTGATTCTTCAATTTTAAAGCAATGTTCTAAATCGATTTTAAATTTAACGTTTATTTCAAAATGTATCAGTGTAACGTATTGCTTGAAATTTACTTAACCCAACTTCGTTAATAACGTAATTGTCGCTATGTACAAAACACATCGCTCCGACTCAAGTATAAGTCTTTCTTTTAACTATAAGCCATTAAAATTTAAATCCTTAACCGAAAATGTCTAGAGATAACGCGTTTTCGGTAAACAGCTTCATCACACGGTAGAAATTGATTGGACTGACGGCTGTAAACAGCGGTTCTAAATATCAATTGGCTTTAGTGTGAAACTAAATGTACAGCATTTCAAATGACTAAATTGCCTTTAGTTCTTTATTAAATCGATACAATGCCGCATGTCTACTTTAGGTCATTATCTACTTAGATAAACATGCTTAGGAAAATAATATTGTTTTCAACATATTATGGTTATCTTTACATGAGAATACGATTGTATCTTTGACGAAGATTGCTTTCATTAAGTAACGAAACATACAATAAGGTTTGCAATATTTGATTGAAATGTTTGGTATACATGTGCATGTTTGTTTCTTCATTCAGGAGGTTGAACCGTCAAAGACAGTAAGGTTCCCTGGACAACCAGATGCTGTAGATGTCATAATCACGTTCTATAGAGCAAATCCAAACCAGCCGATGAAAATACGTGTTTCAATCAAGGCATGCTTCAAACAAGTGACGACAACGACCACACCATACATACACCAATAACACAAACAACACCATACATCTCTACTACGACTTCGTATGGTACAACGTCAACTACACCATACACGACTTCAACTTCATCATCTGAAGGGACAACGACTTCGTATGGAACAGCGACAACAACTCCATACACGACTTCTACTTCCGAAGGGACAACGACCTCGTATGGAACGGCCACGACAACACCATACACGTCTACGTCAACATCCGAAGGGACAACGACCTCGTATGGAACGACCACGACAACACCATACACGTCTACGTCAACATCCGAAGGGACAACGACGACACCATTCGAGACCACTATTTACGTAACGCCAACAACTGCAACAACACCTTACACCACTAGTTCGGGTAGGTTATTCGCAAAATAAGCAATTTCTTCATATAGCAGATTAAACCTATAAAACTGCGACATTGACTTTTCAACAAGAGTAAATAGCACCATAGTTAAATTAAACGACTCAGAATTCCGACAATGGCACTGTATGAGTTATGATTTTTACCACCGCAGTTATGACAACAAGATGTGAGGTTGAAGATGGTATGGACAAACCCAGTACATTCCCGACGATAAGATTGTCGACGTAGATGATGAGACACCTGATGATGTCGGAAAACTTAGACCCAACAGCAACAGGCCATTTGTAGCGGACAAAAAGAAACTCATCATTAAGTTCTGGTTCATGCCGGCTGTTCCAGTGGGTCTGTGCGCCTTCCGACAGCTGACAACGTGGACTATTTCACTGTTTCCTATCTTCGTCCTCGCCAAGGCACTCCGGAAGTCGTTGTAGCAAGTGTGAGTATATGAATGGACATTAAAACTTCAACTAAACATTAATCACTTACGTTGAGTGTTATTGATTCTTCAATTTTAAAGCAATGTTCTAAATCGATTTTAAATTTAACGTTTATTTCAAAATGTATCAGTGTAACGTATTGCTTGAAATTTACTAAACCCAACTTTAATAACGTATTGTCGCTATGTACAAAACACATCGCTCCGACTCAAGTATAAGTCTTTTTTAACTATAAGCATTAAAATTTAAATCCTAACGAAAATGTCTAGAGATAACGCGTGTTTTCGGTAAACAGCTTCGTCACACGGTAGAAATTGATTGGACTGACGGCTGTACACAGCGGTTCTGAAATATCAATTGGCTTTAGTGTGAAACTAAATGTACACATTTCAAATGACAATTGCCTTTTAGTTCTTTATTAAATCGATAAATGCCGCATTGTCTACTTTAGGTCATTATCTACTTAGATAAACATGCTTAGGAAAATAATATTGTTTCAACATTTATGGTTATCTTTAATGAGAATACGATTGTATCTTTAACGAAGATTGCTTTCATTAAGTAACGAAACATACAATAAGGTTTGCAATATTTGATTGAAATGTTTGGTATACATGTGCATGTTTGTTTCTTCATTCAGGAGGTTGAACCGTCAAAGACAGTAAGGTTCCCTGGACAACCAGATGCTGTAGATGTCATAATCACGTTCTATAGAGCAAATCCAAACCAGCCGATGAAAATACGTGTTTCAATCAAGGCATGCTTCAAACAAGTGACGACAACGACCACACCATACACTACACCAATAACACAACAACACCATACATCTCTACTACGACTTCGTATGGTACAACGTCAACTACTCCATACACGACTTCAACTTCATCATCTGAAGGGACAACGACTTCGTATGGAACAGCGACAACAACTCCATACACGACTTCTACTCCGAAGGGACAACGACTCGTATGGAACGGCCACGACAACACATACACGTCTACGTCAACTCCGAAGGGACAAACGACCTCGTATGGAACGACCACGACAACACCATACACGTCTACGTCAACATCCGAAGGGACAACGACGACACCATTCGAGACCACTATTTACGTAACGCCAACAACTGCAACAACACCTTACACATAGTTCGGGTAGGTTATTCGCAAAATAAGCAATTTCTTCATATAGCAGATTAAACTATAAAACTGCGACATTGACTTTTCAACAAGAGTAAATAGCACCATAGTTAAAATTAAACGACTCAGAATTCGACAATGGCACTGTATGAGTTATGATTTTTTACCACCGCAGTTATGACAACAAGATGGAGGTGAAGAGGTATGGACAAACCCCAGTACATCCCGACGATAAGATTGTCGACGTAGATGATGAGCACCTGATGATGTCGGAAAACTTAGACCAACAGCAACAGGCCATTTGTAGCGGACAAAAGAAACTCATCATTAAGTTCTGGTTCATGCCGGCTGTTCCAGTGGAGTCTGTGCGCCTTCCGACAGCTGACAACGTGGACTATTTCACTGTTTCCTATCTTCGTCCTCGCCAAGGCACTCCGGAAGTCGTTGTAGCAAGTGTGAGTATGAATGGACATTAAACTTCAACTAAACATTAATCACTTAGTTGAGTGTTATTGATTCTTCAATTTAAAGCAATGTTCTAAATCGATTTTAAATTTAACGTTTATTTAAATGTATCAGTGTAACGTATTGCTTGAAATTTACTAAACCCAACTTCGTTAAAACATTGTCGCTATGTACAAACACATCGCTCCGACTCAAGTATAAGTCTTTTTTAAACTATAAGTCATTAACATTTAAATCCTTACCGAAAATGTCTAAGATAAACGGTGTTTTGGTAAACAGCTTCGTCACACGGTAGAAATTGATTGGACTGACGGCTGTAACAGCGGTTCTGAAATATCAATTGGTTTTAAGTGTGAAACTAAATGTACAAATTTCCAAATGACTAATTGCCTTTTAGTTCTTTATTAAATCGATACAATGCCGCATTGTCTACTTTAGGTCATTATCTACTTGGATAAACATGCTTAGGAAATAATATTGTTTTCAACATATTGGTTATCTTTAACATGAGAATACGATTGTATCTTTAACGAAGATTGCTTTCATTAAGTAACGAAACATATAATAAGGTTTGCAATATTTGATTGAAATGTTGGTATACATGTGCATGTTTGTTTTTCATCAGGAGGTTGAACCGTCAAAGACAGTAAGGTTCCCTGGACAACCAGATGCTGTAGATGTCATAATCACGTTCTATAGAGCAAATCCAAACCAGCCGATGAAAATACGTGTTTCAATCAAGCATGCTTCAAACAAGTGACGACAACGACCACACCATACACTACACCAATAACACAACAACACCATACATCTCTACTAGACTTCGTATGGTACAACGTCAACTACTCCATACACGACTTCAACTTCATCACTGAAGGACAACGACTCGTATGAACAGCGCAACTATACACGATTACTCGGGACCGACTCGTATGGAACGGCCACGACAAACCATACACGTTCTCGTCAACATCGAAGGGACAACGACCTCGATGGAAGACCACGACAACACCATACACGTCTACGTCAACATCCGAAGGGACAACGACGACACCATTCGAGACCACTATTTACGTCACGCCAACAACTGCAACAACACCTTACACCACTAGTTCGGGTAGGTTATTCGCAAAATAAACAATTTCTTCATATAGCAGATAAACCTATAAAACTGCGACTTTGACTTTTCAACAAGAGTAAATAGCACTTTAGTTAAAATTAAACGACTCAGAATTCCGACAATGGCACTGTATGAGTTATGATTTTTTACCACCGCAGTTATGACAACAAGATGGAGGTTGAGATGGTATGGACGAACCCCAGTACATTCCCGACGATAAGATTGTCGACGTAGATGATGAGACACTGATGATGTCGGAAAACTTAGACCACAGCAACAGGCCATTTGTAGCGGACAAAATAAACTCATCATTAAGTTCTGGTTTATGCCGGCTGTTCAAGTGGAGTCTGTTGCGCCTTCGACAGCTGACAACGGACTATTTCACTGTTTCCTATCTTCGTCCTCGCCAAGGCACTCCGGAAGTCGTTGTAGCAAGTGTGAGTATATGAATGGACATTAAACTTAAAACAAACATTAATCACTTACTTTGAGTGTTATTGATTCTTCAATTTGAAAGCAATGTTCTAAATCGATTTTAAATTTAACCTTATTTAAGATGTATCAGTGTAACGTATGCTTGAAATTTACTAAACCCAACTTCGGTTAATAAATAATGTCGCTATGTACAAACATGCTCCGACTAAAGTATAACTTTTTTTAAACGATAAGTCATTAAAACATTTAAATCCTTACCGACATGTCTAAAGATTAAAGAGTGTTTTCAGTAAACAGCTTCGTCACACGATAGAAATTGATTGGACTGACGGCTGTACACAGCGGTCTGAAATATCAATTGGTTTAATGTGAAAACTAAATGTACAACATTTCCAAACGACTATTGCCTTTTAGTTCTTTTTTCAATCGATAAATGCCGCATTGTCTACTTTAGGTCATTATTACTTAGATAAAACATGTTAGGAAAATAATATTTGTTTCAACATATTATGGTTATCTTTACATGAGAATACGATTGTATCTTTAACGAAGATTGCTTTCATTAAGTAACAAAATACAATAAGGTTTGCAATATTTGATGAAATGTTGGTATACATGTGCATGTTTGTTTTCATTCAGGAGGTTGAACCGTCAAAGACAGTAAGGTTCCCTGGACAACCAGATGCTGTAGATGTCATAATCACGTTCTATAGAGCAAATCCAAACCAGCCGATGAAAATACGTGTTTCAATCAAGCATGCTTCAAACAAGTGCGACAACGACCACACCATACACTACACCAATGACACAAACAACACATACATTTCTACTAGACTTGTATGGTACAACGTCAACTACTCCATACACGACTTCAACTTCATTATCTGAAGGGACAACGACTTCGTATGGAACAGCAACAACAACTCCATACACGACTTCAATTTCGTCATCTGAAGGGACAACGACCTCGTATGAACAACGATAACAATACAACGACTACACCTGTTTGACTACCACTCCATATCCCTGTCTTGTGCACACTGGAATGGATAGCCATGTTGACATTCGCGATAAAATATTAAAACAAATGACGACGATGTAACAGAAAAATAAATCGATTGAGGCCAGCCCATAAGAACCCAGCGGAAAGTAGCGTTTCCAAATTTTGGGTGCGTACATTACTCTTTACCATTCCTATTGTATTGATCACCCTGAAACATTTATTTCTTTTGGCAAAACTTGAATGAATCATCAGTTGAAATGGTTAAATTCTTATTACGTAACTTTATATTGTGTGACTAATGACTTTGAAATATCACATAAATGTGTTACTGCTTGTGTACGCATGGGCATGTTGCCTAATGTATTTGAAATAAAGTCAATATATATAAGATTGTCTTACACTTTTAAAATAATAGTATCGTATTCTTATATTCTTGTTGTGGTAAGCAGACTAGATTAAAACTCAAATTCTTTCCTTTTCATTCATAATTGGCATATTCTATTTCTTGTTTCAGGTGACAGTTGATATGCCAGAAGGAGTAATTGTGGAAAAAGTTGCCATGCCTACAAATAAGAACATTAAAACCATACTTGTATCATACGTTCTAGAAGATAGAAACACACCAGTGTTTGTTAACGGTGGAAAGGTTTGTTATTTGTCGCCTTTGGCTTTGAATAATACATTAAGTTGCTTTGTGCTGAAAATGCCGAAGAGAAATACTTCATTTAAGATGTATATAAAGTCCTCAGTTGAGAGAAAATACCGACAATTGCCCACTCTTTTAGCTATCCAAATCAAATACGCACAGTTTGTTCAGATTGCTGTTGTATGTTTAAAACAAAACAAGCCTTACCGATATGTGGGCCTTTCGGAAGAACATTTCCTGCCTATTATGATAGCTATTTATTTGTGACCAGAATTTTGACCTGCGTGGTTGTTTCTGTCAGTGTTTTGTCAAAGATTACTTTCAAACATCACAATGATTCCTGCGATTATCAAGCAATTTTCCCATGCTATCTTGCGCAAAACGTTTTTGAATTCTTAGGCTTAAATATAGGTTAGAACATTCACTAGGGGACCGTCTCGATATTATATTAGTTCCCAAATATAAGCGTATAAGCGATTAATTGAATTATACTCAAAAACATATACCTTTCATTGAAATGTCCTATTCAAATATAATCTCGTCTACGCCGGTGTTGTGGGACGTTTACAGTGTTTCCTCTATCATAACAGCCAATGAATGGGTTCAACAAAGTCGAAATGACTGTTTACATACCTTGGATACAGCTTGTGCTTTCGAATCATCTGTTATAAAGTCTGTTATAATGATGTGTAAAAATTGATGATGTTGGTTAGAGGC
The DNA here is from genome assembly GCF_026914265.1 of Mya arenaria. NCBI lineage: Eukaryota > Metazoa > Mollusca > Bivalvia > Myida > Myidae > Mya > Mya arenaria. The sequence continues at coordinate 6,411,158 of NC_069122.1, forward strand.
GCATTAGCCTGTATTTTATGTTTAAAATGTACACCTTTCTAAACAAAATCAAGAACAACATATCATTCAAACATTTACTGCCATTTAGTAAGTTTTATAAAAAATATAATGATAAAAAGGTCGATTTATGATAAAAAGGTCGATTTAAAAAACAAAACACATTTTTGCCAATGTTATGAAAATGAGAGTGAGTTATTGTGATAAACTTTAAAGAAGGTTATCTTCTTTGTCGTCATTTTTTGAGTTTAGGCAATTGCATTAATAAAAAAACTCCTTTCCAAAGACTCAATTCAGCCCGTTATACATCATTTGTATTCCTCAATATGATCAAAATAACTCGCTTAAGTCAAAAATAAAAAGCTGTCTTTAAATTTTGAATTGGGACGTATATCTGATGATAAGCAATGGACATTATTTTACAGCCAATCCCAGCCGACGAAAGGGTACCTATACCAACAGAGTTTCCCATCGTGCGCGTGAAATTTACTGTTGTGGAGAAGAAGGTCAACAGTGAACCATTGTTTGCTACAGTACAAGTATGGGGATGTTTTAAACTAGGTAAATATTCATTCAATCTTTTCGAGATAAATGTATAATATTTTAACCCAATCTGTGCTTCATTATAAGGCATTATTTCCTTTCATTGATTGGTTAATTGCTTATTAACGGCATCTCATTTCAGCAAATATGATATATGTGTGTTGTGTACCCAAGGTCAACAAAATTATCTTGTATAGACCCAGATATGTAGTTATTTGATAATGCCCCCACGTCTTTGCAACACAATTGTAAATATCTGAAATATATGAGCGGTCATTATCCAAATGAGTGTAGATAATGTATGTCTTTGATAAAATTTATTAATACGTCATTATTATTTTAGTATATCATTAACAGTGTGTTGGATGTATATGCAAACAGGAAAGGAAGAATGAGTTTAAACATATTAGAAAAAGATAAAAATAAAAAAAATCTTACTCAACTACAGTTGTATTGTAGCGTAAACCTTGAATTAAAGAGCTAGAATTGTTCTGTTAAGATATCAACTTCAAAATAATAGTAAAGGTTATCCTGCCTCCCTAAAACGTTAGCCATATTAGAACCATTTTATCCATTTGAATAGTAAACGTTTCCGATTGAGGTATATATGGTCGACGTTCTTTCAGCTGTATAGGTTTAGAAGACCTGAAGTCATCGTTTAAATGATAAAAATTGAGGACTTCCATTTGTTTAAAAATAGAGCATTATCTTCCTAGGATAGATAAGCACCAGGCCCTAATTTCTCGAAACGTATTAAGTCACTTAAAACAGGATTAAGCTAATCTCACTATTTTTGTTTTCCTATAATGTGTGTAATATTAACATTCTTGAGGGTTCTTAGAGTTTGAAAGGAATTGATAATCACAGTGATCTATTGTTTATCAGTAACATCATTATGTAAGACATTTTACTTAATCAGTAAACTACTTAAGTTTGGTATGCTTTAACCCTTCGGGCCAAACAATTGCCATCTATGTAGTTTTCTAGTGTTCAGTTCAAGAAGCCAGCTTCATAGGGCATAGCAATCTGGTGAAATAAGCTGGTGGCTAGAATGTCTAGAAAGCCTGATAACTGATACCTACATATGCCTAAGAGAATTGGAATCTGTATTTTGACAAGGGTCCAGGGTATTTGTTATATGGCGGAAAGCCTGCATTTTGAATTGTTTTCGCCTCAGGGCATAGCAATCTTTCGTTCTAAACATAAGGCACGGAAGCTTAAGAAACATTACACATGGGCGATCCTTATAAGCTTTTCGACACTGATTGAACTGATTTAAGTCGGCACGAGATAGTTTAACAGGTAAACTATATATAGTTGTTTCTCTCCGATTGTTTCGAGCTTGTTTGCCAAATTAAATTTAGGCAAAGTTAATAAGTCTTGATCATGTGACATTCCTAAAATAAATAAGGCATTTTTTGTGTTTGTTTTAGTAGAACACCGGCAGAATATAATTAGTTTTGCGTTATGCAAGCATTTGTTCTTCTTTTAACAAAGCTAAATAAACATCAAGTCACATCGATAGATATGATGGTTATCGGAAGACAATTTGAGAATACGAGCGATATAACAAAACCTGTTTTGATTTTCTTTTAATTTTCAGGAGTGACCGAGCAATCAATTAAATCAAATCGACGATAAATAAACATTGAAATAACCTAATTTCATAACTAGTGTATTTATGATAATTAATAATATATCTTAAATATGTTACACCTTAGATCAGTCTTAAATACTGTATGCATTTAAAATGTAACCTTCAATGTTTACCTGACAGCATTTAGATAGACTGATTGAAGGGGTTTAATCGATTGTTTCAGGTTGCAGAACCTCAAAATCATGTGATTTGCCTCTTTGCTCATTAGGACAATTAACCAAATTCTACATTTTTAGCGTAATAGTTATTTTCTTTGGAGAGGATTAAAACTTATTTCAATAGAATATTCGAAATTGGTAAAAAAAGCTAAAGCAAACTTGATGACCATGACATATTTGCAGACATCACTGAAAGTTTAGAATTTGTTAAATATATATCAGCTTAATTTATTATTTTCTAATCAACAGGTACTACAGCTACCCCGCCTGTTTCAACAACTACACCGTTTTTCACAGTCCCAACAACAGAAATGACAACAACAACGCCAGAAATAACAACATCTCTGCCTACAACAACTACACCATATTTCACAGTCCCAACAACAGAAATGACAACAACAACGCCAGAAATAACAACATCTATACCTACTACAACTACACCGTTTTTCACAGTCCCAACAACAGAAATGACAACAACAACGCCAGAAATAACAACATCTCTGCCTAAAACAACTACACCATATTTCACAGTCCCAACAACAGAAATGACAACAACAACGCCAGAAAAAACAACATCTATACCTACTACAACTACACCGTTTTTCACAGTCCCAACAACAGAAACGACGACTACGCCGTATTTTACCACTTCAGAAATACAGACAACAACAACACCGTTGATAACTACAACAACTACTCCATACACTCACACAGAAACAAGTTAGTGCCAATTCTTAATAATATTGCTCAATTGTTTACGTATTTGCTTTTACGAAAAGCTGTGATATGGACTAACAATTATTAATGACCGATGTATTAATTATTAATTCTTCCATATCAATTGTATCGTGTACAGCTGAATGGAAATAATGTTGTTTATATTTAATATCAAATATTAGTTCTAGATATAGAAATGCTTAGAAAAAGTGCTCGAACGAGACTTCATACCATTTTCATACTGCCAGTAGATGGTGTTCTGTCTCATCGTGTTGTGTTTGTGTTTTTTATTTATCGTTTGTGTTTGTTGCAGCTCCGTGTGCATTAGTAAACGGTATGACCGAACCGTTTTATATTCCAAGCAAACAAATTCTTATTGACAACGACGACTATCAGGATGATGTTGATAACCTAAGACCTAACAGCGATTCTCCGCTCATCGTGACCGACAAAGTTGTAACAATTCGAGTGTGGCTCATGCCCGATGTCCGTATTGAATCTGCGTCTCTGGTAACTTCACGGAATGTTGAGTCTTACGATGTGTCTTACATTCGCGCGGGAAGAGCGTCCACAGAAGTCCCAGTAAAGGAGGTATAACTCAATTTCATTACGGCTTATTTTAGGAGGAGTTTCTTAAATACTGACAGGATAGTGGCTTCAATCAATCAATCAATCAATCAATCAATCAATCAATCAATCAATCATTCAATCAAATCTTTATTTCCTCCTATATAAAAGATATGCGAGTATATTAAAACTTATAAAGTACTTTAATTATCCTACAATGTAACTATTTATTTTCTGATATTTCTTATTATCTGAAAATCAGTCAATAATTCCTTTTAAATACGATACCATCTAACTTAAGGCCAGTGTTGTCGGATGCCGACAAGGTTTCACTTACCATTTATGTCAATGGACAGTCCATTACTAGCTTATGGTTATTTTTTGACGTCGTGAGTCTTTCGTTTCGTGAATGTGATGCCTTGCCCTTTTGTCTATTTACATAGTTCAATGCTTTCATTATTGAATTTGTCTCTCTAGTTTCCATTGTAATATAAACACATATGTACGCCCCAGTAGACCCCGCTCTGTTCGTGTAAATGCTTATGTTATATGTTTCTTATAAACTATATTTAAACAAAAACATATTTCCGCACACAGACGTACAAACAGAAAAACCTCCCCTCGGCATGTTCAATTCGTTCGTTTTTGTGTTTGAACATCTAACGTTTTCTTGATAGTAAATATAAATGTATCCGCTTTTTTGGTACTTGAGTATAATGTTAACTATAGTAAACAGCTGATAAACTGATAAATAACTATATCATATATCTTTTCATACAGGATGTTAAGCCATCAGACACAGTTTTCTTCAAAGGGAACCCATATGCGTCTGATGTCGTATTCAGAATTTTACTTGATCGATCCTACACGTCCATGGCGATCCGTATTTCTGTTGTTGCTTGCTTCGAGCAATGTAAGTACGCGTGTAATTCGGTTAACATAGAGGTTGGGAAACACGACGTGTATGTGTCAATGTACGTCTAGCTACACGTCCTCGTAAAAGTTGCAGTTGAGTCTATTGGTCGTTTGCTAAATGTCTATATATGATTGTCATTGCAGACTCGCTGTTATCGCAAATATATTACTTATTCTCTTGATGCCGTACATGTAATTCTTATCTTGTACATTGTGCATAAAACATATGATTTAGTGCACAAAAGAGTTCATACGTACACGTGACCGTAAACGTATTGTTTCCAACCTCTCTATTCTTTATATAAATTGGCAATACCATAACCATGCTGTATGTATGTATGTATAGTATCGAGGTAATAAAAATATAACTTACTTATAGTTATTGAGTTGTGACGGCGTCAGCAAAATATGAGTCCTTTGGATGGAATCACGTGATCAAAAGTAGCTTTGGAAGATGCATTCATGTGCAGCCAATTGTATATTATAAAACTGGACAAAATATCCACGGATAATGTTTTGACTAGTTTGTACATATACGCAATTAAGTAAGTCGAAATAAATTATTTGATAAAAATGGACCAATCAATAAAATAAAATGACTACCGTTTACAAAACAAAACCGTTCACCAGCGGTGGAAAATTGGGTGCCGATTGTTTCCTAAATCATTAAATATGTCATAAAGATAGCTTGTGCATTGACAGTGTTACATTTATCACTTCTGTAAACCAGCCATGACTGCTTTTCACATACTTCGGATTGAATGGCCAATCGAATAAAACTTTTTTTCAAGTTAACAACGTTGTTGACGACATCGTTGTTAATATTTTAAGGTAAATTATTTTATGACATGCTTATATATGCAAATAAAGCTCCCGGTTAGTAAAGTTTTGAAAGTTGATGAACAATCGGCCCTTTCTTTGTTTCTCGGTATCTCGCTTCTAGAATATATTGTTTGTTGTTTTTTTCTTTCATAAAATGTGAACTACTTCATTATACATATGTTCTCTTTCTTAGTTACAACAACGACAACTTTGACCCCGACGACGTCAACAGCCACGAACTCGTATCCAACCACTTCAACACCAACACCGACAACATCAATGACAACACCCATCAGTACTTCATCGGCGACATCTTCACTCAGCAGTTGGTTGAACTATTCAACATCTTCATTCTACTTAGGAAAATCATCTGCAGCGACCATATATCCCATCTATACATCCTCTGAGCGAACAATTACACCAAAAACTCTTTCTTGTTAGTTAAGAATTGGTTATAGCTTGCTACGCGCGGGCGAGTATGGGTAGGGAGATGATAAAGCGACATAAAAAAGAATGGCGCTGCAGAGCCTTATAGTAAATTTAATCTTAAAATGAGTTTGGTGTCACTATTGCAGTTTAATATTGTCCGTGGTTCTACCTGCATGGGTTTAATTTTCTATTCGTTTCGTCAATTGATAGATTTAGAGAAAAAATCCGAATTTTATATTGGTTGATATTTAATAAATGCCTTTATTCGATGTAAGAACGATGTAGCTTATCGGACTTTGTTTTCGAAAATACTGGAATCTACAGTGAATATAGTTGATGATGTATGAACATCAGATTGACCTTAGTTTCATATTGAATACTACCCGAGTTCTAAAAACCATACAAGCTATTACTTTATGTTTTTTATTGTTTATGTATGCGTCGTATCCTCGGGAATACCGTAACATTAACTGAAAATCATTCATATTCAACGAATGAATGAGGTAGATTTATACAATATCTCAAATTCAAGGGTGATTTATCACCCGCATTTGCGTTTGCCTAGCAATGCCAATTTCTAATCTGGATTTATGGCTTCTTTTCAGCGACAACTCCGTTTTACACACCAAGTAAAACATCTACATTGTCGCCTGTTTCAACGACGACACCCTTCTCTACATACTCGACATCGACGGAATCTGTCCCATCAACCACATCAACGACACCGTATTCGTCAACATCAACAACATCTTCATCATCCTCACATCATCCGGTACAAACATAACATTATATTGAGAAATACATAAGTTAATGTTGTCGGTAATTGTTTCAAAAGACAATTTATTGATAAATAGAGGTTATTTGTGTCAGAGTAATTTAGCAAGATACTTCAATGAGTACGGTTTTTACAAGGCGAAATGAGTTGCAATCTTAAAATTCATCAAAATTAATGGACATTCACGACAAAAACTAGCCTACTGAAATCATACCGGAAATGATGTCATTGATTTTCGTCACAGCCCTTCGTGTGTTAACGTTTGTATTATCACAGTTAAACGGACTAAAACAGAGAATTATATTTCGAATATATCACTGTTTAAATGTTTTATTTTGGGTGCATTTGATGAAATGTTTTGTTTTTTCTTATTTACACTGAATCAAATTATTTTCCTTTTTATGTACACACGAGCAATCACATATTTATATAAAATAAACTAAGACGTATACGATAATGACAAAGTGTCTAATCAATGGCAAATATTCATTATCTAGGGTCCAATTTCTCAAAGTTTAAACATAACGAGTCTCTTATTCATTTAGTCAAAACACTTTATTTTAAAAAAAATAACAAAAAAATCGATAATCATGATAATCATTAAAAGTAGTTTCAAATACTAAAAACTCTTCAAAATAAAAATATTTCATAAATTACACCAACACAAAAATAGCGAGATGAGCTAGATCCAGTTATAAGGAACTTAATCTTGTTCGAGAAATTGGGACCAGTCTTATTATATGTCTCTTTTATTATACTATTCAAATTTTCCAGTATCAACAACTACACCGACATACACATCCTTGTCTACTGTGAGTCCGTGCCAGTTCTCAGAGGGAATGGACCGTCCTTCAGTAATAAGGTACTTTTTCAGCGCTTATATTAGTTGACTTGGTTGACTTTTTTAAGGGTTGACTGTTAAGTTCTCAGAGGGAATTGACCGTCCTTCGGTAATAAGGTACTTTTTCAGCGCTTATATTAGTTGACTTGGTTGACTTTTTAAGGGTTAACTGTTAAGTTCTCAGAGGGAATGGACCGTCCTTCAGTAATAAGGTATTTTTTCAGCGCTTATATTAGTTTACTTGGTCGACTTTTTTAAGGGTTGACTGTTAAGTTCTCAGAGGGAATGGACCGTCCTTCAGTAATAAGGTACTTTTTCAGCGCTTATATTAGTTGACTTGGTTGACTTTTTTAAGGGTTCTGTTAAGTATTGAAAGCATATATATGTATAGAAAGCATTCGTTTAAGGGTCAGTGAAAGATTTGGGAAGTTCGGACTTCTCGAGTATCCGTTCACTGACCAAATGTTTGATACACTGGTGATCCAATCTAAGTTATAATGATATAATTATGTTTATACTAACACTTAGAATGTGTATTTTTTTTATGAAAATACACATACAAAGTTGAAAAATAACGTTCAAATATAGCTGAACAGCGAACGAATCTGCTGTATGAACAGTGGTGGCGCCACACGGATCACTTGTTTAATCGATGTCACATTCATTTTAATGCATATACACGAATTGACCAATGTTAAAAGTCGTGTTGTTGTATCGTTAAAATAGTATGCGTTCATCTATGGAAGCGCAATAAGAGATTCAATTAGTATAGCGCTTTGTAAGTGAGTCATTAGCATTTTAAATTGGCTTGGAAGACCAACCTGACATATATAAAACATAAAGATCTTCCTCAATATAAACATGTGTGTTGAGAGCACGAACAATACAACGGACCAAGGCAACATACAAAGATAACATACTCATTTAAGTATTTTCCTCTAACACGTTTGCCTTGAAACCATTCCATAAAATAACGAATTAAAGTGTTTGCTTTATTTTAGCCTATATTGTACCATTTTTCATAGGGACGAGGATATTGATACAAATGATGCAAAGGTGAATGATAACAAGGACTCACTCCGCCCAAATAACCCGAGAAGCCCTGCCGAGAGCAAGGTGGACAACTTCACGATGACTGTTACCTTCCCAGAATACGGCGTTCCAGTAGATAGGATCAGGTTTCCGACAAGGGAGAACATTGATGCCGTGAAAGTATACATATACACGCCAAATAAGGATAAGCCACGACCACTGAACTATAACCAGGTTTAGAACAATTTATTTATTTCAGTACGTTTAAGGAAAATGGAATGCGAATGTATTTTCTTTTGCAATGACAATTACTTTGTTGTCACTTTGTGTTGTTATTTGCATCAAATGTGGAATGATGTAACTCTAGTTATAAAAGAGTTAATTTAAAAAAACAACAAACGTTAAGTGATAGACTCATTTCCATTAGCCATTTGAAATGTGTTCATCAGATTGTGTCATTATCGAAGATAACCACTTCGCCCTGTGTAAATATTATCCAAATGTATAAAAAGAAAGAAAGCAAAACAATACATATATTTAGCGTGTACCTTTTACTTTACACGTATTTTGTTGTGACATTATTCAGCCGATATCCCCAGACGACGATATACAAGTGCCGAGAGTATTTGTAACGAAGATCGTCATCGTGGTAGTTGACCGGGTTATGCCCAGAAAACCAGTTAGAATGACGGTGGAAATATGGGCCTGCTATGAAGTACAAAGTATGTTTGTTCATATTCGCACATTCGCTTAGGATTTTCGATTATCCCCCATATCTTTTTTCTGGTTTGAGAATGTTTGTTGTTGTGTTCTGTTATGCCTCATTACCGTTGACCATGTGCCATTGGACGGAGTTTATTTTAAAATACTACTGAACTTGTTTCTGTTTTTTCATATAAATATTTGGATGTAGGTTGTACTTCACAAATTTTACACCTCAACTTTCATTCCTTTAATGAACTGTCTTTCAGCAACTGCGATTACTATCAGATGAACGCTACATCTTCGGATATGTTCGAATCGCGTATAAACATACATGTACATTAAAAATTGTTTATCTTGTTATTGATTTTTTTGTGTCAGCAGGTCACGAAAAATATAAATCAGCTTAAAAAAATGTTGAAAGTGATAATTCATTATTTGTTATAACATTGTAGTATCTATCGGTTCAATTTTACGTTGAAAGTTATTACTTTTTCCCGCGTTATCATGACGTCATATGACAAACTGTTTCCGGTTACTTTCGGGTCGTTCTATTTACAGAACGGGTTAGAAAGAATTACTGAGAAGTTTTCTTAAATGAAATAAAGTTGTTTAATACAGTTCTGGAAATAAATAATGAACTTTTGGAATAAATTTAAGTAGTGAATTGCTTACATAAACATTCAAGAAACGTCTTTACCAGAATGTTTTAAAAACTGCTATAACACACATAAATATAGTGTTCTGTTTATGGCCAGATGAGCATTTCCCATACATGATATTTTAATAAAACAATTATCGTGCCAGTATTTCTTACAAACATGTGGTCGATATACATATAGGATGTTGCTTGAGGTTTTGTTTAATATAGAACATAATACAAATTTGTTGTTTTTTAAATCGTGTAAAATTAAAAACAAGCTGATATTGCTTTGTATAACAAGCTGTATAACAATCTGGTTATAAACGGCGCTAAATACATAAACTGTCGCTATATAGCGCGCACATTTTCAAAGCCATTATTTATCAAAACATTTAATGATGTTATTTAATACTGGCGATGACAATCCTGATATAAGTTTTGATAGTGTTCCTTAATCAATCTACCTTAATCATCTGTAACAGCAACAACCACGGCGGAGAGTTCAACGTCCACAACCACTTCGAGCTTGCCAACGACAACAACAACACCGACCATGACATCAACGTCAGCATATACAACATCTTCCTCGCCCGTGACTACAATAACAAGCACTCCATATGAAACCACTTCAGGTAAAGGTTATGCTTAGTTCTACAAAATTTGTGAAGAAATTAACATTTATTTATGCTTAGTCACTCTCGTTGCCACAATGTGGCACTCGCGAGAGTGTAGTTTTGTGGGTATGGGCAACCTGAGCACCTGGAGAAAACCAACTTGTCCGGTGTGGTGACCACAAATGAATCAGACATACGCCCAGATCGGGAATCGATCCCAGAACGTCTTGACAAGAAGAAGGTTCTCTAACCGGACAGCCATGTTTGCATTGCCTATTCTAACTTGTTGTACACTGCACAACGTTACACTTTAAAGGGACATAACATTGGTTTATGCAAATCAATGTATTATTATGTTTAACTGAGTTGACTTTAATGTAAAATGATATTTATTTATTTTTATTTCGGTACCGTTACTTTTTATACCATTTATAAATGGGTGCTTTAAATCAATAGCTACGTAGCTACAAATTCTCAAGTTATAAAGTGCCAAAGTATCCTGCTTAAAAAACATTGAAAACTATATTAACACTCAAAAAGTGATATTGTTGTAAACAAACTCGCAAGCAAAACGTAAGTGATTCTCGATGTACACCATTTAAAGAAGCGACCAGGAATAGAATTTGCGACTGTGGGTCCTTTCGTGTGCAAGGAATGGCTAAGCAGACTCGTTGCAATGATTTTATAAACAAAACCGTTGTAAACCATAGTATAACTAAAACTAAACAAGTGATAGCCAGTACAACGGGATGTATACGTTATCTGTCATTAATTGCAAATTTTAGTTACTTGGCATTTACAAAACTTATTTATTTACATTCACGTTTTTAAATTCTCACTAAACCTTTTTCGATTTAATTTTTCTACCAGGCCCATAACTCTCGCGACCGAATTTTTCCTTGATGATTTGAAAAACGAAATATCTGATACATTTTCATATGAAGTGCTCCAAACAGCAGTATCTTCTCTTTTGCTACAACGAACGGCATGTGGTGATAACCAAAATGTTAATTCATTAATTTTGAAATACAACTTTAACTTGTAAATATCATTATAATATTGCATACACATGGGTAATTCTGAAATACAGCTTGTTTCGTCCGTATTGGCAGAGATTGTTTCAACTCGTCATGGGAGATAACAAATGCAGGAGACTGTCAATATCAGGTTGACTTCTGCTTTTGTCAAGTGTTTTAACCCTATGCATTTTTGAAACACGGCTTACTTTTCTGTGCGCTGTCATGCTATTTTCGTGTTCATATTGATTTTGATTCTTTTATTTCTAAAAAAATGAAGCCAAGCGTTCACTATGCCAGGTTAAAACATTCTGAAATGACGTTATCAGCATGACGTCACGATGTTATGGTTATCACGCGACTTTCCAATAACGGCCAATTAAATTCACAGATATCTCTAAAACTAGCATTAAAGAAACAGACAAGTTCTTGAATTTCGTTGTAAGATCAAAATGTGCAGTGCTCGTTATGTATATGTAATTACTGTTCTGGAAATGTGTAACAAAACGATGAGGAAATAAAATAACCTTTAATAAGTAAACGAATATTAGACAAATATTAAACACTAAGTACTTCTATATAAAAAGACCGGATACCGTTTGATATTTTCTGTGTATTAACAAAAAAGGGACATATTCCTCATACGCAACAGCTCCAAGGAACTTGCCCGCTCAACCTCCAAAATGACAGAAAAAACATCCACACGTACACAAAACAATTTAATCATAGTTTGCAAACAATATAAAATGTGTCGTTACATGATATACGACAATGAACAATTATTTACTTGACTTTAATTGATTAAATCATCATTTGTGAAAAAAATGATTTGTGAATGTGAATAAAGCAGATAAAAATATTATACTGCGACTGTGACATTTGAATTGGTATAAAATACGAAAGCAATTTAGTGTTAATTAATCGATTCAGAATTTTAACAATAGCACTGTATGAGTTATGATTTTTTACCACCGCAGTTATGACAACAAGATGTGAGGTTGAAGAAGGTATGGACGAACCCCAGTACATTCCCGACGATAAGATTGTCGACGTAGATGATGAGACACCTGATGATGTCGGAAAACTTAGACCCAACAGCAACAGGCCATTTGTAGCGGACAAAAATAAACTCATCATTAAGTTCTGGTTTATGCCGGCTGTTCCAGTGGAGTCTGTGCGCCTTCCGACAGCTGACAACGTGGACTATTTCACTGTTTCCTATCTTCGTCCTCGCCAAGGCACTCCGGAAGTCGTTGTAGCAAGTGTGAGTATATGAATGGACATTCAAACTTCAACTAAACATTAATCACTTACTTTGAGTGTTATTGATTCTTCAATTTGAAAGCAATGTTCCCAATCGATTTTAAATTTAACCTTTATTTAGAGATGTATCAGTGTAACGTATTGCTTGAAATTTACTAAACCCAACTTCGGTAATAACATAATGGTCGCTATGTACAAAACATATTGCTCCGACTAAAGTATAACTCTTTTTTAACGATAAGTCATTAACATTTAAATCCTTTACCGGACACTGTCTAAAGATAAAGAGTGTTTTCAGTAAACAGCTTCGTCACACGATAGAAATTGATTGGACTGACGGCTGTGCACAACGGTTCTGAAATATCAATTGGTTTTAATGTGAAACTAAATGTACAATATTTCCAAACGACTACGTTGCCTTTTAGTTCTTTTTTCAATCGATAAAATGCCGCATTGTCTACTTTAGGTCATTATCTACTTGGATAAACATGTTTAGGAAAATGCTATTGTTTCTAACATATTTTGGTTATCTTTAAATGAGAATACGATTGTATCTTTAACGACAATTGCTTTCATTAAGTAACGAAACATACTATAATGTTTGCAATAGTTGATTGAAATGTTTGGTATTCATGTGCATGTCTGTTTTTCATTCAGGAGGTTGAACCGTCAAAGACAGTAAGGTTCCCTGGACAACCAGATGCTGTAGATGTCATAATCACGTTCTATAGAGCAAATCCAAACCAGCCGATGAAAATACGTGTTTCAATCAAGGCATGCTTCAAACAAGTGACGACAACGACCACACCATACACTACACCAATGACACAAACAACACCATACATCTCTACTACGACTTCGTATGGAACAACGTCAACTACTCCATACACGACTTCAACTTCATCATCTGAAGGTACAACGACTTCGTATGGAACAGCGACTACAACTCCATACACGACTTCCACTTCCGAAGGGACAACGACCTCGTATGGAACGACCACGACAACACCATACACGTCTACGTCAACAGCCGAAGGGACAACGACCTCGTATGGAACGACCACGACAACACCATACACGTCTACGTCAACATCCGAAGGGACAACGACGACACCATTCGAGACCACTATTTACGTCACGCCAACAACTGCAACAACACCTTACACCACTAGTTCGGGTAGGTTATTCGCAAAATAAACAATTTCTTCATATAGCAGATCAAACCTATAAAACTGCGACTTTGACTTTTCAACAAGAGTAAATAGCACTTTAGTTAAAATTAAACGACTCAGAATTCCGACAATGGCACTGTATGAGTTATGATTTTTTACCACCGCAGTTATGACAACAAGATGTGAGGTTGAAGAAGGTATGGACGAACCCCAGTACATTCCCGACGATAAGATTGTCGACGTAGATGATGAGACACCTGATGATGTCGGAAAACTTAGACCAAACAGCAACAGGCCATTTGTAGCGGACAAAAATAAACTCATCATTAAGTTCTGGTTTATGCCGGCTGTTCCAGTGGAGTCTGTGCGCCTTCCGACAGCTGACAACGTGGACTATTTCACTGTTTCCTATCTTCGTCCTCGCCAAGGCACTCCGGAAGTCGTTGTAGCAAGTGTGAGTATATGAATGGACATTCAAACTTCAACTAAACATTAATCACTTACTTTGAGTGTTATTGATTCTTCAATTTGAAAGCAATGTTCTAAATCGATTTTAAATTTAACCTTTATTTAGAGATGTATCAGTGTAACGTATTGCTTGAAATTTACTAAACTCAACTTCGGTAATAACATAATGGTCGCTATGTACAAAACCTATTGCTCCGACTAAAGTATAACTCTTTTTTAACGATAAGTCATTGACATTTAAATCCTTTACCGGACACTGTCTAAAGATAAAGAGTGTTTTCAGCAAACAGCTTCGTCACACGATAGAAATTGATTGGACTGACGGCTGTACACAGCGGTTCTGAAATATCAATTGGTTTTAATGTGAAACTAAATGTACAATATTTCCAAACGACTACGTTGCCTTTTAGTTCTTTTTTCAATCGATAAAATGCCGCATTGTCTACTTTAGGTCATTATCTACTTGGATAAACATGTTTAGGAAAATGCTATTGTTTCTAACTTATTTTGGTTATCTTTAAATGAGAATACGATTGTATCTTTAACGACAATTGCTTTCATTAAGTAACGAAACATACTATAATGTTTGCAATAGTTGATTGAAATGTTTGGTATACATGTGCATGTCTGTTTTTCATTCAGGAGGTTGAACCGTCAAAGACAGTAAGGTTCCCTGGACAACCAGATGCTGTAGATGTCATAATCACGTTCTATAGAGCAAATCCAAACCAGCCGATGAAAATACGTGTTTCAATCAAGGCATGCTTCAAACAAGTGACGACAACGACCACACCATACACTACACCAATAACACAAACAACACCATACATCTCTACTACGACTTCGTATGGAACAACGTCAACTACTCCATACACGACTTCAACTTCATCATCTGAAGGTACAACGACTTCGTATGGAACAGCGACTACAACTCCATACACGACTTCCACTTCCGAAGGGACAACGACCTCGTATGGAACGACCACGACAACACCATACACGTCTACGTCAACACCCGAAGGGACAACGACGACACCATTCGAGACCACTATTTACGTCACGCCAACAACTGCAACAACACCTTACACCACTAGTTCGGGTAGGTTATTCGCAAAATAAACAATTTCTTCATATAGCAGATCAAACCTATAAAACTGCGACTTTGACTTTTCAACAAGAGTAAATAGCACTTTAGTTAAAATTAAACGACTCAGAATTCCGACAATGGCACTGTATGAGTTATGATTTTTTACCACCGCAGTTATGACAACAAGATGTGAGGTTGAAGAAGGTATGGACGAACCCCAGTACATTCCCGACGATAAGATTGTCGACGTAGATGATGAGACACCTGATGATGTCGGAAAACTTAGACCCAACAGCAACAGGCCATTTGTAGCGGACAAAAATAAACTCATCATTAAGTTCTGGTTTATGCCGGCTGTTCCAGTGGAGTCTGTGCGCCTTCCGACAGCTGACAACGTGGACTATTTCACTGTTTCCTATCTTCGTCCTCGCCAAGGCACTCCGGAAGTCGTTGTAGCAAGTGTGAGTATATGAATGGACATTCAAACTTCAACTAAACATTAATCACTTACTTTGAGTGTTATTGATTCTTCAATTTGAAAGCAATGTTCTAAATCGATTTTAAATCTAACCTTTATTTAGAGATGTATCAGTGTAACGTATTGCTTGAAATTTACTAAACCAACTTCGGTAATAACATAATGGTCGCTATGTACAAAACATATTGCTCCGACTAAAGTATAACTCTTTTTTAACGATAAGTCATTAACATTTAAATCCTTTACCGGACACTGTCTAAAGATAAAGAGTGTTTTCAGTAAACAGCTTCGTCACACGGTAGAAATTGATTGGACTGACGGCTGTACACAGCGGTTCTGAAATATCAATTGGTTTTAATGTGAAACTAAATGTACAATATTTCCAAACGACTACGTTGCCTTTTAGTTCTTTTTTCAATCGATAAAATGCCGCATTGTCTACTTTAGGTCATTATCTACTTGGATAAACATGTTTAGGAAAATGCTATTGTTTCTAACATATTTTGGTTATCTTTAAATGAGAATACGATTGTATCTTTAACGACAATTGCTTTCATTAAGTAACGAAACATACTATAATGTTTGCAATAGTTGATTGAAATGTTTGGTATACATGTGCATGTCTGTTTTTCATTCAGGAGGTTGAACCGTCAAAGACAGTAAGGTTCCCTGGACAACCAGATGCTGTAGATGTCATAATCACGTTCTATAGAGCAAATCCAAACCAGCCGATGAAAATACGTGTTTCAATCAAGGCATGCTTCAAACAAGTTACGACAACGACCACACCATACACTACACCAATGACACAAACAACACCATACATCTCTACTACGACTTCGTATGGAACAACGTCAACTACTCCATACACGACTTCAACTTCATCATCTGAAGGTACAACGACTTCGTATGGAACAGCGACTACAACTCCATACACGACTTCCACTTCCGAAGGGACAACGACCTCGTATGGAACGACCACGACAACACCATACACGTCTACGTCAACAGCCGAAGGGACAACGACCTCGTATGGAACGACCACGAAACACCATACACGTCTACGTCAACATCCGAAGGGACAACGACGACACCATTCGAGACCACTATTTACGTCACGCCAACAACTGCAACAACACCTTACACCACTAGTTCGGGTAGGTTATTCGCAAAATAAACAATTTCTGCATATAGCAGATCAAACCTATAAAACTGCGACTTTGACTTTTCAACAAGAGTAAATAGCACTTTAGTTAAAATTAAACGACTCAGAATTCCGAAAATGGCACTGTATGAGTTATGATTTTTTATCACCGCAGTTATGACAACAAGATGTGAGGTTGAAGAAGGTATGGACGAACCCCAGTACATTCCCGACGATAAGATTGTCGACGTAGATGATGAGACACCTGATGATGTCGGAAAACTTAGACCCAACAGCAACAGGCCATTTGTAGCGGACAAAAATAAACTCATCATTAAGTTCTGGTTTATGCCGGCTGTTCCAGTGGAGTCTGTGCGCCTTCCGACAGCTGACAACGTGGACTATTTCACTGTTTCCTATCTTCGTCCTCGCCAAGGCACTCCGGAAGTCGTTGTAGCAAGTGTGAGTATATGAATGGACATTCAAACTTCAACTAAACATTAATCACTTACTTTGAGTGTTATTGATTCTTCAATTTGAAAGCAATGTTTTAAATCGATTTTAAATCTAACCTTTATTTAGAGATGTATCAGTGTAACGTATTGCTTGAAATTTACTAAACCCAACTTCGGTAATAACATAATGGTCGCTATGTACAAAACATATTGCTCCGACTAAAGTATAACTCTTTTTTAACGATAAGTCATTAACATTTAAATCCTTTACCGGACACTGTCTAAAGATAAAGAGTGTTTTCAGTAAACAGCTTCGTCACACGGTAGAAATTGATTGGACTGACGGCTGTACACAGCGGTTCTGAAATATCAATTGGTTTTAATGTGAAACTAAATGTACAATATTTCCAAACGACTACGTTGCCTTTTAGTTCTTTTTTCAATCGATAAAATGCCGCATTGTCTACTTTAGGTCATTATCTACTTGGATAAACATGTTTAGGAAAATGCTATTGTTTCTAACATATTTTGGTTATCTTTAAATGAGAATACGATTGTATCTTTAACGACAATTGCTTTCATTAAGTAACGAAACATACTATAATGTTTGCAATAGTTGATTGAAATGTTTGGTATACATGTGCATGTCTGTTTTTCATTCAGGAGGTTGAACCGTCAAAGACAGTAAGGTTCCCTGGACAACCAGATGCTGTAGATGTCATAATCACGTTCTATAGAGCAAATCCAAACCAGCCGATGAAAATACGTGTTTCAATCAAGGCATGCTTCAAACAAGTTACGACAACGACCACACCATACACTACACCAATGACACAAACAACACCATACATCTCTACTACGACTTCGTATGGAACAACGTCAACTACTCCATACACGACTTCAACTTCATCATCTGAAGGTACAACGACTTCGTATGGAACAGCGACTACAACTCCATACACGACTTCCACTTCCGAAGGGACAACGACCTCGTATGGAACGACCACGACAACACCATACACGTCTACGTCAACACCCGAAGGGACAACGACGACACCATTCGAGACCACTATTTACGTCACGCCAACAACTGCAACAACACCTTACACCACTAGTTCGGGTAGGTTATTCGCAAAATAAACAATTTCTTCATATAGCAGATCAAACCTATAAAACTGCGACTTTGACTTTTCAACAAGAGTAAATAGCACTTTAGTTAAAATTAAACGACTCAGAATTCCGAAAATGGCACTGTATGAGTTATGATTTTTTATCACCGCAGTTATGACAACAAGATGTGAGGTTGAAGAAGGTATGGACGAACCCCAGTACATTCCCGACGATAAGATTGTCGACGTAGATGATGAGACACCTGATGATGTCGGAAAACTTAGACCCAACAGCAACAGGCCATTTGTAGCGGACAAAAATAAACTCATCATTAAGTTCTGGTTTATGCCGGCTGTTCCAGTGGAGTCTGTGCGCCTTCCGACAGCTGACAACGTGGACTATTTCACTGTTTCCTATCTTCGTCCTCGCCAAGGCACTCCGGAAGTCGTTGTAGCAAGTGTGAGTATATGAATGGACATTCAAACTTCAACTAAACATTAATCACTTACTTTGAGTGTTATTGATTCTTCAATTTGAAAGCAATGTTCTAAATCGATTTTAAATCTAACCTTTATTTAGAGATGTATCAGTGTAACGTACTGCTTGAAATTTACTAAACCCAACTTCGGTAATAACATAATGGTCGCTATGTACAAAACATATTGCTCCGACTAAAGTATGACTCTTTTTTAACGATAAGTCATTAACATTTAAATCCTTTACCGGACACTGTCTAAAGATAAAGAGTGTTTTCAGTAAACAGCTTCGTCACACGGTAGAAATTGATTGGACTGACGGCTGTACACAGCGGTTCTGAAATATCAATTGGTTTTAATGTGAAACTAAATGTACAATATTTCCAAACGACTACGTTGCCTTTTAGTTCTTTTTTCAATCGATAAAATGCCGCATTGTCTACTTTAGGTCATTATCTACTTGGATAAACATGTTTAGGAAAATGCTATTGTTTCTAACATATTTTGGTTATCTTTAAATGAGAATACGATTGTATCTTTAACGACAATTGCTTTCATTAAGTAACGAAACATACTATAATGTTTGCAATAGTTGATTGAAATGTTTGGTATACATGTGCATGTCTGTTTTTCATTCAGGAGGTTGAACCGTCAAAGACAGTAAGGTTCCCTGGACAACCAGATGCTGTAGATGTCATAATCACGTTCTATAGAGCAAATCCAAACCAGCCGATGAAAATACGTGTTTCAATCAAGGCATGCTTCAAACAAGTTACGACAACGACCACACCATACACTACACCAATGACACAAACAACACCATACATCTCTACTACGACTTCGTATGGAACAACGTCAACTACTCCATACACGACTTCAACTTCATCATCTGAAGGTACAACGACTTCGTATGGAACAGCGACTACAACTCCATACACGACTTCCACTTCCGAAGGGACAACGACCTCGTATGGAACGACCACGACAACACCATACACGTCTACGTCAACACCCGAAGGGACAACGACGACACCATTCGAGACCACTATTTACGTCACGCCAACAACTGCAACAACACCTTACACCACTAGTTCGGGTAGGTTATTCGCAAAATAAACAATTTCTTCATATAGCAGATCAAACCTATAAAACTGCGACTTTGACTTTTCAACAAGAGTAAATAGCACTTTAGTTAAAATTAAACGACTCAGAATTCCGAAAATGGCACTGTATGAGTTATGATTTTTTATCACCGCAGTTATGACAACAAGATGTGAGGTTGAAGAAGGTATGGACGAACCCCAGTACATTCCCGACGATAAGATTGTCGACGTAGATGATGAGACACCTGATGATGTCGGAAAACTTAGACCCAACAGCAACAGGCCATTTGTAGCGGACAAAAATAAACTCATCATTAAGTTCTGGTTTATGCCGGCTGTTCCAGTGGAGTCTGTGCGCCTTCCGACAGCTGACAACGTGGACTATTTCACTGTTTCCTATCTTCGTCCTCGCCAAGGCACTCCGGAAGTCGTTGTAGCAAGTGTGAGTATATGAATGGACATTCAAACTTCAACTAAACATTAATCACTTACTTTGAGTGTTATTGATTCTTCAATTTGAAAGCAATGTTCTAAATCGATTTTAAATCTAACCTTTATTTAGAGATGTATCAGTGTAACGTACTGCTTGAAATTTACTAAACCCAACTTCGGTAATAACATAATGGTCGCTATGTACAAAACATATTGCTCCGACTAAAGTATGACTCTTTTTTAACGATAAGTCATTAACATTTAAATCCTTTACCGGACACTGTCTAAAGATAAAGAGTGTTTTCAGTAAACAGCTTCGTCACACGGTAGAAATTGATTGGACTGACGGCTGTACACAGCGGTTCTGAAATATCAATTGGTTTTAATGTGAAACTAAATGTACAATATTTCCAAACGACTACGTTGCCTTTTAGTTCTTTTTTCAATCGATAAAATGCCGCATTGTCTACTTTAGGTCATTATCTACTTGGATAAACATGTTTAGGGAAATGCTATTGTTTCTAACATATTTTGGTTATCTTTAAATGAGAATACGATTGTATCTTTAACGACAATTGCTTTCATTAAGTTACGAAACATACTATAATGTTTGCAATATTTGATTGAAATGTTTGGTATACATGTGCATGTCTGTTTTTCATTCAGGAGGTTGAACCGTCAAAGACAGTAAGGTTCCCTGGACAACCAGATGCTGTAGATGTCATTATCACGTTCTATAGAGCAAATCCAAACCAGCCGATGAAAATACGTGTTTCAATCAAGGCATGCTTCAAACAAGTGACGACAACGACCACACCATACACTACACCAATGACACAAACAACACCATACATCTCTACTACGACTTCGTATGGATCAACGTCAACTACTCCATACACGACTTCAACTTCATCATCTGAAGGGACAACGACTTCGTATGGAACAGCGACTACAACTCCATACACGACTTCCACTTCCGAAGGGACAACGACCTCGTATGGAACGACCACGACAACACCATACACGTCTACGTCAACACCCGAAGGGACAACGACGACACCGGGTAAAGTTTCCTTTTTCTATTTTGTTGAGGATACCAGTTTCTTGTGTTAGTTTTCAGCTTTTTATCTCAATGACCCCTTATCAATCCATGTGTAATATGAATCATGAGCATTGAATCTGATAAATAAGGGGAAGATATATAGTGAATCAGATACGATAATGAGGTTATAATAATATAAAAACGGTGTGTCTGTGTGTGGTGGTGGGGGTGGGGATGGTGGTTGTTTGGAGGGGGGTCTATATACTATTCATGTTGTTTTTTCTTAACAACTTGAACAAATTTTAATATTACCTTTGAACTTTATTTATTCGTTTGATGAAATTGAATTTAACTTGAATCGTCGATGTATTTAAATGTGATATTGTTTAAAGTACATGAATCATATAACTCAGTGGCCCATATTCACTAAATTGACCCCGTTGATAAGATTTGATAACTCAACGGAATTATAAAATAAATATAGGAAGCGAATGAAAGATTAAAGATTGGTTAACGATATATTTGTACATTAAATCGGAGGCTGATATTAAAACAGACTCATGTGCCTGCTCGTGCGTTATTTAAACATGCTTTTAAGCACTTAGTTTCTACGCTCAAAAGAATCAATGTAATTTAATCCACTATCGGACTAATTGTAACAGCCGAAAACATTTGCATTATGACGAATCGCCCATTTTATATATCTGTCCAAACCGCTCCCTTCATTAACATGTATGTTTAAGAAGTGTTTTATGAGTATGTTTTGAAAAAGATATCCAAGAAAGAGAATGAACTTTGTTGATTACAAAATGATCACGAACCCATTTGAATATTTATAACTGTGACACAACATTCTTTAATGCCTTTAAATGTATTTTTAACACGTTAAACATAGTAACGCCAAATACTATAACTAACACAAATTCTCGAATAAATGACATGGTTATTTAGACATGTAAGATTTATAAACAAATATAATCGCTACAGCGTGTTGGAAGTACGTTAAAATACGTGAAAAATTAACATGGTTTAAACATGGTGATAGGACACTAAAGCGAGGCTGTCGTTTGTTCTTGAAACAAATCCTATTTTTGTGAGCGACAATGCAATAATAAAAGTAAATATTTGCTTCGTATCAAGTGTCAATATTGTGCAGTGTATGTTATTGCCATGGTGATACAAAGCCATTAAAACTGTTGTTGATAATTTTAGCGGTATGCCTAATCAGCAAGGGAATGGACAGTCACTCAGATATTCCAGACAAAAATATTCGTACAAACGACCCTAACGTCAATGAAGATATCAATAAACTTCGACCAGAGCATAATAGCCCTGCTAAAAGTAGGAGACCAAATTTCAAGGTAAGGGACCATTTTGAAACGTATGTTGTTTGTGAGCTATTTAATAACACCAAAATATATTATTTTACGGCGTGGCGTTCTTTGTTTTTATGCTTTTCTCTCCAAATAACAAACGGATTTTCCCTTTATCGGTATGTTGGTCACCCCAAATGTAGAAAACCTTAAAATTTAACCTAGCAAATTGTAAATAATTCTTCAATAACTTTTTTCAACATAGTTTTCATGCGCATCAAAGTGGTGAGTTCTTGAACTAAATCTCTGAATAGCACATTTACTTAATTCCACCTACTGCATTTCAGGTGACAATCGACCTTCCATACGATGGTGTGATCCTGGACAGAGTGGTATTACCCGACAACAAAAACATCAAGGGCGTCGTGGTGTACTACATTCCGGCCGGAGAAGATACACTTGTCGCCATCAACAACGAACAGGTGCGTGACATTGAGATCCATTCCATAGCCAACAAAATAACTTGGATTGAATTGGATAAGTCTAAGCTAGAAACGTATTGAAATGTGATGACCTGGGGCTGTATTCAATAACCACCTTAGATTTCACTTAAATTTAAGATTAGAATCCGTGTGTTTTGATTGGAGTGTAAAAATAATTGACCAATAGAGTGAATGGAATCAGTGAGGCGTGTCTAAGACAAGGATAAGAAGGATATTGAATACGACCCCTGTGTTTATAAATTAAAATGAATTGTTTTTCTTAGTTTAATATAGTGATTTGTTTATAATTCAACATTCTGATATATTTATAATTTCAGATAAATAGTTCTTTTTTGGTTATGTGTGGTTATTTGATCGAGAGAAGTGAACATTTGTTAAAGGTTTAATGTTATGATGTGCTCAACCTATTTCTCGAAATAGTTTAAGCTTACCAAACTTCAAGGTCTATTAAATGTACTTCATTTAGCCAAAATGCTTACTTTAAATTTATTTTAAAAAAAAAGTTTATCGTGATTATAATAAATAAATTATTTTTTCATAGCTCTTCAAACTAAGAAAATACTACACGAATTATTCCAAAACAAAAATAGTGAGCTTAGCTTAATCCTTTTATAAGGGACTTACATTAATTCGAAAATTCGGCCGTGCATATGTAAACAGGAACATTTTTTCTCAAGTTGAAAGGGTCATGTGTTCATGATTTTAGCCTGTTCCTGCTGATGAGCCTGTGTCCATTCCATCGAAAGTGCCAGTTACCCGCGTGGTTATCATCGTTGTAGACAAATATATCTCGTCCGATCCAATCTCCATTACAATCCAAATCTGGGGATGCTTTGTACCTGGTGCGTACATTTTTCATACATTATTTGTAAGATTACGTTAACCGTATACTTAATATAAATGAGCTCATCCTCAATATTCAAAAACAGTGGTGCAAAATCGTACTGGTGATCAAAACCATAAGTAACAGCCGTGCAAAACCCTACTACCTTTCCATATCATGAGTGATAACGTTACGAAATCTTATTACCTTTCCATATCATGAGTGATAACATTACAAAATCTTATTACCTTTCCATATCATGAGTAACAGCACTACCAAATTCTACTACTGTGTTAATTATAGTTTTTGCATTATCTGGCATATCAAATGTAGACACTACTTTAACAAGGTATTCCGAAATTATATATAACATTTAGAAACTCGGGTATGTAGGACATTTGTAGACTAATACAAATATAGTTTGGGAGAGGAACTACTAATAGCTATAAGCTTTCAGCTATCTCTACAATCCACACAGGTTTCTATGATATATGGTTCGTACAATATATATTTTCGTGAAATAAACGATTCTTAAACTAAGTACAGCATGTGAAGTGTAAATATCATGGCATTTGTGTAAAACTAAATATTTTATTTTTTACACAGGGACGACAACTCCGTACTTGACAACTCAATCTTACTCAACGTCGACGATTCCTTGCGAGGCCGAGAGCATGTCGGAAAATCCAACATTCTTGCCAGAACGTAAGAATGAGTTGCTGTACCTGACAAGCTTTTTTTCTATGATCGTTATGTCTACTATTACATATTCAGTAATTGCGTGAAGAAAAATACTAAGCAGACGTTCAGTGTGGCTTGAAAGCCCTGTCTGTTCGTAAGAGGAATACGTTTATGACAATTTAGGTCAAAACAAATTAATAGCTAGATTTTTATCCATTTTTTGTTAAATATGGGCGGGTGACATTTTTTTTTTCATAGATGACTGTTTCACCATTGAATACACATGTGTGCATGTTCTGTCTTATTGTCTATGGCATCATATGCATGTCTTTCTAGACAAACTAGAATACAAACTAGCTTTGTATAATAAGTATAACTTTTCACAATTCCTTTGTTTTAAATGGCATAATTGTTTGTTATAAAGCATCTTTATTTTTTAATAATACCTTCTAGGTGCAATCGAGTGTAACGACCGCACCCTTGATGTGAGTCAGCTGGTTCCCGGTAATTCTAATGGACCCGCCAAGTCATACGCCAACGGGTTGATGATCACGCTGAACTTCGACGGCGGAGCGGCCATGGACAAACTTGAGCTGCCCACACACACGAACATTCACAGTATCAAGATCCTCATCCTACTGCCTGGAGAAATCAACCATATACCATTTAACGGAGGCCAGGTATGGAGCTCATAAACTGAAAAGTATTTTAGGAGTAAATGAAATGCGTTGTACGAATATGTCCTAATCGTGGGCCTGGAATAGTAAAGATGTACTTGCACAATGCTGTTTGACGTTTATAAGATTGTGAATACTAATCTGTTAAGTCCTGCCTACACTTGGATGGTCATATTATATTCACACAGTGTTCGTCTTTGTTAATTACTTATATACCTGATATTACAAGAGTAATATTTATTCCTTGTAGCCGATCATAGTGACAGGCGCCTACATCCAGCTAACGCCAGGAATCATGGCGAACCAGATCGTGATCATTGTCGTCGAGAAGCTGGATCCAGATGCACCGATCCTCATCACTGTCAACATCTGGGCCTGCTTCGATATCGGTGAGTACCGCTGAATGAACACTGTCAACATCTGGGCCTGCTTCGATATCGGTGAGTACCGCTGAATGAACACTGTCAACATCTGGTCCTGCTTCGATATAGGTGAGTACCGCTGAATGAACACTATCAACATCTGGGTCTACTTCGATATCGGTTAGTACCGCTGAATGAACACTGTCAACATCTGGGCCTGCTTCGATATCGAAGAGTACCGCTGAATGAACACTGTCAACATCTGGGCCTGCTTTGATATCGGTGAGTACCGCTGAATGAAGACTATCAACATCTGGTCCTGCTTCGATATAGGCGAGTACCGCTGAATGAACACTGTCAACATCTGGGTCTACTTCGATATCGGTAAATTCTGTTTAATGAACACTGTCAACATCTGGGTCTGATTCCATTTAGGCGAGTACTGCTGAATGAATACAGGTGGCAACACTTTCGATCTTTTTTTATTTTATTTTTAAGGAAATAAAGAAAGACGATCGAAAGTGTTTAGCCACTTAATGATGAATATACATCATAGGTCCTATTTCTACTTCCAGTTACCACACCTAGTTATTCCTCATCGTACATTACAACACAACCGCCATGTGACCTCCGAATGATCGATTACGACAGCAATGACGTCTCAGCAGGTGCGTCCTCGGAGATGCCCGCTGCCAAGGCTATAGAAGCACTGAAGGGCTCTGATGGATTCTGGTCCCCAAGACCGAAGGATTCTGAGGAGTATCCATTCGTCAACTTCCAGGTCTGAGTTTTACAATGGTTCTCGTTTCTAAAGCATCGATTCGTATTACGAAATATGTAATAGTTAGATGACATGAAGTAACATTTTAATGATTAGGAATGGGCGAAGTGAGCGACTAACCGCCTTAGTATCACCCCCCCCCCCCTACCAAATTTTATCAGCATTAAAATTAAGCCATGCGCCTGTCAAAAAGATATATCGATGCAATTTATTGTGACGTCATTTAATTCAGCGTTGACACTGAAATTGCGTATTTGCTTATGCAAACAGTAGGCGTGGCTAAATGCGCATGCGCAGCTAGAGCACTTTACTAAATAATGATGAGTAGACTTCAGCAATAAGTAGATATTCTTTACAAATAAGAAACTCATCATTTCAAAGATCTTCTACGTTTATTTACCGTCGCCATCTAGCACACTACCACAACAAAATCTCACCTTATAAACTTCTAGACTAGTCCATTTGACCCCTACCTGGGGGTTTTACCTTTTACCTTTTTATACAGGAACTCACCAAACTTCTCACATGTCCTGTTGTACATTATAATTAGTCTGAAATGTTCTCACTTATGAATATTCATTACCAAGTAATTATAATGTGTTTATAAACAAATATTAGTGGTCTATTCTACCTTGAAAACATCCTCGTCTGCAAATTTTTAATATGCATCTACCAAGATGATTGAATCAGGCTTTGGGGCGTTTGCTCTCGATTAAATGTTTAAAAAATGATATGTTATCGTATTTCTTTCTAGTAGCTTAACATCTCTTAATCATGGGAACTCGAGATAATGTCATATATACTCACAATAGCTTTGACAGCTGAGCGTTAACAGATTGCAGAATGACAAACGAATAACTAAGGGCCATAACTTTTGCGTAGGTTACATACAACTATTATTTTAGTCACGCACAATATTATTAGTTGATATTTATTAAACATCTTTCTTTAATGTCAGTATTCTTAAAATGTGATCCTGCGGAAGGGAACACGACTCCCGCTCCCAACCTGTAAAATATGATGAGACCAAAATAATGACCTACACGCTCAGGTTACACATTTCAAAATGCTACAGGTATGCCCCTGCATAGTTATATATGAAATTTGATTCATAGTACCTCATAATAAATCATACAATACATTTGTGTTGATACCCAAATACTCAAAATCATACTTTTCAGATTCAGGCCAAGGGAGAGAAGGCTGCCGTCTACAAGGTCTCGTTCTCGTCCCGGTTCTCCAAGTTTGTGGTTGTGTCCCTTTACAACAAGCGCGACAAGAACGTTGACACAAGCGACGTAAGTATGAGCCATCATTTGAGCCGAAATTTTTAAAATATCCGGGTTGATAACACAGATTTCTGATTGAAACCCTAGCTCGATCTTATGAGAAATGGTAGCCAAAGGCGGATCCAGAAATCGACGTTAGGGGGCGTTACTTACTTACGTAACCTTTTCACTTGCGCCCCTCCCTTAAAACCGTTTTTTTTCATTGCTTGTCCAAAATGGTGCATTTTGGGTGAAGGGGGCGCCGGATGACCCTCCCCCCCCCCCCCGTCCCGCTTGTGGTAGCTAATGGCCACTATTTTCTGGTAACAACTGTCTATGGTGTATCATAATTGTTCGTTATCATACGTATTTTAGCAATCACGTCATAATATGGTTGGTTATTATTTTGCAGAAAATCCGTTGTCAGGTGCCATCCCACCACAAACGCATCACGTACAACTTCTACGGCCAGGTTGGCGACAAGGTGTACGTGTATGTAAGCCCGTACCGTGACACCCAGCCCCAGATTTCCGATCTCGAGATTCACGCCTGCTACGACAGTGAAGGTACGTGTATATGTGTGATAATAATCGTGTGTTTGAGGTGTATACTTGTAAGTGTATGTTAGCCCGTACCGTAGACAAAGCCAAAGATGTCATACCACAAAATTCACGCCTGCAACAATAGTGAATATACGTGTACGTGTATGTCAATGATCGTGTGGTTATTGTGTGCACTTTTACGTGTTTAATTATAAAACAAGATGGCCAACAAATGATGAATTATGTCATCGTAGGGCCTGCGGCATTTGGGTTCAAAATTACTAACTTGGCGATTATCCCACAAAATGGTGGGAATAAAACTCCCCCTTTAGCATCAAAAAATGTTTCAGTCACACTAGAAGATGAGACGGGGTCAAGCCATAATGTAGCCACTAAAGGGCGCGGGCAGACCTTTATAAACGCAACAACAACAACAACAACAACAACAACAACAAATGATTATTTTAAAGACGATGTCTGCTTATCGCTGCTCAAGCGCTTTTGGCAAATAATGCTAATGGGTATGTGATGTCAGACGTTATTTAAAATTGACGGCTATCATGAAATACGCCTGTATGTTTTAGTGACCACAACTCCAGCGCCAACCACAACCACAACACCAGAAGAGGAGTGTGACTACCAGTGTGACGCCGGAACCACGTGTCTCCGCGGAGATGATGTAAGTTCCACTTGCGGTTGTATTTATATTTCGAATTTGATACGAAGAATGTGCGTTTTAGTACAGAACAACTTTCAGCAATTACTAGTAATCATATAAAGTTAAGGTCTCAATATAATATTATGTCATACAATCCTACCTAACATAACATTTGTCATTCGTCCTATATATAAACCGGCTCTGACCAGAATTGAGCGTAATTATATACCAATAAAGCATGGCTCCATTCCGAAAAAAATAATTTGACTTATTATAATGTGGTACTCCCGCCATGAGATGCGACCTCACCTTAGTTTTTGGGCGCCTACAATTGTGGGTATTTCTTTCACAAATACCAAAAAGGAAATACTTGACGGTGTCCAAAATTTCTTTTCCAGCTGTGTAACGGCAAGTGTGATTGCTTTGATTGTTCGGACGAGGAGAACTGCGCTACCACCACAACGCCCACTGAAGTTGAAGGTACTAGTATTTGGCGATTTGAGGTCATCCCATCATTTATTGATAGGACTTCTTGCTTGCGTGCGGTGTTTGTACTTACATGCTTGAAATAAAATATGATTGTTTATAACACGTTTGGTCTAGATCTTACGCACGGTTACTTGTAAAATGCTTGAAACAATGCTTAAAGGCCTAGTTTATGCCTTCTATAAGTGACCCCCCCCCCCAAAAAAAAAAAAAAAATGTGTATAGTGCACAACCTCTGTTTATTGATCTTAATCTACTTCCCCCTTATTAGATCTCCGATCAGAGTATCCTGTTGTGCAGTTTTAGAAGTTTTATTGTAGAAATGGACCCTAAATGACCCTGAGCCATTAAACGAATACACAGGAAATTGGCCCCTACTGTGACACCAGCAATAAGCAGGCGATGCACAGCAGGGGATTGTCATGCCAAACATTCCTTAAACAAGGCCTTTAAAATACATTTGAACCCAAACGCAATTGTTTACAAAACGAACACAGGCCCAATAGCTTCTGCAACCCATATAGGCTTATGTTTTATGATAAGCTTAAAGAATCAAACCTTACACCTTGTATGTTTCTCTCCCATGTAGTGTGCGGTCCCGGCTACCAGCCTGTCGAGAAGAACGGCAAACAAGTTACGTGCGGCGGTTTTGTTGGCGCCCAGTGTCCGAGAGGATCAGACCTCTGCGAATATCCCACAGGATCTTCTCTTGGTTTCTGCTGCAGGCCTGTCGGTTAGTTATTATGCAATGCGACCGTACTTTTGTTCATGCAATAACCGATTTGACTATAATGTTTCTACTCGACGCTTTGTAACCATTCGGAACTCCTCGGCCATTGTTATCGAAAACAATCTCGGATGTATTTGGACGGTTTACATACTCAGATATTGGTATGTTTAAGTCCGCTACAAGTAGATCGCGTAGTTATTTCATTTTGCATTTAAAGTTAACGACTTAACTATTGGTAATCTTAATTATGTTTGCAATAATACACTTCACTGGCAATCAATATATAAGCTAAACTACTACATTTAATTTATGATATAATTCAAAATTTTACGAACTACTTTTACTGATGTACCGGCATACATCCGAGGTTGTTTTCCATTAAAATGGCCGAGGAGTTCCGATTGCTTTGTAACTACACGGATGCATTCGGAACTCTTTGGTCATTCTTCATCGAAAACAATGTTGGCAAATGGCCGTGGAGCTCCAAATTGTCTCGCATGCTGTGTATTATGTTGTCGGAACTTACTATCATTATTCTATGCAACTCATTACTATATTATCAATTCTGTGTTGACACCAAGTGTCAGTTGAAAATATTACATGAATGATAATCGTTCATGTTTTTAATTGTGTGTGAACTGAAACTGATATAATAATAAACATTTTGTATAAATATAATTATATATATACCAGAACAAATTGTTTTCACCATCCCCGCCCGATTCTGTCATTACTATATATTCAATCGGAAAGAGCGAAAAAATAGCTTCGATTGAGTATAGTCGGTTAACAATGCCAGAATTATTAACATCTTACTTCGGTGCAAGTAGGCCGCGTAGTAATTTAGCAGTTAAACATCAGGATTTTACTCTCAGGAATCTTAATTCAATACACTTGGAATTGATCTGAACTTAGTAATCCAAATCACGTTAACACACTACAATTATAGAGTTTAGGAACTACTTCTACTAATGTACGGTTGTTTTCGATGGGAAATGGCCGAGTGTTTGTATGAATGCCAAAGCCTATGCTTAATTGTTTTCCCTTTTTGCAGGAACGACAACTCTGCCACCTACAACGACAACTCCGTATGGACCAGACGGTAAAATTATTGTTTAATTTCACTTTTGAGATAAGCTTAAAAAAATGGTTATTTCTTTTTATTTTGCGGCTTCCAGCATCATTGATCATCGAGTAATTGACATAACAAATGTATAAACAGAAGGGTAGGGTCGCCAAAAATGGTGCATAGTTCCTTTGCATACCAAACCTACACAAATTTGCTAAAACATAAAGCTGTTAATCATTTTTTGCAATATTTGTGTTTAAGCTAAACGAATGCAACCATACCATGATGTTTTGGCATAACTTCAATAAAACACGTGTATAAATTGTCCTTCCAGGTGGCTGGAGCTCTTGGTCACCATGGTCACGTTGCACACGTACGTGCGGCGATGGGGAGACGACTCGGTACCGAAAGTGCAACAAACCGGAACCAGGCTACAATGGCAAGAAGTGTCGCGGGGATGACGAGGACACGAAGCCGTGCAAGGAGAAGGACTGCCAACCAGGTGGGTGAATTAGGTCCTCTGTTTTCAGAGATATGGCCGTTAGTCTTTGTGACGTCATTGTCGTCGGAGGCGATATCATGACATACCTAAACATGTGACTGAACGTAAATCTAAATGCTATTTTACGGTTTCTTTCTCTCTTTTTCAAATTGTTCACCTATTTTGCCAAAATAGAAAGATGTCTTTGATTCAGAGTATTCCTACGGTTTTAGAAATAATAAATAATAGTTCTAAAATTAAAGTATGGCTTCACTCGTACGTAAACGAATGGTACCGATTTGTACGCGTTATCCACTTTTTCATTTTTTAACGGCTTGTGATTTGGTTTTACAGACAAACCGAACTGGTCTCCATGGTCACCATGGGGAGACTGTGACGTCAAATGCGGAACTGGCAGACGCGAGAGGACAAGGTAGACGCAATATTTCATCATCGATTATTATCAGATTATTATGAGTATAATATGAGTATGGTATTCAAGTGTTTTCATGTACCGTGGGTATATGTCAAGGATTTTGTTATCGTACGATCGGTTGTGTAATTGCTGTACATATTCAATTCATTTCAGATTGACATATTAAAACCAGTGTGTTTATACCACGTGATAAATTGCGTCATAAATGCTACGTCGGAAGGCAATATTTTGATTTGAAAAGATACTTTAAACAAAGATAACTTCACTATTTCTTCACCATTTTAAATGAAACATAGCGCAGTCTACGCCGCTCACGGAGCCCCACCTCCGGTCTTTTACCAGAAATTGATTGCGAGTTTAGTTTCTTAAAACACTTTCCCAATACGGCCGTCTGACGGAGCACTGTCAAAACATTATTTTGGAAACAGGTTTGTCGAAGTGTTTGGTGAAACTAATGACCTCATCAAATTTCGGAAATGAAACAAATGCGGGGCTCTTTAAGCGGCATAGACTGCCCTTTGTTTCATTTAAAATGGTGTTGTAAATGAAAAGTTATCTTTGATTAATGTCTTCATTTTAAGCAAATGTTTGCCTTCTGACGTAGCATATATGACGTAATTTATCACGTGGTATACACACACTGAAAACAAATGGGTAAAAAATTAAAGAATATGGACATTTATCTAATTTCCGAGCAAAGCAACAATATATGAATAATACTCACTTTAATTGATGATACTGTTTTCCCTTCCCTAGGAACTGTGACAGCCCCGCCCCCAGACCAGGCCAGGCAGGTTGCCCAGGCGACAACAAGGACTATGGCGTCTGCACGGAGAAACCTTGCGTGTGTACATTCAACATGGAGACATACGAGAACATATTCGGATACGAGCCATCTGACCAGATAGGTACTGTTGTTGTTTTATATCCCTACCAGCATCTCAAATGACAAAATCATATCGTCTGATCTAACATAATTTGGCTCACGTTTTAAAATATGGTAAACCTTCGTGCTCCATTTTGTACACAAATGCATGTTGAATGAGTCTTTTCATCGCAAAATTAGCAAAGCGATTATACATGTGTTGTGTAAAAGTGTTTTTTTTACCATTATGCAGTACTTGTGTCACAAATAACTATATTCGAGATATTTAACAACATCTAATAATTCGCATTCCTGATTCTTGGTCTAAAATTAAGAAATATTTTTTATCGTAATTTTAATGGTTTAGCAAAAGAAGGATCTCCATGTCACTAACTATTTTACAATGAATTAAACCAGGTTGGATAGAGCGTGACGGTACCTTCGGACCCACCAGCCCGGAAGAGGACGTATATGTGGACGACACGATGGACGAGGGTGTCGTGGTGCACGTGTCCTGCAGCAACTGGTATGCTACAATGTTGCTACAATGTTAAACAAGATGGATTTTAAGACTGTTTATAAAACGGACGGGTGAAAATATTAATTTCTACAATATGATGAGCTTTCCAAACTTTTTCTGTTATTCTTTAGATTAGCGAAGTAATTACTCTTTGTCGGAGAGTCCTTATTGGCTTTCATATTTTGTCATTAAGGTTATATTTATACGTCATCGGATGGCAGGATAAAAAATAACGTTCATGGCCTCATTGCCTTGGCTAGGAGAATATTAGGGCCCGTGCCCCCGCGCCCCCTATGGCCCCAGCTCCTACGCGCATGATAATATCATTCTCATATACCAGAGTGGTGATGCTTTGCGTACCAAGTTAGAGTATCATTATCAAAACTCTAATAAATTGGAGTGGATAATATTAGTTATTAATATTAGTAACTTCTTTCTCTCAACCAGACGAAGTTAACTTGATTCAACAATCTTCCATTTCAGTACTTGTGACGATGGCGAGATCAGCTGTGAAATTGGTGAATGCGAAGGTGAGCGTCCCTCAGTGTCAGTAAAATTATATCCCTGGCAACAGTTGTTCTTCACTTCACCTTATAAAAAAGGCCGAAAATCAATTCTCATAAGCTGAAATAGAAGAATATCAACATTGCGCAATTTCAAGTTTGAAAAAAAAAACGCCAATAATTAGTATTAAAACGATGTTCTTCTTGTGTTTCAGACTGCACATACACTGAATGGTCAACATGGTCCACGTGCTCAAAGACGTGTGACGTCGGTCAGACGACGCGCACGCGACGTCTTCGTAACCAGAGCTCGCGCCGCCCGTCCAAATGCAAGCGAGTACTGACCGAGAGAGAAGACTGTAACCTGGACAGATGCCCGGGTACGTGGCATTCCCTGACAAGTTATCAAATATAAAATAAGCCAACTGTTTAAAACTTTAATACGTTATCCACAGGTAAGGCCCCAATTTCTCGAAATATCTGAAGTCCCTTATAACAGCATCAAGCTCTGCATACTATTTTTGAGTTGGTACAAATTGCGGACAGAGTTTTGATGCTTTGAAAGGAAATGATATTTGAGATAAAAAATATTAACTACTTGATTGTTTTGCAAAATCATATTTAAGTAAGTAATTGTGCTTAAAGAAATAATATACTTACGTGAGTTACGCTAAAGATTTTTTTTGAGAAATTTCAATGATTTGAATGGTTAAAATTTGTTATTGGGCAGGTATTGCCAAATGAATAAATACTTTAGCGAACTTGGACTAAACCAAAGAATTCTAATAGGCTACAGTATTCTCTTATTATAAAATTAGGACGGAAGCATTGACTATAAGATTCGCACGGATGAATCTCGTGAAGAATTATACTTGTACATAATTATTATATTCCGTCCGTTTTTTTTTACGACTTATTACAAAAGACAATTGTCAGGCACGACAGACAAAAATCGAATGAAAATTTTAGCGCGGAAATATATGCAACAAAGCTATCATAAGATGAGGCAACCAATCAGAATTGATACAATATTAATTACTACCGGAAGTGACTACCTGTAAACTTTGACATATTCGAGGTGAATAATTAGATATTTTATGGTTAACATAAAACAATGGTATCACCACTCCTATATCTGTGTAAGTGTCGATCATAACATTACAATAGATTGAGCCCCGAATTAAAAAATAATAATCTGGTTTTCCAAAGCTAGCCCTGCGGTACAAACAAAATTATATCGTTTTAATAATGCACTCGTTACTTCGGAAACAATAGGGTCATTGGTCTGTTACATGAATTTCAATAGCTCGAATATCAACTTTTATTTGTACTGGCATGGGAAATGTGAATTCCGGGTTACATATATTATATACGACCGTTTGCCTCTGTAGTCACAACCGAATGGAGTACCTGGTCAGCATGGAGCGAATGCACCCCTGACACGCCCTGCAGCGCCGGAAGTTCCCGCCGTTCACGCATGTGCACGGTGCCCGGACAATGTGACGGAGACTCCATCGAATCCAAACACTGCGAGAACCCATGTATAACAAGTATGTAGGCTTACATTTATAAAAAAAAAATATAATTCTACACCTTTTAAGTTAAGTTTAAAAATTAATTGTATATAACTGTAAATCCGTCTTTTCCTACTCTGTTGTACACTTCTCGTTCTGTTTTACACATTTCCTTGCCGTGTTTTTTTCCGTGTATGTATTCTCTTTTACAGTTCTGAATCTTTTTCGCCATTTTTGCATTATGTTGTTACAGCGTGGTAATTATGTACTCGAATGTTACAGCGCCTAGCGAGTGTGAGGGCGGCATGGTCTGGAGCGAGTGCGCCAACAGGTGCCCGCACACATGTATGGACGTCCGTCTGGGAACATGCGTTGATGACGATGACGACTGCATTCCTGGTGAGTTGGATTTCATGTGTATGTGTTTTTCATACCAGAAAAACGTTTTATCGACATTTCAAATGTGTAAATGTATTTCGAGCTCATCATGTATCAGAGACAAAGGGCAAGTGTGCGGCACCATAATATCCGACGAAAAGAGTTGCACAAGAGTCATTGATCAATAACAAGAAAAAATATTAAGTCTTCCTTAAAGCGACACTGTCACATATTGACAGTTTTGGCATTTTTTAGTTTTTGTCTCAGAATCGGCAGATTAAGGTATCAATGCCTTCAATTCAGTCATATAAGATAACACGCAATAGAACAGATCTCAATTGTTTTGAAAACTGCCAAAAACTCATCTTTCCTAAAGCAATTGTAAGGCTTATAGTCATAAAATACCATAAATAGCAATTTTCGAACATAATTAAGAATAATTGCGATTTGATCTTTTCAGC
The DNA here is from genome assembly GCF_026914265.1 of Mya arenaria. Taxonomy (NCBI): domain Eukaryota; kingdom Metazoa; phylum Mollusca; class Bivalvia; order Myida; family Myidae; genus Mya; species Mya arenaria. The sequence continues at coordinate 6,447,867 of NC_069122.1, forward strand.
AGTCTTGTATCACTGGTTTGCATACATTTACGCAAAATTTGGCTCATTCCAATGCAAAAAAAATGAAAAGAAGTTGTTAAAACGGTAAGTATTTGACAGCGCAGCTTTAACCATGTTGCTCTGTAAGAATATGAAATGAAATTTTTACTCACCCACCCCCAGGCTGCACTTGCGCGGACGGCGAGGTTCTATACGAGGGCCGCTGTATCAGGGAAAAGAGATGTCCATGCTACGACGATGATGGAGAGGTGATCCTGCCTTCAATGAACGTTACACGACCGCCATGCGAAACATGGTACGATTTACTTCGCTCATATTCCCCTCATCGTAAACAGTTAGGGGTGGTATTCAATATGCAACTGAAGTTGATTTTAGGTTTATATGTAATTGACTTCATCCACTCTATTGGTCAGTTATTAATAATAATTGATCCGATTCGCTATATCGTTATCAGATCCAAATAAGGCCAATATTAAATACCAGCACAAATCAACTTTTTACAAGTGTAAACATTTACTCTGGCAAAAACAACTCACTCCCTCGAATTTAGACTTGATGATTTATTATGATTTGTTTGATTAATGGTGAAACGACCAATTGTGCTACACTTGGTTCGTTATGCCCGAGTATCACACGTCCTCCTTTGAGAGTCATGGTTGATGGGCGGCGTTTTTGTGTGTGTGTGTTTTTTTTAATTGCCAATCAACGACAATTTGTTGTTGTTTTTTGCCATTAAACATACCTGTACATACACAAAAACGATAATAAATCGGTTAATTAGCGTAGTACATGACTTTAATAATGTTTTACAAGCTTATATGAGAATATAAGTACATTTATATGAACGGCCCATACCAACTTAGTACTAGTAGTAGAACTTTATGAGAACACCAAACAAACGTTGTCTCAATATATTCACTGGTGTCTTCCTTACCATATCATGAACTCGAATCCTTAATTGAACATTTCTATCTCTAGTATATGCCGAGACGGAGAGATGGACTGTACCAAAGATCCAGAGTGTGAGTTCACCATGGCAATATTAATCTAGCCTACTTAATATGAATATATACGCTCCTTTAAGTATTTTATGTAAGCGCTACCCTCATCATTCTAGTACCAGTAAATATTGAATAGCTTAGATTCTCCAATATTATTCAAGTAGCTTATTGAAGCCTCTTATTCAGTCTCCAAACTGTTATGCATGCTTTAAGCTAAATCTAGACCGTCCCGACATTCACCATCGTCGGAAACCGCCGTAACACTATTACACTCCGATATATTGAGTACTAGAATGCATATGTGAAGTACCGATGTTTCCGGCGATATGCGTATGCAGTGTATGAGCATGTATTGTTGTTCTTCAGGCTGTCACTGGGACGAGTGGGGGCCATGGGGCGAGTGTAGTGAGACATGTGGACATTCAACCAGGAATAGATACAGGTAGATACAGGACAGATTCTTACACGACAATTCGTGATGGCAACTGAAATGCAATATGCCGTAGTTAAGTTCTAATTGAGGCTCTGCAAAATAATTCAATATTTGATGATATATAAAAGAAATCAATACACAAGAAGCATAACAAGACGTGTATTTGTATTAGTACGTGTATTGGTACGTGAAGCTACATGTACACGTAAAAGTTGCATTTCAAAAGTCGTGTTGGAACTTCCAATTTAAAGTAATACTTGTATGTTCTCTGATATTTGCATAAATCACTTCCATCGTGATATCGTTATATTATTTTAATCGTTGTACACTTTTCAGGGTTACGTAATGCACAAAATGAAGTTCATACGTACACATATCAGGATGACTTAGTGCACAAAAAGTACTCCCTACATACACGTATGCGTGCAAGTAGTGTTTCGCACCTTCTCCTTTGACTCAGTGCCTGTATATTCCACTGTATTTCCTCCAAACAGACTTCTGCTGAACGGTGACCCGTACCGCTGCGGTGAGAAGGTTGACACTGATGACTGCCCGTACCGACCCTGCCCACCAGACTGCGTCGTTAGTGGCGTCACGTACCATATCGGTGACGTCATACCGGGAGGTGGCGCCTGCGATATCTGCTACTGCACTACTCATGGAGAGGCCTGTGAGAATGATACGCATGCTGTTGGTACGTCCACGTTTCAGAATTCTTGTGCCGTATATCGCACGCTCGTATTATCGAATTATCATGCATGGGTATTTACAAGATCTCTGTTGAAACTATTTAAAGAGCTGCTTTTTAATGTTTTAACTGAAAATCATAATTTAACGATATTTGGCCGGCCGTTGATAAAATTAAGATTGCCGCAGTATCACTAAAATTATATCGTTTGAATAAAAGATTAATAAGCTGCTAGCATGTCATTTGTACATATGTTGTTTCGGCAGTTTTAGCGAACTACGTATATTTCGAATCGAAAGCAGCTCACAATATTCCAATTAAGGTGTTTTTCAGTATGACAAGCTGTTTGTTTTATTGTACACGAAAACATATTTAGCCGAATGTTTTCATTTGACATAAATCGAACAAGTTATATGCTAAACATCCCTAAAATTGTAAATTTAAACGTGAGCGTTTTTTTCCAATTGATATGTTTTTTCCACCTAGTTTTGGTATCAAAGCACGATATGTAATGTAACAATACCTCACTTCTTTAGTTGACGGATCCTGGAATTCATGGAGTTCGTGGTCCTCGTGCAGTCGTTCCTGTGCTGGCGGAAAAACGAACCGTTTCAGACAATGTAACTCACCTCTACCCCAGTGTGGCGGGAAACCATGCAAGGGAGACAACTCAGAGTCTAAACCATGCAACAAGAACGTGCCATGTAAGAGTTACTGTTCTTTGGCTTAATTAACGGTAGAAAACCATATTGATATTTAGTGTTACATTTAAGTTTGCAATATGAAGCTATCGTCATATTTAATACATGATAAAAGTCATTCAAAGAAGAAGAAAAGGGTATATTTAGTAGCCCTTTTTTCTTAGAAATTTAGAAGTACCAAACCCAGTTTAAAGCATGTTTGACCCTATGCTCCCTCTTCACAAATATGCTATAATTTGCATAGGACCGTTTTCCGGCATAAATATGACGAATAACACACGTTTTAAAAACAACAGCATGTGTTGACTGTGGCAAACGATTCCTTATTAGGATTCTGTTAGAAACACATGACAAACCGTGAACTTCAAAAGACAATAAAAGTTAATTTTATACACTTGTATAACGCTGTTTATCAATCATTGATGTAATCCCACAGGCTGCGATTTGACAAGCTGGTCCGTGTGGACGGACTGTTCCGTGGACTGCGGGACGGGCACCAGGGACCGCTCAAGGAACTACGTGGAAGCTGGAGACCAAGAGTTATGTCATGACACTCTCCGGGAGACGGAAGTCTGCAAGCTACACGACTGCGATAGTAAGTTACCATATACTGTACAATGTGTCATTTTTGAGAGGTCAAAAGAATGGGTCCCAAGAAAGCAACTTGTGTTTACCTTTGAATAACCTAACATTTTACCAGGAATAGTTTGAATGAACCCGTTCTGTAACAATTGAAGTTTATTGATGTGGACTGATTAATTCGACCGATATCTCCGTATTTTTTTCCATTTTGTAATATATTAACATTTATATTTTTTATTTAATTCGATCTCAAAAAAAGCCCATTTTCAACTAAGGTGTAAGGTTATTATTAGATGGTTCAAGAGAATGGGCACTTGTGGTTCCCAAAACACCATGAACAGCGAGCCAATACACCAGTCTTGCCAAGTTTGACTGTCTATGCCTTTCTTGTGTTATTTGAAACCTGATAATTATAACGTTTGCAGAAGGTAATTTTCAGATTTGGTTTCCCCATTGATTGTTGACACAACGGGCCAATTTCTTAGAACTGGGTTAAACTTAACCGCGTTGTTAAAGTCATAGTTGTTAGCGTTCAAATCGTTACCGCTCTGGATGGTTGATTGATACACATGTAATATGCGGTATTTCTTACATGACTTGGTACAACCTTCCAGCTCTACTTGTTCATTTTTAAATATGTGAACACATACATCATCAAATATTTGTTTCCATTTAAAAGTTAACAAAGAAGTCGTAAATCATGTTGTTAACTCTAAAATACTGAAAATTCGGGCCAATATTTTCCACTTTGCAACTTTCTGTGTTTTGGAATTACAATATTGACGCTGTCTGTTTACAGTCAAATGCAACGTTACATCATGGGGAAGGTGGTCAGCCTGCTCCGAGAAGTGCGGTACTGGACGTATGGTACGTACCAGAGAGGTCGTCGGGAAAACAACGTACGACTGTCCGCCACTCGAGGAAACTGCGCCATGTTACGAGAAGAACTGCAGTAAGTAGCATGTTTATTATTTATTTATTATCATTTACCTATTTATTTTTTATCTATTTTTTTCTTTTCTTTTTAAAAAAGAAAATGTTGATTTAAAAAATCTTAAGTGTAAAATGTCTACCTATTATATATTGCACACAAACGAAAGGAAGACGGAACAATGTGATTAGATGTTTGAAAATAGGACAAGCGTTTTGATTGTTGTTTGAGTACTATATATTTAGCCAACCATGATTGAATATAAATGCCATTAGAAGAACAATATATTCATATTTTCAGTAGCCACTATAAACGTGTTTGTGTCTCAACGACTTGTGCTATAAATCTCATAACCTTAAAATGTCTCCGTCATGGAAAAAAACCGGAGAATTTTATTTGTGTGTTTACTTAAAAGTGAATGAGTTTGTTGCGCCAGACAATATAAATTAATTTTTAGACACCTTTTTGTTCAACTATATAGATGTTTCACGTGACAGTAATTACATCAATCTTTGTTTTACTTATAAGAAGTTTAGAGTAAACAAGTTCATAAATCAAGGTGACTCATAAGTCCAGCGGTCTTAGGTTGATGCAAAAAACAACAACAAAAACATGTGACGTGACAAAATGTTCAGACTATTCAAACAACCATTCCTTATTTAAGAACTATATAAGGCAAAAGCTTTTTAGGCTTAATTTTGTTAAAAATCTTCTTTCCTAAATTTGCAAATCTCTTCAAAACACCTGAACTTGTATGAACTAATACATTTATTAAGCTTGCTTAAGACTTAACCTTTAAGAAAACACAGACAGTTTTCATTCCATGGCGAGAACAATAACCGGTTAACATGTTGTTGTTTTCAGAGTGTGACGACAATGAAGTCTACAGCAACTACACCAGATGCGAGGACACTTGTGCTAACAGGTACAATTCAAGGACAGACATCTGTCATAATTTCAAAGCGACAGTAATGTTTTGTCATATGAATTATAACGCGTTGTGTCGGCACTTAATTTGTATGACTTTAATAAACTTGAACAATCCATTTCTTCACAGCTACATTTATAAGTAGTAGAAGTACAATATGTGTTACCGGTTCATTTTAATTCAAACCCTGGAGACCTTTACATAGTAAACCCCGTGCTATATGTCACTGGTACGTTGTAAACTCCCGTGCAATATGTGACCGGTATACATCATTAAACCCACCCATCATATGACCGGTACATTATAAACATATGACCGGTACACTATAAACATATGACCGACACATTATAAATATATGACCGGCACATTATAAACTATATTCATCATATGACCGGTAAATTGTAAACCCCACTCATTATTTGACCGGTACTTTGTAAAACCCCACGCAATATGCGACCGGTAAAAATTATAATCCCCTTCCATCATATGACCGGTACATTATAAATCCTGTACGAATAACATGTAACCGGTACATTATAAAAACATATAGCATGTGACCGCTATACTGTAACCCCGTCTAACAAGTAACCGGTAAATTCCAGACTGTCCGGACCTCCCTCGGATTGCGATGAGCGGGTGAAGGAAGGCTGTGTTTGCGCGGACGGTTACTATAGAAACGATGATGAAGAATGTGTCGAGGGGAAGGAATGTGATCGCTGTGAGGTTGGCAAAAAGGTCTACCTGGTAAGTAGGAGAACACCTTTTGATGACCTTTGGATAGTTCGACACATTCTTATCGAAAACGTTTTTAGTCGGGATACTCAAGTTTTGGCAACTTTGTTTTAATGATTCTGAAAATTGCGAAGTACAGGCGAAACTCATTGGTTCAAATAAATGGCTATGAAAATGCACAGTGAAAAAAATCTAGAGAAGCAGAGTTGTAATTTCATATTTCTAAAGTTTTCTTGTTTAGTGTAAAATGAGTATGTGTATTATGCAATTCCTTTAATTCTTATGATTCTACAATGCCGAGCAAACCATTTAAGATTAAGAAAGGAAAGGAATGAAGAAATACAGTTTTTTAGGCCGATTGTTGCATAAGTATAATGATCATAACTATTTCAAATAAACGGAATACACAGAAGATGTGTTTTAAGTTCTATTCCTTCAACTTCCACATTCGTGTATATCAAATGTAACTCATTTCTTTTCCGCAGCCTGGCGATGTCTGGGACGATCCGAGCGACAAATGTTCTCACTGTGAATGTATCAACGGCGGAGTGATCTGCACACCCAGATGCACCATACCCACATGTGATGAGGTGGGTAAAACGTTTCGTTTATGTGAGTTTATCAAGGTCTGCCGAGCCCATTGGCAGCAGTATGGTTTGACCCCGCCGTGACGTCATCACAACTAAAATTGTTTTGTTTTAAATGTCATAAGCGACATGAGATAGAATTGATAAGGAAGTCGCAGTCAAATCCAGACATTGGGAGACATGGAGAAACAGAATGAGATACAAGCGATCCGGGTGCGATATCATAGCTGATTCTGAGACAAAAACACGAAAAAAGTTGTCGATCGATCTGTGAGAATGCAGCTTTAAAATATATTAATGAGTGTTTTGCACAAAAGTATGATTTTTGATTTAAGTCATAGAAAATAAAGTGTGTGTAACGTTATCAATATATTTTATCATATAACCAGTGAGATACAGTCAAAACTCGCTATTTCGAAGTCGTTGGGAATTCGGGAAATACTTCGAGATAACGAACACTCGATAACTCAACACATTCAAAACATGTCGACGTAACCAGCACATTGAGATGATAGAGTTCGACTAATCGAGTTTCGAATGTACTTAAATTAGAATAAAATACTAAAGAAGTTAATAAACAACGGGTCAGTTAAAGTGCAACCAATTGTCTCCTTTTAGTGTTGCAATAGGAACTAATTTGCTTATCAATGATTTAAAAACTAATGTCAAATTAATTCATCAAAACGATCAATTACTTGGCTAATGTTTTGTATAAGTATCGTTAATATATTCTATATACATTTAAGTACCAAGTAAATGTTAAACACGAACAATTGAAGTTCAACCATTGTGAGTTTTCAATGTTTTGCCGAGTTAATTTTCTTGTTGCTGTCATGTTAACAATCATTTCTACTGTCATATTTTGATAAGGAATTGAATATCATCTACATTAATGGACATGTTTTATAATGGTTGTTTATCTTCAATCGCAATCAAATGGAAATAAGCTGAAATTAATGATTCACTTTAAATTTATTAAAACAGTGTTAAATGTATTTCTAGGCTGAATCTTTTGTTTCTTAATTGAGTAATAATTCTATTGCGTTTTTGTTTCAAATCAATGTGCACACTTATTTCCGACTTCAAATAATCAAAACGATGACTTCAATTTGGTTACAGCTGTTGCAAAAAGGTTATGATCGTATAGTTGATAAAGGATATATGGTTTATATTCAAGTAGTCGACATTTCTTTGAACGTGGATGAATAATTGGTTTTAAACTTGAAAATGTGCCCAATCTATTGAAGAAATTAGATATTTTATATTTTCATGTATTGTCCACGTTCAAGATATTTAATCACAGACCGGGTCGAACTCGTATGAACACGTAATATATGAAAATATCAATATATTTTCATGAAAAATCGCCCACACACTGACATGGTAAAACACCACTTAACCAATGTTTAAACAATGCTATAAATAATTATATGAACATAAAATTGCATATCTGTTTGTACTTTCAGGACGAGGCTCTCAGTTACGACGTCCAGGATGAATGTTGTCCAAGATGTGTGAAACGTACAGGTAATGTTTTAAAACAACCATTCAGTTTTACTGAAGGGCAAATTACACCAATTTGAAAGCGCCTACTCATTGTTGCATGCCTTATTGCTTTAAACTGACACATGCCAATGAATCCAAGCATGGTTATACCATCTCAGACCATTGGCTTCTTTCCATATTTATAGGCGTTGAAGCTGATTGGTTTGTGATTTCAAAACCACGCTAAACATGCTGGATCTACTTGATCTACTTTATTTTGTTTACATTTTCACCGCATTGTTTGTACCCCTACGCCAGATCTGGTCACTTTATCGAATACGCAGTGGTTACGTTCAACTAATTGTTCTTTCTTACAAGAACGTGACATTTTTCTGACCAATACAATCTGAATACATATATTGAAGCAACAATACATGTACCTCAAAATAACTCCGCCCGATTTATCCACAGACTCTTGCCGCCTTTACACGCGGATGGATTACCTCCAGGACTCTCAGCACAAGTGCCGCTCTGAGTCGATGGTCGAGTTTACGTTCTGCCAGGGATCGTGTGGAAACAGCACGTCCATGCCACTCCTGCTCATGGGTGGTGACTACAAACTGGACAATGACTGCAGGTACGACTTAGAGACTGCTGAACAAGAAACCCATCAGATTTAAAATCGTTTACTGTCAGAGTTTCGCATTCGGAGCTCCTCGGCCATTTTTATCGAAAACAACCTCGGATGTATATGGACGGTTTACATACTCAGAAATCGGTATGTTTAAGTCCGCTGAAGTCAATCGCGTAGTAATTTATTTAAGAAGCTTAACTTAATGAATTTACTCTTGGGAATCTTAATTATGTTTGCAATGATACACTTGACTGTCAATCAATTTAAACTTAGATAAATAAATACAAGCTAAACACTACATTTAATGAGTGGTATAATTAAAATAAATACGAACTACTTCTACCGATGTACCGGCATACATCCGAGGTTGTTTTCGATAAAAATTGCCGAGGAGTTTCGACGACGGTCTTCAACAAGGGAGGTAAATGCATTATTACAATAAAAAGTAGTTCCATACAGGTACTTTTTTATGGGCAACATAAGGATTTTCATCGTGGACAAAATAAATAATTGAGTCTACTTATATAAGATAGGTGAAAGATTTACCAGCACGAACGAGTTATTTCAACGAAAAAAACACATCCGGAGTGCTAGAAAGGCATTTGTTATAAATAACAATTCACCTCAAAATTGTCACGACAACGGACATTTATGTCATGTATATCTATTAAACGACGCTGTGTGTGCACAAAACCGACAGCTCGTTACGCTGTGTGAGCCGTTTATGCACGTTGTGTCCGTTTTTGGCGTCCCTAATTGCATATGTCACGTAAAGTGTGAAACATATGGTCATTTATTACGTTTTGGACAGCTGTTTGATGTATGCTCATTGTGATTGTTGTTAAAGTAGACTGCGTGCATTTTGGATATTCACACGACCTGAATAGTTGTTTCTTGTTGAATAATATTTGTATTCAATTCTGGTCAATGGTTTATTTTACTGAAAACATCACAACTTCGGCTCTTACGGCTGCGCGCTATGAAGTGTAGCTTTTTAAGCGTCTTTGGCGTCAGAGCTCGCTAAATGACTATCGTATTTATTTTTAATAATATTTTATTATATATAACTGTTAAGCATGTATACAGAACAAATAAGGAAAATAATTTTATAATACAAACTATATTACTGTATGATCGATGTTTCGGATTTAAATACTATTTAAATATGGATAAGGGTTGGGCCACAAGTGATTAATATCATTAGGTACGACCCTTCTCCCTCCCCCAACCCTTATGCTAAAGACTAACTTTGTAAAGTTTAGAGGTTATTTCAAACCCTTTAGATATAATGTCCATGCTTTCACAAGCAGTAAAAACATATGCATGTGATATTTTATAGTCAATGGTAATCCAAGTAATTCCATTACACATTTTATCAGTTATTAATAAATAATTAAAAACAATACATAAAAAAGCTTGAGAAAAGTATGACTATTTTATCCGTAATAATTATAATATTTTTATGTGAACGCATTAGCATTTATATGTATAAAGCAAATAGCATGCTTTAGATGAAAATTATACTCTAGTGAAAACTAGTACGTCAGTTTCATTCATGGCGATTCATACGTGTGTTTGGAAACGGCAAAACCAGTTTTAAGATTCTTGTTTACGTTAGTGGTTTTTTGAAAACAGTTACAAGTCATATAAATCAAAGTTTTGATGTACGTTTCACTCATTATAAGCTCATGTAATCCTGTCAAGGGTGTCACGGATTCTTAAGTTGTTCTCGTTTTGGACGAAATTTTGAATTATGTATTACTTTACGATGTCAACATTTAGCCTGTACGTGAACTTTTTCTTGCCACAAGCATTTTGTTTGACGTATACTTTTTTATGTCTTTATTACAATTAAAAAAATTCGCTGGAGTGAGTCACTGCGGTTCCCTGCGTTATATAATGGCTACACGTGATAAACCAGCTTTTAAATGATTAAGACAAACGCATTATTTTTGTGACAGTTAGGTGGCCCGGTTCCCTAGAAAACTGTAATTGTAATTTATGTATATCCGACGTAAAATTAATTGTCTTGTATCTTGTACTGTGTAACACAATTAATGTCTACTTTTCCAACTCGCATGCGGAACTCCTCGGCCATATTCTATGAAAACAGAACAGAACAGAATGTTTATTATCTTATGCATATACAGCATATCGATGTTTCAATAGAAAGTTTAGGCATAACGTCAAGAATTGTACAAATAAATATACACGATAATGAATGCATGTGCATAGTTAACGAAAACATTGAAGTCAGTGCATGGTAGTAAACATACATAAAATAAGCTGAGAGCAATATGTTAACAAATACAATTGACAGGACTGTGATTTGCGTTATTAAGTTATATTATTTATCAAATTAAGACGTTTAATAAAACATTTACACAAGAAATTAGATAAACTGTTTAGAATGGTTTAGTTTTTTGTTGACAGTAACTCCACAACTACGAAAACAACCTCGGATGTATATGGACGGTTTACAATGTCAGAAATCGGTACACTTTAACTACGCTGCAAGTAGATCGCGTAATTTCAATTAAGCAGTTAAACTTAATGACTTAACTCATCATGCGAATCTTAATTATGTTTGAAATAATAACCTTCACTGGCAATCAATTTAAACTGAGGTTTACAAACACTACATTTAATTAATAATTTAATTCTAAATTTTACGAACAACTTCTACAGCATACACCCGATGTTGTTTTCGTAGAAAATGGCCGACGAGTTCCAAATGTCTAACTCGATTAAAATTCAACGTATTTGGAAGTTAATGTTCAGTATCTAAACGAAACAGGTTAATAAATGTGTGCCGTGTTTATGTTCATGCATTTACACCGACCAATCAATGTTTACAATCTTTTAAGTCACGTTGTAAGTTAGTTCCGGACGATTAGAGGTGACCGGAAGTGGACCATCACAAGGCCGGTTAGCTTGTGATAACGTGAAACAGTATATGTGCGATAACCCTAACCCACTTATTGTAAATATTTTTCTCTAGATGCTGTATGGGCGACGTTGCGCGTTACCAGGAAGTGAACGTTATTTGCCGCGGAGATAAGGGAGACAAGCGGACCACGGCGCTGGTTCCCGTCATCGTCGCCTGCAAGTGTCACGTGTGCGCGGATACTCTCAGAGTTGGTACGTTGGCTAAATTTATATAATATTCGGATACAATAGGGTTATTAGTTCTGAGTTTTGATCCGGCAGATTGTATTTGACTCGAGTGGATTTTGGCAGATGAAATGAAACATGAAATATTAATGTGTTTAACTACAAAGTGAGTGAATTTTCTTATGAGAAAAAAAGGCCATTGAAATTACACTTTAATATTTATTATTAAACATACGTATTGTTATTACATTCGTCAAGGGCTGAAGGATCAGTGCAACGATCGTTCTCCGATGTTACATCTCCATTTTACTTTTATAACTAAACTAGTATTTTAACTCCTTTAATGATAATGGTACTGATAAAACTGATGGTGTCGTGGAGTGTTGTTAAGATATATAATCGACCTCTTCTTAAACAAAGCTTAAATGGCGAAAATTTCCAACCTGGATTAAGTGGCCACCTGCCTTAAGCAGCCACTTTGACCGTTTCCAAAAGGTGGCCACTTAATACAGGTTTGGCCTCACTAGTGATGTGTGGATGGAATAAAGCACTCGGGATGCCGACGATAAGTGTCTCACCAAGTTTGAGAAAAATAAACACAATAGTTTATATATATATTATATAGTTCACCTATATGTTTCCAATCTTTGACGAGCAATATTAATCGTGTTTAAATTCTTTCAGAAACGGTGAAAGGGCGATAGAGAAAGGACTTCATAATTCGGATATCTTTGACCACGGAACGTTAATACGGACTACGAATATGGACACCCCTTTTACATCTTACCAAACCTTACGACAAACGAAATTGTGAAAAACTCTTTCTTGTACATAGTACCCTAGCATTAGAAAAAAATACAAAAAAGGATATATTATTGTGATATATATTTGACATGATACGCGGATGCCTTACCGGTGACGACCAGAACTTGCGAAAAACTTTCTTGTACATAAAACCCTAGCATGTGAAAAAAGACAAAAAATATCCCCGTTGTTATACATACTGTGATTTTAAATATGTTGTTATAGTTACGTCATAAACGTAGGAGTTATGACGTAACGTGATGCCGACCAATGAACGACGCAATTTTGTCCTGTATATAGTTCCCTTGCATATTTGAAAAAAAAAAACAAGAAGAAATCCCCTTGATAGAATATTGATATGAAAAACCAAATTAAAAGCTGGCAGTGAAATAAATAATAAAAAAATACCATGTGTTGTTATAAGCATGTAGATGTGTGCACAAGTTACTGTTTGTGATATATAGTAGATCAATATTCACATCAAAACCGTTATAAGAATACAACCTACACCTTAAGCCAATAAATATGCAGTTAGGCAATCATCAAGTACTAGCCTTAATAAGTATTTCGCGGGTGTTTAAAGGTCTGCCTACTTCCACTCATCCGAAACACACTCTCTGCGTCAGAATTTGCATTGTCAATGTTTTAGCCAATGAGGTTGTATTCTAAGTCAGTTAGAAAATCTCGTAATCATGAATGGAACAGAAGTTTTATTGATTCCGCAAGGTACCAGATGCTTTTCCGTTGAAATTTTTTCTGACGAAAGCCGAAAATGGACCGGGGCTCCTTTTTGGTACAATAAGTATTGTTAGAAGTCAAGACCAGTGGGCCATGGAGGCTACTGACACCACAGGGTTATTGACGAATGTTTCATTGTAACAGGCGAATTAATTGGAAGAAGAGTTTTCTCCCTCGTCTCATGCATAGTCATTCAAACGTGATGTGTCCCGGGGTATTTGTTCCGTATAACGAAATTGAGTGATATGGTTGCCGACGATGAGATGTATGATTTTTGCTAGGATTGTTGCAGTTGAACAACTACCTTGCAACTTAGTATACACGTATTACTTAAGTCCAGGGACCCTAATCACAAACGTCTTGAGTCTGTGTTTGAGACTCCGGCTAAGAAAAAAAATCTGAAATGCTTCAAAATATCTTTTGAAATAACTATTTCGGAAAAATATGTGTGCCTGGTTGTGAAATATGTTGTTTGTAACAGGACGTTCATTTATTACCATTATTTGCTCCCGTAAGAGCGATTTTATAACACAAATAAAATATGTAAGAGCGATTTAATAACACAAATAAAATATGAAGTTCTGATTCTTGAGTCTCAAATAAAAAACCTTCCTCCAAGACATTCAATGAAACTTTGTACACATGATTCCATTATTCACAAGTCCAGACACAGTCGTTGGCTATCGAGCGAACTAGGATATGAATTAGCGTCGATGTGTTGATCAGCCTTTTTGATTGTAAAGGTGTTGGTCCATTAGTATTTTCAGGGAAGAAAGGTTAACTTGAATATATCTATACTTGGAGTCCCTACCTCACAGTAATTGGTTTTATATGGTCTTAACCAGGATTTAAAGAGGACAGGGTGCTGCGGAAAAGGGACGGCGGACCCCAGGTCTAGAGGTAACACACATGACTGTCAATTTAGGGGTCGCAAGTTCGACTCCCCGCCGCAGCCCTATAAAATACTAATTGTCTTCTGGGAGTGACGCTATAATATGGATCAGTGTGACAGTGCTTTACACTGGTGCACGTTAAATAACCAGGGTAGCTCTAACTAGAGCTACATTCTGTCAGTGACTTGTGCTCCAAAAACCTGACTTATCGGCACGAATGGACCTTGCCCGAGTGCGAGTATAAGAGCAATCGCCGAATTGGCCTGCCCGAGTGCGAGTATAAGAGCACTCGCCGAATGGGCCTGCCCGAGTGCGAGTATAAGAGCACTCGCCGAATGGACCTTGCCCGAGTGCGAGTATAAGAGCACTCGCCGAATGGGCTTGCCCGAGTGCGAGTATAAGAGCACTCGCCGAATGGGCCTGCCCGAGTGCGAGTATAAGAGCACTCGCCGAATGGGCCTGCCCGAGTGCAAATATGAATAACCTCAAATGTATGTACCTATAATATAGTTATACGTTTTAGACAATAGCAACGAAATATCTGAAATTCTTAAGCATTTAATTCTATGAAAACAGAAGGGTACCGGTGTTGGTCTCCATGGGGACAGAAGGGTGATACTGAAAATGCACTTGGTGCAGCACCCTTCCATTACCCTTCAGCTAAAACCCTACATTCTCATCGACATATGTAACAGGCGTATATGACCTTGACCCGTCTTTAAATGTAGAACCCGTTTAATAACATACTTAATGGACTAAGTAGCCCGTAAAAATAACATGGATAAATCATTTTACAAACTTTTATTAAACAAACCATGAAATACAGACTTTAAAACAAGCCACACCATGACATCAACAACGAAGCTTTGCATTTCTCCCCAGCGTATAAAAACATCTGCAAACAATCTGTATTGCTTTAATGAATGCTATATAATTGTCATATGTGACAGATGTCACTTCTTCTTAAATGCGCAGGGAGACGCTTTTACTTTTTTGACTTTCTCGCTCCATAAATAATGTCACACTCTCTCGCATAAACAATAAATTAACGTCACATTTTGTCATGAATATACAAACGCTTTAGGAGTTCGCGCTAAAATGACAATTAAGACAACGGACAACAAAGCGGAAATTAAAGTCTCCATTACTTTAGCAGTTCGTGATGTTTGAAGAATTTATTTGAAAGAAAACGTTAATAAAATGTTGCAATTTTGACATGACATCAGACGAAATGGACGAAAACAATGACGAAACCGGAAGTCACGTGACATATTTCATTCACTGTACTGTAGGTATGCCCATGTTGCCGTGACGCCTGAAATAAACATTGGTTCCGACTTTTTAGAATAAGGAAAGTGTGAAAAATATATGTATATATATATATTTTCTTTTATAAGGTTTATAATCTTGGTTAAAAAATAACTCGAAATAATGAATTGTTATGATGACATTTGCAAATAAATTTCGATCGTACTTTTTCTGTTTATGATAAACATGTTTAGCAGTATAATGATCGATTGAACACATGGATATTCCATGCATTTCATCACAACCAGAATAGTTCGTCTTTCGTTTCATTGTCTTATCACTGTCCTTTAACAAACTAAGTCCATGGAGTCCTAAATTGAATAATAAAAACACTGCAGGAATAATCCACAAATTGCACGAATTTCGCTCATGTTGAATCCATTTCCCGTGTCATTATAATATCCACGTTATGATCCACGTGTTACGTCACAATTATGCGGCTGGGTTAGGGGCGCTACCTCGCGCTGTCTTGGCTGCCTGGTTCTGTTGTTTCATTTGGGCGCGAATCTTTTGCATGTAGTTAACAAACTCGGGTGGTGGTGCGGATCCACCTCCGGTAGATGCACTATTTCCGGTCGCCGCTGGTGGGCCTCGTGGTGGGAACATAGGGCCACCGGGTGGCGGGGGAGGAGACTGCTGGGAAGAGGTAGGGGCCGTGGGGGTCTGAGACTGCTGGTTCATGGAGTTGAGAAGCGCCATGGTAAGCATGGGGTTGGAGGCGCCGCCGCCGCCGCCGCTGCCTCCCTGCATCATCCTCATCATAGCCATCTGCTGCGCCATGTTACCTCCAGCTCCACCGCTAGCGCCGCCACGATTACCTCTAGCGGATAGAAAAAGGCATGCAAGGTGAAAATGTGAGGAACCCAACGCAAGCATAAGTCTTGATCGATACCTAATTCGGCATTATAATGGTCTTTATTATGTTTATTATTTCTATTAATTAAGTTTAAAAACACAACAACTGTGATATAACTATTGCAACAATAAAATAACCGACAAATATGAAAGCATAGAACATGTTATCTGCCCCGGATGTGCTTTCTGGAGTTGCTTATTGAAGTAAACCACAATTAAGCCTATCCATGTGTTGGTAAAATGTAGTAATTGATTTAAGTAATCGATATTCTAAACAAAATCGATTTTTTTCTGAATGGGTGAAAATTTGAGTATGATATTGATACATATTTTCAGACAAAACAATGTAAAACAGAACTTGCGTTGGGTTTTACAAAGATCAATGACAGCATTTCATAACTGACCGTGCGATGTTACATCATGAGTGATGAAACGTAAGCATCATCTACTACAGCATGCATTCCGTTTATATTTATGTGAACGATGACAAAAAAAATCAAATAAAATCTTGAAATATGAAAATCATAAAGTCGTATACAAAGTAAGATGAACTACACTAGACATTGTATACATGTGTTTTTATAACCGAACCTCCGTCTACTGTGCCCTACATTCAGTCGTTTCTGGATATTTTTCATATTTGCAACTACTTGCAAAGACTTAACTCATAGAATCATTCGCTGTCCTTTTTTTGCATTCACAACATACAAATAAAAAAATATTTTTACATTTTGTTTCACTAAGACTATTCTAACATGCAATGCCTAACATAGTTCAGTAGATAATCAGCAGCAGCAGTTAATACACTTAGGTAAGGCTAAATCATATGAACGCATGATAACCCGCAAAAGCATCATCAAGTTTGGAGCCTACTTTCAGCGAAAACAACAATTTTAGTCAAATTGCATGTTCTTTGCGAATTTCACAAAACGTTATAATTATCACACCGCTTACCTAAACTGTGACATCATATTCATCATTGA
This sequence comes from Mya arenaria, assembly GCF_026914265.1. NCBI lineage: Eukaryota > Metazoa > Mollusca > Bivalvia > Myida > Myidae > Mya > Mya arenaria. The sequence continues at coordinate 6,465,264 of NC_069122.1, forward strand.
CTGCTGGCTGGTATCGAGGCGACAGCGGGGGCATCCTCGGCACATGTAGAAACTCTCGGGCGTGAAAGGGATCTCCGCAGTCTCACCACAGAATGGCATCATGCAGCCTGTTGGCCTTGGGCACATGGATGCGATCATCATTTGGGTGGTTGTGTCAGGAGCAGTCTGGTGGGGGAAATGGGTTTTTTAACAGGTTGTTTTTACCAATTACGATAATGTGATATGGTAAAGGTTAATACATTTTACTTTGATAATAATGATGAGGATGATGGTGCTGATGGTGGTGCTTGTGCTGATGATAATGATGATGATGATGATGATGTTGATAGTGATGATAGTGATGATGATGATGATGATGATGATGATGATGATGATGATGATGATGATGATGATGATGATGATGATGATGAAGATGTTGTTGATGATGATGATGATGATGATGATGATGATGATGATGATGATGATGATGATGATGATGATGATGATGATGATGATGGTGATGATGATGATGATGATGATGATGATGGTGATGATGATGGTGATGATGATGATGATGATGATGATGATGATGATGATGATGGCGATGATGATGATGATGATGATGATGATGATGATGATGATGATGATGATGATATAGCAAGAGTACGTATATCCACTTCAAGTAAGGAGCGTACCAGAATGCCGTCCCTCTCCAGCTGTACTCGTCCTGTGGGGTCGCTGACGGCGGACATGATCCTCTCTGTGAGTTGCTTCATGGTAAGATACGTCCACATCTGGCCCTGCTGGGCGGGGCTGATGCCTGAAAAAGGGGGTTAGCATTAGCTATCTGTAATATGAATAAGCTTATTATTTCTGAGATCCAACAATGTCATATTTCAATGCCCGTTGAACCCGTATGTTTTGTCTTATTAAAGGGACTAGACACCAGATGATTGCAAATCGCCAAATACAGTATTTTCTCAAAACAATGCTAGAATTGTCAAATTGTCAATACGCGATAAGATGAGGTCGATAATACATTATTTTATATTCTTAAAATAATATTTTGTCGCTTTCTCAGCTGAGTTTACTCGTTCAGATATTTACGGCATAATGGTTTCCAATTTTATAGTGTGCAAAATTAGCATGTGAAAGTCACGTGGTGAGTACAGGTACATATACCGAAGTACTTTTTTGAATTGGAAAAATACGCAAAAAACTTCAAAAGATGCATGTGTCGTAAGCGATGCGAAACATCAGAGCCACGGTTAAGATTCAATGCGTTGTACACAACGATATTATTTTATGTAGACTTTTGACAATTTTCTTTTTCTTCTCGCGGTTGTAGCATGTGCTGTCCCTTTCAAACAACTTTAACTATTATACATGTGTCAATTTGATATGACAAATGCCCTATCGAATCCCATATATCCAAATATAACTACAATGTTCTTAACGCCGCGGTGTTGATATTGACTCTGACTCTGTGTTATATCCTACAACCCTAATATTACAGTCGAACCCCGATGGCTCGAACTCCCCGATGGCTCGAACTCCCCGATGGCTCGAACCCCGATGGCTCGAACTCACATAGACCGGCGAAATATCTCGAGTCTAGAAAAATTCGAGCCTAGCGGGATTGTTTACCTTCATTTTAAATAAATCGGTCCTTAACATCTAGTTCGAGCCCACGAGGAATTCGAGCAAAGCGAGTTCGAGCCAACGGGCTTGACTGTACAACATCATGTATATTTGGTAATTTCATATTGACCTGAAACACTTGACCTACCTGAGCCCATATCTCCCAGCATGCCGGCGATCCGGGAATATATTCCACCGCCTTGTGCTTGGCCTTGGCCTTGGCCTTGACCTTGAGCTTGACCTTGGCCTTGATCCGGGTTTTGGTTCATCATGTTCATCATCATCATCTGTTGCATCAAATCATTACTCATGCCACCTGCAGACAAAAATAAAGGACTAATTCAGAGATTTTATGCTGGAAACAAGTATCGTTTCTAACCTTTTTTTAAAAAAAATACTATTACGTATATCTTCATTTTTTTCTACAGCCACCGAGTAGCAACTATTTAAAATGGCATCAAGTTAACAAACTCGTTTTCATCTCGTCAAAACGACTTAAATTTCTCGTTACAATGACATACGTATCTCGAGATGTTAAGTCGTCTAAACGAGATAGGCAATTCGTTTTAACGAGATAAAAATTGACGTCACGTCTATACTACCGTAAATATCAGATAAACCAATAAAGGGACTCGCTCAAGTTTTGGCAACATAAATATTTTTCCCGTTTATACGAACACTTATATTATGATTTTTTCAATCTTTCATACCGAAATAGCAGAAAAAATACACTTGACGTATAAAAAACACACTGGGTTAAATGGGGAGCGATCACACAACGGTATTGTCAAAAAACATAGAAACCCGAAACTTTATCCACTCGCCCACAGGACTCATACTAAACTGACGGAAATTTAAACCTATATTGAAAACATTGGTAGCATCACAAGATAATGACAATCAACAATCACGCTATGTACAGCTTTTTGTCGAATCAAGACAATATTTGAGCATATAGCAACATTTGTTGAAGTGTTCAAGTAGTCAGTATCTTAGTTTTAAAACTCCTAATTATATGCCACTCTTAATTTCGTAATTAAAAAAGAAATCCGTAAAAGTGCATTTTACTAACCATGGACGAGTCCCTATAAACATAGTTGTGTGAACTCAGGCTGAAATCATTCCATTGCCGATAACGTTGCTGACTCTTTCATCAAAAGGAAACAATTTATACTTAATTTCACAGTATCAGTTAGGGAACATTCTCACTTCAACTTTGAACACAGTATAACACTGTGTAACTATTGAGACAACCCTCGACACAATACTGTGCATTTTGAGACATCCCCTAGCATAACTCTGCGCATCTTTTGAGAAATCTATCTGCATATCTCTACGCAACTTCTGAGACATCCCTTGGTATAACTGTGAGCAACTTCTGAGACATCCCTTGGTATAACTGTGAGCAACTTCTGAGATATCCCTCAGCATAACACTGTGCAACTTTTGCTACATCCCTCAACATAATTCTGTGCAACTTTTGAAAAATCACTCAGCATAACTCTACGCATCATTTCAGAAATCCGTCAGCATAACTCGTTGCAAGTTTCAAGACGTCTCACAGCATATCTCTGCGCATTTTTGAGACATCCCTCAGCATAACACTGTGAAACTTTGAAAACTCCCTTTGTATAAATTTGTGCAACTTTTGAGACATCCCTCAGCATAACACGTAGAGAGCATGGTGCATCTTTATTAAACCTCTTAACATAACAATGCATGAATTTAAGCCTGTCCCACGTTTAAGACATATCTAAGCATAATCTTGTGTGATTTTTAGAAACTTCTCAGCAGGACACTGCATACCTTTTAAGACACTGTCGCCAACAATTTACATCATAGCACTGTTCAACTTTAAAGTTACCTTTACCAAAACTCTTTGTAACTTTTAAGACAACCTTTTACCAGAACACATTGTAACTTTTAAGACAACTTTTTACCAGAACACTGTGAAGCTTTTAAGACAACTTTTTACCAGAACATTTTGTTACTTTTAAGACACCCATTACCCGAACACTTTGTATCTTTTAAGACAACCTTTCACCAGAACACTTTGTATCTTTTAAGACAACTTATTACCAGAACACTTTGTATCTTTTAAGACAACTTTTTACCAGAACACTTTGTATCTTTAAAGACAACCTTTTACCAGAACACTTTGTATCTTTAAAGACAACCTTTCACCAGAACACTTTGTATCTCTTAAGACAACCCTTTACTAGAACACTTTGTATCTCTTAAGACAACGTTTTACCCGAACACCTTGTATCTCTTAAGACAACGTTTTACCAGAACACTTTGTATCTGTTAAGACAACGTTTTACCAGAACACTTTGTATCTGTTAAGACAACGTTTTACCAGAACACTTTGTATCTTTTAAGACACCTCTCGATCAGTATAACACTATTGAACTTCAAATACAACCCTCAGAAGAAAATACTGACTTTTGCAACGTACCTCAATTCAAAACAGGTTTTTTCTTTGCCGACGCCAGTCAGCATAGCATGTATTTAACTTAAAAATATTCATCAGCGTGTATAACACTGCACAGTTTTTTTAGACATCTAATTTTCTTTACTCGCTATTACAAATACATTATTTACTTACCACCGAGTCCGCCACCAGAGAGGAGCATGAGACTGGTGGGGTCCATGCCCATACCGGAACCACCGGCTGACGACGAGCCGGAGCCGGCGCTACCTGCGCTACCTCCGCTCCTGCCCATGTTGGACATCATCTGGGAGAGAGACGAGAGTATGGCTGTGTTAGGACGTCTCTTCCATACAACGAAAGCAATACCTATGTTACAATGATCCCAACCACCATGGTATATGTAGATTGTGAAAGGTCACGTTAGAAATACAGCATCCAGCAGATGCTTTAAAGCCACACAATGTAGGTTGATGAAAAAAAATGAAGTATCATGTGTTAGGTATTGATCTTTAATGATAAAAAAAATGCATATAATTTGTGAACAGATAAAAAAATGTTTTTTTTTAATTAACGTGGTTACGTGGCCACAAATTCCCCTGTTTAAAAGGTGCCAAAATATCGCTGATATGTTTCATCTGTACACAAATTATATGGTGTGTATTTTATCATTAATATGTCTGCAGATTTTTTACAACCATAACCCATCTACATCAATCTACGAACGTGTACATACCATTTCCTTTTATGAAGCCCACCTCGATGTGTAAATGCATTATCTTTGCGTATGCGTGTAATGGTAACCGACTTGGATGATGTATGCAGATAATTGACCATGTAACAATCTGCATATGAAGGTGTTTTAATATATGTCTCATCGTGTTAAAGCTGCACTCTAACAGAATAACTGCTTGACAACTTTAGGTTATTTTTTGTCTTGGAATGAAGCAATTTTGCGTAAATAACAACCAGTGTTATACAACAGTAAACAAATATCAGATCGCAATTTGCAATATTTCCGTCCTAAAATAAATGTTTAATGGCTAAACATCTTTTAAGAAAAATGCATAAAAAATCATTTTTTAGCATAATTACTTGTATAAAAACCTGCGTTTTGGTTTTTGGTCAGCAGTCTTATATCACTGGTTCCCATGCATTTTCGCAAAAGTTTTCTCGTTAAAAAAAAAAAAAACCTGAAAGTTGTCAAAACGTTCAATCTGTGAGAGTGCAGAGGCCCACCTGCAAATGTTTGAACTATGTTATCTACCTGGTACTGCAAGATATCGTTCATCTCCATTCCCATCCCGGGCATCATCGCCATGCCGCCCATCCCTGACATACCTCCCTGACCTAACATCGCCATCATCGCAGGGTTTATCTGGCATAGTGCTGAAACATGATCAAGAACATACGAATATGTGTTTGTGAGTTGTAACTATTGTGACACGGGGTTTATCTGACGTAGTGCTGAAAAGAGTATGGGGCTGCATTCAGACGGAGGTGATAGAAAGGGTACATAGAATTTTTTTAAATGGGTTAAAAAACGACAGCGTGCATTAATATTCGTGCATTTTGTCTCCATGCTCAGAGATAGATTCCGAGATGTGTATATAACAGGTTGACGTGCTACCATGGAGACACATTCATTCTTGTGTTTTTTATAAGGAAATGAATAAAACTTTCAAACTGTCAACTTGCATCGTTTTACTGGAAAAATTCAAATGTAGAAATATTTACGCTAAACTCTGATTTTCCTCTCATAATTTAAATTTTGAACTTAGGTGACAAAACAATATTCATAGACAAGATAGGAAATGTACACAGTGTAATTTTAACGATATTGAAGATGAATTTCAGTTTGTTTTAGTTTGTTGACCATATAAAATGTATATTTATATTCGACAGAATTATATTCATAGATAATCCGAGTATGATAAAATGATGTCAGAAATCCGAGTATGATAAAATGATGTCAGAAATCCGAGTATGATAAAATGTATATCACTACATAATTCTGTTAATAACCCTCTGTTAATAACCCTCTGTTAATAAGATAAACTATTTTATGTACCAATGCTTTAAAACTAAGAGACTTGAATATTTAAAATCACCCTTAAAGACATCCTAACATACAGTACTGTTAAGTAAGTTTTAGTTTTTCCCGATATTGTAAGGCTTGCTTAAAAATGATATTGAAAAATAAAATATGCATGTAATATTTAATATGTATATTTGTTTTTGTATATATAACGATGATCTATATATACTTAAGTTTAACACACATTCTGTTCTGTTCTGTTCTGTTCTGTTCTGTTATCAAGAACATCCGGTTATGTACATGTGTCTTGTAACTATAACGACATGCAGTTTTTCTTGCATAGCTATATTTCACCAAACTCCGGTGTATTCTCTTCAGTGAACAATAACAACAACCGAAAAAGAATAACGTGTTAACGAAAACTTTATTCTTAACCCTTAAATTAAAAGTTCTGCCAAAAAACGGCAACCATTTTATTTGTTTAAACCTTAATTCATATAATGCTCAGTTTAGTTTTTTTTTCATCGTCTCCAATTGAAACCTAGGTAAACGTTCAGGTGCTATGTCAGAATCATATTTTATAGCTGTATATTATATATAAATCTTAAAACCAGTTTCAGAAAAAAAAGAAACGAGCAGAACAATATTACCATTAATGGTACTTGTTTTTGCGGATGCAATTATTCTCCAATTAACATAAACGCCAACTCCTGACAACCTGTCAGATAATCGTGATGCGACAGACACCGCTTGTCACCGCGAGAGATGCGAGGACGAGGGTTTGAACAAAGATGTATTGTTTCAGCAGTATGAGGCTACATCTGTGTAAGTTATAAGCTTTTATAATGTTTGGTGACAAATGTTTGCTAATTGCGTTTTGATAAAGACCTACAAAAAGACTACATAATATAATGCAGTTATAAATGAACATCATAACTTTTCAGGTTAAGATCCAGGAAATGACGTCACATAGGAGCATAACATTTTGACAATACCCCATCCCGCAGGACCATAAATTAAATAGTTTAAAATGTTGGCATGGGGGTATGAGCGAACTCCCCAAACAACATTTTAACAATTTCAAGTCCAAAATTATGATTTTTAGAGCATTTTATTACCATATTTTTTTCTCCGATATTGACACAAAATGTTAACTTAGACAGTCGATTCAAAACCAGACATATAACGATAAACACAGTATGCTGTTGGTATGGCCTTATAAAAAATGGTTATATGCTATTTTTAATGCGTTATATTAGAATTCAATCGATACATATACTAGACGTAGTTAATGCTGTTAATTTTAGTATGACGAATCTATTAAAATAATTAGGACGTTTTATTGAACAAAACAAAGCAAGACAGAACAGTTGCAGTCGCCGAATGTAATCGTTTGCACTTACACAATGGAATTAAATAATTATAAATATACAACTAAAACAAAATCATAGCTTTTTGTGTAACCTTCAATAAATAAAGGTATTGTGATCATTATTATTATCATCATAATAATTATTATTATTATTATTATTATTATTATCATTATTATTATTATTATTATTATTATCTTAAGATTCTGCCAGATAATTTTCATTAAAATACTTGCAGTAAATGACGGAATCAGGATGTACATTTTTTACATTATTTATTGGTTACAGCCTTCTGCTGTGTTATGTAGCGTGCTGCCTTGTAAATGCAATGGAGAATAAAGTCGTTAAAATAACTATCCATGAAGCGACATAATGCTGATATTCAAACGTTTGTAGAATATTGTAGCATGAAACACATCGGAGATTTTCTGTTTTTCTTTAGCAAAATCGGAAAATACATATAGAAATGTTCATTTCAATATATGCACTATTCTACGTCATACAACTTTACAAATAAGGTTTCTCATCCGAAATAAATCCTGTATATATGTACAGCTGAAAGTGCTTTTAAATACATAATTGTATTGTAAGTTAAACAGAACAGTGCATTTTTTGTTATTCCAAAACTCACCCAATTCTAGGCAAAGTCCAAAAGCGAGTATTCCAACAGCGGTCTTCATTTTGTCAAGTTTCTGTGGCAACTGAGCAGTGAACATAGAATGAAAGTGGTTTAAATATACCTCCTTGTCTAACGCAAAGACGTCAAGAAAAACTCATGATCTGTCATGTGTAACGGAGCTGTCAGTACAGTCTATGAATATACTATGAACTATTTGTCTGTCCCGCATATGAAGGACTGGGAAAAATACCTTTTGTGGACAAAAACAATTGCGGTTTTGGGAAAATAGAATACTAGTATCTTGAATCGGAAGCTTTGCTGTGGTCAATGAAAGCATAAACTTTCCGGTAGTTCGCAGTTTCATGTTTATAGTTCGTGATTAAAACGTCAAGATTGAAATATGAACACGACTTACGTAGCAAAAAGTGTACATTCAGTGGTCCTGAACATGCGAGGGTCATTCACTAAACAATGAAACAGAAGCGTCAAACATTTTGTAATCAAACTTTTAAGGGATTTTTTTTTTAAAGTAACGCTTGCATGTACACTTTGGTCTCATGGTCAGGAACTTTGTTTTAACGGGACTTGTTCACGTTTTATATGGTCAGATATTTAAAAGAATAATTTCCTGTAAACAGTGAACGAAATACTAGTAACAATGATAATACATCATCAAAGGTCCAAATATATGATCCAATATTAATAGATAATTATGCACCATAAAGTGCCCTATTTTGCCGAAAAGCGATAGTAACGCTTTCGAAAATAAGATCAAGGCTGGTATTCAATATTTGTCTTAATTGGATCTAAGAGCGATGTAGCTAATCGGATAAATTGCTACTTATAACTGACCAATAGAGTGAATGAAGTCAATAGTGCATGAACCTTCGACTAACTCAAGTTGCATATTTAATTCCACCACAGACTGAAAACTATAAAATTACGTTTAAATGATCATTCACAGGTTTTCTTTTTATATCTAAACGATAAATGATCATGCCGGATTTGGCCAAGAAGTTACGATTGCTGAACTGCCTGTTTACTTTGTATGTATTTCTTTAGACATTTAACCCGTGAAAGCCAACACTTATTTCCAACGGGGTCCTTTGTGTTTTGTTAAAGGGACAGCACGCTGAAGAGACATTGGTGGGAGTCCGGGTGCGATACCCTAGCTGTTTTTCAAAGAGACCCCTTGGTTCTTTTACGTGCTCGGTGTAAAGCACCGATACACGGGGTACAACATTCCTGGGTTAAACCAGTACTGAGTACACCAGTTTTCCAAGCACTAACCTTTAAATGCCGAACGCCAGGCAAGGGAGCTACTTGTACCAATTTTTAACGTATTTTGGTATGACGCGGCCCGGGATCGAACCCACGACCTCCCGCTCCGTAGGCGGATGCTTAACAACTAGGCCATGGAGACGTTTTGACATATAATTGGACTCTATTTGAATAGCACAAAGAATCTTATGTTTTACTATCTAAAATTTACATTTGTCCAGTTTTTTGAAGAGAAAACTTGACGTACTACATGTTGTAAAACTAAAACTTAATCTAATATTGCGCTCTGATTGGATTAGCGTTCTATCATTTAACCAATAGAATTCGACGTTACAATTTATACAATCGTATTACATACTGAATGCCCCTCGTATGTATAATGAGCCAGGTGGTCAACGATAGGTTGTTTTGAAAATTGACGTACGTGGCTATGCATTAATCAAGCCATTGCCGTCAAGGCTATTTTCCGTAAATTACGTCTTTATTTTGTCGCTGTATCCTTGAGAGATGAAAGGAGTTTGGGAACAGCTCAAAGTATCCGATACACAATTACGTGAAAATTTTATTTTCATGGGGGGTATTATTTTGTTGGCTCTGATAAAATAAGAGCAAAAATACGAACAATAACTACAGCTGTCACAAGATGTTACTACATTCATCACAGGATGTGATAAGGGCCCCGTAAAATAGAATATTTGACGTGTGGATGGGGGGCAATTTGATATCATGCTTCAAGTTATACCATAATAACTATGCAAATATGCTCATATATCATAAGTATTTTCTCAGAGATATTTGAATTGTTATTGTATTACATGCATTTTTTTTATATTCAGTGAACTAACTGTGTGTTAAGATTAAAAAGGAGGATTTGATTATCAATGGGCGTGTATGTTTAATGTACAATTGATAACAAAATGAAAAGTCTTGCATTGTAAACATCTTGAAATAATATCAGTATAGTTTTCCTAAAACATTATAAATATCAAGGGAGATCACTTTGGAAATAGGGATCACAAAGTAATGGTTTCAAAAATGGGAACAAAACCATTGCCATTGACTAATTTCAGCTACTCTCTTCAGTGAAGGCTTTGTACAACATATTTTGTCTTAATGTCAAGGGAAGAAGTTTGAGAGTGAAAGGACAGTCATGGTACACAAGTCAATATTGCCATTAACTTACCAATCAATTATTTTTATTTTTTTTATTTCAAAATTTCAATAAAATATTTGAATTATGTTATTAGTGAGGAAATTAATTTTGCTGAGCATGGGTCCTATAAATATGATTCTTGTACAACATACAATATCACATTATTATATATTGATGCTTGATTTTAATCCAAATTTATTCATGTTATAATGAAGAGTATTTCAAGGGAGACAATTATGGAACAGTGGGCCACAGGTTCTTTGAATGCGCAGGCATCAAACTGAAATTGCCATTTTTAATCTTATTTTTTTTTCTTTTTAGCTAATATAACTTTACTATGCTTCAGCATAAGGGAGGCAATCTAGAAACCATAAGGGAGGCAATCTAGAAACCATAAGGGAGGCAATCTAGAAACCATAAGGGAGGCAATCTGGTAACAATGAGTCACCGAGTTATGGTTCCTGTACTACACGCACATTCACATGGCTATAATTATACTAAGGCTTAAGTTTCATATCATTCCTTTGAAAACTTTTCAAGTTATGAGAAAAATAAATGGCAATTAAATTTGCTAAATTGAAGTTTACAGCTATTAATCTGACAAAATTTTAATTTGTGTTACATTATTTGTCACATTTTGTTTTGTTTTACTGTGCGAATCACTGAATTTTAATACGTTTCCAAAGAGTCATAAATCTGTTAGTATTTAAGTTCGAGTTACATAACTTGTCATAAAAAATAAACTGTTACTGAATGGGCAACACTTAATTTGAATAAACAGCCACATTCTTGGTTATATACAAGAGTCATACATCTGTTAGAATTTATGTTAGTCTTACACTAATAGGGGCTCAACAAGAGTCATACATCTGTTAGAATTTAAGTTAGTCTTACACTAATAGGGGCCCAACAAGAGTCTTAGATCTGTTCGAATTTAAGTTAGTCTTACACTAACAGGGGCCCAACAAGAGTCATACATCTGTTAGAATTTTAGCTAGTCTTACACTAATAGGGGCCCAACAAGAGTCATACATCTGTTAGAATTTAAGTTAGACTTACACTAATAGGGGCCCAACAAGAGTCATACATCTGTTCGAATTTATGTTAGTCTTACACTAATAGGGACTCAACAAGAGTCATACATCTGTTAGAATTTAAGTTAGTCTTACACTAATAGGGGCCCAACAAGAGTCATACATCTGTTAGAATTTAAGTTAGTCTTACACTAATAGGGGCCCAACAAGAGTCATACATCTGTTAGAATTTATGTTAGTCTTACACTAATAGGGGCCCAACAAGAGTCATACATCTGTTAGAATTTAAGTTAGTCTTACACTAATAGGGGCCCAACAAGAGTCATACATCTGTTAGAATTTAAGTTAGTCTTACACTAATAGGGGCCATAACAAGAGTCATACATCTGTTAGAATTTAAGTTAGTCTTACACTAATAGGGGCCCAACAAGAGTCATACATCTGTTAGAATTTAAGTTAGTCTTACACTAATAGGGGCCCAACAAGAGTCATACATCTGTTAGAATTTAAGTTAGTCTTACACTAATAGGGGCCCAAATAACTTTCTGTATAATGTACATCTATCATAATTTTACATATTTGTAAACAGCAGGCAATACCCTTTAAAATGGTACCCAAATTACACGGGGTCAGCAGGAACTAGCATATTTGTGGGTCAGATTCCCTAAACACCATTCGAAACAACTCAGCCATTTTCCATAAAAAAACAAACAATTTTGGATGTGTGTGGACGGTAAACATTGGCAGAAATCTTGACCTTTTACTACACTACAAGTAGATCGCGTAGAAATTTTAATTTAGAAGTTGTAATTAATGACTTTACTCTTCGGAATCTTATCTTATACATGTTAAACTACTTAGAACTACTTCTACTGGTGTGCCAGCATACATCCATGCTTGTTTTCGATGGAAAATGGCCGAAGAGTTCCCAATTCCTTAAACACTTGTATATTGTCCATGTTTAAAAAAAACACATGTATCTAGTTATCGCTCTCTTATATATATATATATATATATATATATATATATATATATATATATATATATATATATATATATATATATATATATATACAAGAAGAAGTTCTACATTTAATAAACACAGAGTCATTACATGCACGTTGGTGTTTAGAAAAGCATGCGGTGTGAGGAAACGAAAGACAAAGGTAAACCAATCAATTGATTTACATGCAGGAATTAACTTGCAAATGCAAATCAAATGTCATCATTAAATGAGCACTTAAAAGCGAACAGTAGGTCCATACAAGCAAATTACAAATTAACAACCTCAAGTTTTCATAGTGACTTTAATTGTTAGCAATTTATACAGACTCAGATTAATTTATTTTATCTCCTGTGAGATTCTTATGTCGTACTGTATATATTTAAGTAATTGCATGCAATGTCTGTAGGACATTTACAAAAATGCCATATTCCCCTGTGGGAGAAAATCCAGATACCCAACCCATCCGCTGCTCCTTTGGCAGGGGATCAATATCCCCTGGAATTTCAAAAAATATTTTAACTTTTTTTTCCCAAAACTGCTTGATCAAGGTTTACAGTGGAAAGCATTCATACTATTACGGGTGTAAAATTCAATGAACACACACTATCAGTAGCTTTGTTTGTACCATCAAAGGCCATGTTGACTTAGTCCAATAATTGTTGTAATTTCAGAATGAGTGTAGAGTGTGTTGATGGAATTATTTCATGAATGACAAATAGTGAAAAGATTGTATTATCTTCCTCAGTGCTATTGGAACTGACATAGATGAATCGGCTAAGTCAAGTTTATAAACATTCCAGTGCCGTAAATTCACATTGTCTTATGTGTGTTAATACAATGCTGTGTATAATTATATATACTATAACATTAATGCTATGAATTGCTTGCTAGTAATTTTATAAAATATTATTTATTCTTAACTTGTGTGTATATTAGACCAATAAATAAATGTATGTTAATACTCATTCAGATTTCTGTATTTAGTCTTACAATATAAATGCCAATTTTGCATTTAATTTCGCTGAGTAAAAATCCCCTGGTCTAATATCAAAATCCCCTAAATTCACCTGTACTTCAGACCAAAATCCCCTTGGAAGCCTCTCAGAAATATTGCATATATGCATCTGTTTCCATGGCAATTTGGCTTAAAAATCATTTGTGTGGCATTAAACGTACAAACCAATGAAGGTACATGTTTGGGGGTTTTTTTCAGCTTAAAAAGGGACTGGATTTCGGCCCCGTTCACAATAGTAAAAAGTATTTTTTTTCACAAAAAATGGAACAAAATCTATTTTCAACTCTGACAAGTAAAATTGTACATGTATGTCTAAATGCAGTCTTATTCTCTTAAAATTCATCAAATGAGGGATTTGATTCTTTGTTTGAAATGTGCTACAGTAAATTTACAATTAAGGTATTTTGCTGCAATTACAAATTAAAGGTAACTTAGCCCCATTAGTAAAAAAGGTAGTAAATAAACTCGGGTAAGTATTCCAATTTGGTATAAAATTGAACTTCAAATCACACAGCCAAGCCATAGTGCACCCATATATAGGTGTAGGCAGACCTGTTTAAATTTGAACAGACTAGCAAAGCAAGCTGCGCTGGCATGTTGATGTTTTTAACTGGTGCTGAGTTATGGGCTTGCTACAAATGTCATTGTCATTGAAAGAAAACATACAAAATTTCATCAAAATATCATTTTAGTTTACAGTCAACATAGAAGTTTTTTTGCATAGACAAAACAGACATGCTAATAAACTAGAGCCATCACAGGCTGAACAAGGGCCCCGAATCATACCATATTTGAAAGGGTTTGCAAAGCTGAAAGATGGTTTTATTACTGTAAGCAAAAAAGTTTGTATCTTAAGGGCAATATTTAAGCATAACCGTAGTTCTTAACTTTTCATAAAAGAGCATAAAATTACTGTGAGCAAGTAAAGAGAGTATGAATTTGATATCTTGAACCACTCATATGTTATTAACCAAAACCCATATAACAGACAGACAGACAGGCAGACAGGCAAGCATGCAGGCATGTGCTGTAAATGGAATATAGGTGATATATCATATAATGTTGATACATTTCAACTTATTGTCAAATAGAAATGAATATTCATTAGCTCCAGCATTCCATTTATTAAAATTCCCCATTTTGTGAAAATATTTTTGACTTGTAAAAACAGCAATTTTTTGTAGACTGGATCCGTCTAGAAAGAATGATAAATAATATTAAGTATATCATATGTCAGTTGAAATGAGTTTACCACAGCTAAATGTCACGATGTATTTTAGAGCATGAAAGTACTTTATTCGTATTGTTGTTGATAATTTATGAAAACAAGCAAATTATAGTTATATAGAATGCTTTTTATGCTGGCTAGATATGTAAACAGGAAATTTGAATCATGCCAAGCACGACCTCAATATCCACCACTTCTGTTGCTCCAGGAAGCAACTATAGGCCAAGGCCAACAATGATTGTCAAAAATTGTATTCTACTGTATTTCTAAGAAAGAAATTTTAAACTTTCTTATGACCAGATTTTCAACAAAAAAACAGGTTATTATAATGAGGATGTCATTCGGCAGGATGGTGGTACAATAAGCCCAGACCTGCAAAAATGGTATTTCTAAGAAAGAAATTGCATTTTAAACTTTTCTTAAACAGGTTTTCAAAGAAAGCCAGGTTCTTATTAAAATGAGGATGTCAGTGGGGGTGGGGGGGAGGATTGGTGTGCAGGCAGGCATCAAACATTGGTTTTCACCCAATAACTTATGCTAGCATTGATGGATAGTAAAGAAAGTTGGTGTGTAGATAACTTATGAAAAGAGCTAGCACAGGATTGTTTTTGAACGGGTGGGGGTCAAGGTCAAGGTCACTGTTACTTAAAATGGTTTCCGCCCAGCAACCTAAATTTGAATTAATGGATACTGATGAAAAGTTAGTGTGTAGGTAGCTTTTGTAAAAACCTAGCTTGGGATTGTTTCTGAGGGGTGGGATAAAGATCAAGGTCACTGTTACTAGTATTAGTTTCATCCCAACAATTTTAGTTGGAATGGATGGAAACTAAAAACATAAGAAACATAACTAGTGTAATTTTCAGTAACGTCTCTTGTTGATAAAAGTTAAAATCAAGGCTGCTACTGGTTCCAAACTCATACAAGAAATTAATTGACAATAATTTCTGAAAGCCCATATAAAAGACGCTGCATTGCAGCGCTTCTCATTTTAATTATGATTCTAAAATGTAGTGGAAACACCTAAATGCATCATTCATATAAGACATTCATACAAGACATTCACAGGGGAGCATGCCTCCAACCCGACCACCCTAGCAAGCTGGGCCTTCACATCAATTCTCGTGTAGCTACGCTAAGTAGTTAATAAATGAAAGCTCAGGTAACTTGACATGACAAATGCATCACACACTAAATTTATCTTTACGAGTAAAAACTGGTTTGGTTGTGATTTATACAAGTATACATCCTAAACTGTTTTTCCTTGTTTCATAAACTAAAAGCTTATGTCTTGATTCTTCATGACATGACGCTGAACCACCTTCATTTAAATTGTAATGACTGTTAAAGATCTTTAAAAAACAAGAATCATATGAAATAGAAATGTATGAAATATCACAAAAATTCAAAAATCTTATTCGAAATCATCCTAATTTCTCCCATACAAGTAACAAAACAAGGATTTTTAATTTTTGGCTTAAATCAAAATGATCTATTTTTAGACACAGTTGGTACTTGAGCATATATTTGAGCAGGGCATAGAGACTTAATCATTAATAAACACTTACTTTAACTTAAAGCTGCACTCTCACAAATTTATCGTTTTGACACCTTTATCCAAGTTTTTATCTAAAAAAGTTTTTGTGTGTGATTGAGCCAATTTTGGAGTAAACATTATCAAAACCAGTGCTATAAGACTGCTGAAAAAAGAGCAGATCTCAGTTTATCACATTTACATTCCAAAAGTTATGTTTTATGGCTAAAAGTGATAACATTTTACCAAAAAATTGAGATCTGTTCTATTGTGAGTAATCTTATATGACTGAATTGAAGGCTTTGATGGCAAAAACAACAGATTCTTGGACATGTTTTGTTTTTTTAAAATGTCAAAAATGACAATCTGTGAGAGTGCAGCTTTAAGCATCTAATCAATTCCAGTTCACATATCACTTTTAAAAAAAACAAACACAATACAAACAAATTCACAGAGAATGAAATACACAATTTATTGCATAGAACAATTGACAACATTACAGAATAATGAACACTCAAAGACATTTAGGATTACAAAAAAGTCATGAAATTTAGTACACCGGTAATCATGCTTGTAGAAAAAGTGATGAAATAAAAAAGGCAAGATATATGGAATTAGACGATAAAGTGCAGAACATGACAACTGTGTCTTGTGCTGAGTTGTATGGAAAAGTGCATATATTTCTGCAAGTATTAATGTCTGTGTGAATTGCATGTTTTTATGCGTTTTGATGATACAGAATTTGGTTGTCATATTATTTAAGAAAGTTAACGTAGCATACACTATGCAGAGTTAATTTTTCCAAATGATGTTACAAAAATATTTTTCTCACTTCATTTTCGAATCGTAAATCATATCAAACAAATTTCAGTATCTGAGGGGCTTACTTTCTTCCCAAATTTCATTCATAATAAACTAAGTTGAAATTTCTTTAGGGCTTTTCCTAAACATATAACCCCCCGGGGATAAGGCACTTTTTATATCACCCCCCTACAGAAGCAAATTTACCCATTCAGCAAATTAAAGATTAACTAAGAAAATAATTGCCTTCCCCCTGTGGGTTATATGTTTTACTGGAATAGCCCTTAACATATAGTCATAAAAGAAACAAAATATTTGGTGCAAAATCAAAATTATATCATTCATGATCACAGAGTTTTATGTTCACTGCGTTTTTGACAATATTGCTGTCTGGGATCATTCGGTGAAATAAACTTTGATCTTACACTGTTATTCAACAAATTTCTGCAATATTTTTTGTATTTTAAATCCTTAAACACTTACATTTTCATTGAAAGGATGTATAGCTTTGCTATATGAGATAAAGAATTTGAGCAGGCCAGGAAATCGTTTATCAGCCCAGGGCTTGCTAATTTGTTTTTTACAACCACTTCATATGAACAGTGAAATATGTTTACTTGCTTGCATATTCTATAAATTTAAAGTTGAATAAGTGTATACTAATCTTTTATTTGATTGTGACAAAAAGTGATAGCTTATAGAATCAGTCTAGATTCTGTTTCCTGGGTAAAAGCCAGTACTGTTGTCAATTTTAAGAAGACATGAGAATGTACCCATAATTGGGATTGAGGTCACATCCTCTTGATTGAGGGGTGGACACCTTTACTACTTAACCTCTCTCAAATTTACAATATAACAATTAGTCCATAGCATACAAATGTCTTAAAACCACGCTCATAGCAATGTTATATTATACTAGGGGAATAAAGAAACTGTGGATGCAAAATTATACCAGTTCTGAACTAACCCCAGAAATAGCATTTTTTTAAGACTACTTAATTCTGTAAATTGTCAGACTTTCATGTAATACCTCCCTGTATCATAGTTATATTTATGTTTCAAACAGTTGGGGTAAACGTTATGTAATCATCGAAACGCTTCATGCATATTCATACAAATTTCATATAAGGCACAGTTTCTTTTTTCCACTAGCATTTACAGCAGGTGTAACTGTTACAAATACATATACAGTGTAACTGTGCAATGCAGTTAAAATTAAACTTGAATTATTTAGATATTAAATACTGTGGTATTAAAGTCTACTGCGTAAAGTTTATTGTGTATGTGAATAAGCACTTAATTTGTTTAATATGTATCAGCACATTTAAAGAGTCATAAAAATAATTAAATTAATTTATTATAACTTATACAGACATAACTTAAAAAAAATCAGCAGAAAAAAGGCTTCAAGCGACTTAATGATGGCAAAGTATTTTGGAACACACCAAACGACAACTGACATAAACTGGTTCAAACAGAATTGTGCAAATCGAAACCTAGGCTAAAGTGATTAAATTTTCAAAAGTGTTATTAACACTTTTCGACTAAATCGAGTATTTTCTGTCATTTTTTAAAAATAGTTTACACTTGTTCTTTGATTTAACATCCCGGCCCTATAACACGAAAATACTCAAGTCACATCTCAGCATCGCAGTCACAGTTACAACTCATTTTTCCACCTAACATCAAAAGCTATTAAAAATCATGTATGTTTTTTTACACCTTTTAATAGCCCATTCCATTATAGAATATGCTGGTTAACACCTTGGTCATGATTCCAAAGGAAAACAATTGTACAGCCAAATATATATTTGAGTACAATTTATTGGTTTTTAAGAATTACTCAAGTATATTCTTTGCTTTAGAATTAGATTTCTTTGAAATATTTCCAAAAACAGTCAACACCTTCCATAAGATAATCACATTTTTATAAGATAATATGGTTTCAAAAAAAGTATAAAAACATGTAAAAATTTTATTCACACTATGCTTTCATGTGGTAAATTGAGCTGAGATTAAGATTTGACTCGAGTATTTAAGATTAAGATTTGACTCGAGTATTTAATGTGATATTGGGGCCTGACGATTTAAAAAAATTGTTACAAGCATTTTTTTCACATTTTCACGTAATTTTATTTTTCGATAGCCAACCCTACAAAGCATGAACGAGGCCCTTTCAAATCAACAACAAAAATCAATAATAATTTAAAGCTAGTGTGAATACTTTTATTTCATGAATCCATCTCCTTTTTCTTCACAAATTTAGCTATAAAGAATCCTATGGTATCATTGTCCGTGAAGTACTTGGATTGGCTCGTGTCACTCGTGGGGTCGTAGCGCTGTAGGAGGGAGAGTTGCGTAGCTGTGAGGCCCTTACAAGGCCTCCCCGTGTCTCCTAGGTGTGGGTGCTATAAATATATATAAGTTTTACAATTATAGAAAATCAATTTGAGTATATGTCAGTTAATATAAGTTACAAATACTGTAGCATTATAGCATGGAGACAAGCAAATTTATTTCTTTTCTCTACCAATTAAGAATATTACAACTATCATCTTAGTATGTTTTACTCATTCTCGTTCACCAGAGTGATGATGGTATGGGTAAGCATACCATTAGATTTAACACGATCAAACCTCTGATGAATGAGAATGGTTTTACTTAACTTAACACTTTCTATCTCTACTCTATGATAGAGGTAAAGCTCAGATAGTTATGCATTTATAATCTGTATGTAGTCTTGTCCAAACTAGAGTGCCACAGAGGAGATACAAAAGCTTGTCTGTTGATGTGTATTTCATTTGAAAGAAAAAGGGACATAACTTGATGATCATTTAAGCTAAAATTGAAGCCCTTGCTATTCATTTGCATGCAGTACTATCATTTGCAACATGTTCACCTAGTTTCATTTCAATAATGCACCTGTCAATATTTTGCCCGCCTGGAGGGGTGGCGGGCATATACGGGGCTTTAGACAGAACACCATTCCTGAAAGGCGGGAATTTGACAAACTTATTGAATCCGGGTCCCGGGAAATAGACTTTGGCCGGTTTTTACATCCCGGGAATCGGGAATTTCGACGCCACAAAATAAAAAAGGGGAGTAACCGCGAAAAGTCGAAAGACGACGGCGATATTTTTATTCATGTTTTTCTAGTAGCAGACAGCGCATGCATGATGGATGATCTATCAAATTTTTCTGTCGAGAAAATTGTGGGATGGGGCGAGAAGATTGCCCCAGAAATAGGAACAATATTCAAAGGTATACAGGGATTGTATTCTCCATTTGTTTTCACCTATACCCAGACATAGTATGCATGGGGCCGAGCGGTTTTCATGTTTGTCATCTGTTTTCGCGAATTAGACCCATTTATTTTGCGAGTCTGAGAGGCGTCACATGAAACTCACGATATGTCGTATTAATAATACTAAATCCACAAAAGAACGTTCACTATACCTGTAGAATATAAACGATTACAGCAGAATACTTCTAAAAATAAGCATTTATCAAAAAATGAAAGTAGACTTGGTAATCCTATTTCATTGATTTCCGCTTTGTTAAAACGTAAATCAAATATTTCGCAAACACATAGGAGAACCAATCCAACATGTATGATATATTCTTAGCGATTACATGGTTTACTGACATTGTCAGAATGACCTCGATATTAAAGGTACTGTCTCACCTAATTTAAATTTTAAACGCGTACAGAACTGATTCATAGATTTCTGACACTGTCAAAACAGGTAGATTTCACTCTTATCTTTAAGATTAATCTTAGGTGTTTATTGAATATGGCCCCAGAAACTTAAAACTAATCAGGTGTATCTTTTTTCCAGAACACATTTGTGCAATGACAAGATATTATACCTAGGTTTCTTTGAGGCCTGCTGCTCTTTTGTCAGCCTGACTGTGAGGGTTCAAATTTGGCAAAATCTACCCCCGGGGCATTTGATGCACCAAGCAGGCTCAAGGATGGGGATTTAGACAAAAATGGTTGTCTCTAGGGTGGGGATTTAGACTTCAAACATTTCAAGATGTCAAATTCCACTGGGTCATTCCGCCGCCCCCCCCCCCCCCCCCCCCCCCGGGCGGGCAAAATAATGACAGGTGCATAACCTGAAAGTTTTTTTAGTTATGGCCATGGTTGAAGTTTAACATCTAACTTACATCAAACTTCAACATATTTAATGTTTCCTTTATGATAGTATATCAGGAAAATATTGAAAATTTGAATTAGCCTTAAAATTGAAAATCTGATTAGAAATATAAAATGCCCAGTTTGCCCTTGTCAGAGTAATAGTCAATTGACCTCTAATCTAATAATATCTGCTACAATAAAGAAAAAGCAGAATTCCAATTTGATGTGATCTTGACCTTTGATGAAAGGGACATTTCTCACACGCAACACATCATCATTATTTGACAAAAATCTGTGCCTTTTTATTTCAAAATCCCACTATTCATGACAGTTAAAGCCTGAACATGACTGCCTATTTTATATGTGCAATTGTGCATATATGCAGCATTCCATATTGATCAGCCTGTAAGTGTGTCCTTGACCTTCTAGGTACCGGGGACATGGGTCATACACGCAACACATCACCTTCTCATGGATCTTACACGTAACGCATCACCTTGTGGGTCTAACACCTGTGCCATGATATTTTAAAATGATAAAGTTACAACCCGATGGCAACAAGATCAGACACATGGACGCATGCATGCATCAACATCAATTTTAATTTGCCCACCTCTGGGGCATAGAAATTCTACTTGACATAATGAATGCTAAATAACTTGTATTATTTAACCAATGTTGATAAGGGTGAAAATAGCAGCAGTGTAAATACGATAACATGATATTTCAACAAAAACAATGAAATAAATCTAAACTCATTCCTTAAGGTCCAGGTATTTTTCCAGCTTGCATGTAACAGGTGTTAATCTTCGGGTGTGTGTGTGTGTGTGCGTGTGTGTGCATTAGTGTGAGTGAATGAGCTTATTTATACCGGCACCCTGCCCATTTGGCAAGTGCTTCAATAAGATTCATCATTTAAGGTTTTTGGAGCCATGTGCACAAACAGAATGTAACCCTGGTTAGAGCAATCCTGGTTCTTTAATGTACACCAGTGTATAGCATTGTCACATGGGACTCCCATTTAACATCCCTCCAGGAAGACAATTATTCATTTTTTAGTGGTGCGGCGGGGAATTGAACCTGCGGCCCCTGGATTGACAGTCAATTGTGCTACCACTAGACCAACAATCTGCCACTGTTAATTTTCGTCCATGGTGACCCTATATATACCAGTGTACATATATCCTGACAAAGTGGTCAAGCAAGTGACATTGGTTAGAATGTTACTACTTGACCAAATCCTTACCTGTTCATCCAACTGTAGGTCTGGATATTTATCCAGCATCCAAGCCACCTGGTGCTCATTTTCCTCCATGGTGATCGTACATGTGCTGTACACCAGGGTGCCTCCGGGCTTCAATAATTTTACACCCTACAAAGAAGAATAAGGAAGCTTATGATTAATAGTTCTCTTTAAAAACCAATGAATGGTAACATCATGAGTGTCATGCTAATGAACGTAACATCTTACCATTCTAAGTTTATTTTAGTTCACTTAATTGAATAATATTTAAATAATATTACAAGGCTTGAGAATAAGAATAAGAGTAGTTATATATAATAGCCCATTAAAATGATTTATTTTATACAACACAGATAGAATGAACTTATGATGTATCAGGCCTTTCAATCAATTCAAAATTCATTTTAGGCCACACTAATTTGTTTCTATGTTTATACTTTTTACTGGTATTCTTGACATTTTTGAATCAGAAAATGATGCATTCTGTGTGATTCCTATGCTTAAAACACTTAAAGGCATAATTTAAGCCTTCTATTAGTGACCCCCCCCCCCCCAAAAAAAAAAAATGATCTGTGTTGCCTTGATCCCTCTTATCTGATCTTCGATCTGAGTATCCTGCTGTGCAGTTTTTGAAGTTTTATTATAGAAATAGACCCTAAATGGCCCCGAGCCAATAAACAAATACACGGGAAATTGGCCCCTACTTATCATGCCAAACATTCCTTAAACTAGGCCTTTAAATACAAGTATCATATAAACTCATTTTGCACTGAAAATCTATACTCTCCCATTTATTTTTTTCAAGGGGGCTCATTTGTATTTTCATGTTAGCTAGTTAGGTTTTCATAATCAGGGCTGATGCTAAACATGAAAACAAAAATTGTGGCCTTACCATTTTAACAGCAGTCATCAAATTTAGACTTTTGGATGAACAAGCCCGAATTCTTATAATATTGTTTAGCATCAAATTTTTTAACAAGCCCTGCTATATAAAATTCAGAATTTGAGCAAGCTCGGAAGGCATTTTTTACCAGTGCTGGGCTTGCGGGCTTGTATTAATTTAGACCACTGTCACGGCACAGCATGAATCAATACTGCTTGTGTCTTATGATACATGAAGCCTTTCTCATAATGATCTCAAGAAATATCATTTCCGTAACAGGCTTTCATGCATTGCAAAAACTGTACTTGAGCAATTCATTCAAACGTAAATGCATAATTGATGACATCATTTAAATATCTCGCAACAATCTTATATTCTATTAGAGAATGCATTTTAAAAAGAGGATAACATATAATAAATTTAATCTGCTTTAATATTATGTAGATTAAGTTGAAATTGACATTGAGAATTGGCAAAAGTATATTTCTGCTCCCAGATATTTGGGCCTGGTTTGTAATTCATAAAACACTGTTAATTCCTTCCTTCAGTCAATTTATGTTTCTTACTGGTCATAATTATGATAAAATTACCTGATAATTTCTGAAAAGCTTCATCTTCATTCACTTTGTTTAAAATACACACTTAAAAAAACACTTCTTTCAATTTTACAATACATATAATAATTATGTAATTTTTTTTAAATGACTTAAATTTGGAATTGGCTTGAGATATTTAAAGGGACTAGCCCATGTTATAGGACAATATTTATTCTTCACAGGAATGCATCTGAAAACACTTATATTATAATTATTTTACTTTTCGATACCTAAATTATAGATAAAAAGAGTTAAAGTATGAAAAACCTTGTATTCTTCAATAGAAAACCCTGTGTAATGAAGACATAATTAGAAAACTTACAAAAAAACTCCCACCCACGAAAGCCCCTACATAAACTGAGGGAAAATATAACCTTCAACCCTTTTGTTGAAAAGCATTTCAAAACCATCGACTTCAGAGACAATATAAGAGCATTTATCAACATTTGTTAAAGTGTTCCAGCCATAATTGTTTTGTGCAAATCTTAAAAATATTAAAATGCTAGATTTCTTAAAAGCCAAATGATATTTCAAATAAGAAATATTTCAAGATGTTGAAAGTGATCACATGACATAGACCCTCATCACATGGTCAAAGAAGAGTATTAATGAAACATCAAAGGGAAGTAACCACTGTGTGAAGTTTGCTCCAAGTCAAACGTAGTTGTACAATATTTACCCATCATTATGGTTGAATAGTACAGTATCATACTGTGTATAAGACACTATAATAGATAGGACGCAGGCAAGAAAAATTTGTTTAAAAAACTGGTGAAAACCCTTAATATTAAAGATGTAAAATGACATGTCAAAATCGTAGCTGAAAAATAGGCAGCCGCAATATTTGTTTTGATGATTTATTTTTGTATTGTGAAAATGGCAATGGTTAATATAAACCATGCAATAGTAAAGAGCCGGGACAAACTAAGACATAAGATAAAACCCTCACAATATTCATTTATTGTTACATGTTCAAAATTATAGAAATATAATTGATTAGGATTTTTTTATAATTTGATTATTTTTATAAGATTTTATTCCAACAGCTTGCAGTCTCGTGCACACTTATAATCCTCTGAGGATTGTGGCAATTTCTTATTTTTTTAAAGATACATATTTAAAGATAAAGATTTGTTGTCATCAGCATAAACATAAACATTGAAAGCACTGAATTATTAATTCAACCAGAAAGCATTAAATTCCAAAGGGGAATAGGTAGGTTTATTGCAATTTTCCAGGTGGTGTTTCCACATTGGTAAGACATCAACTTACAGCTTCTATAAACCTGCGCTGGTAAGTTGAGTAGGACTGTAGGGATTTGAGGGTCATCCTGTTACGTGCAGAGGGTCGCTGTCCGAGAGCACTGCAGGGGACGTCCAACAATACACGGTCAAAGCTGCCTGGTGGGTAGGGTGGAGTGCCTGATATATCTAAAGCATAAATGAGAGTTAACAGATTACATTCACTGTTAAAATGAAGAGGGTCACTGTCCATGGGCGCTGCACTGGACTTCCAGCAATACGCTGTCAAAGCTGCCCGGCCTGATATAGCTGAAGCATGAATGAGAGTTAAGAGATTAAATTCATCCTGTTACGTGAGGAGGATCAATGTCCAAAGATGCTACATGGGATGTCCTGCAGTACCCGGTCAAAACTGCCTGGCAGATGGGGGTTGGGGTGGTTAATTCTTGATCAGACAGGCACAAATTTCGGTGTATAAAACATAATAATGAGTATATGATTTAAGGATCCAACATTTGACCTGGCTATAAAATCAATATTTCATTTCAAATTTCATTTGCTAGTGAGTACAAGTATATTTTAGGAAACATTTCATAACTGTTTGCAACATTTCTTAGTTCACCTTTCTCTACATTGACTTTAAATATTCAGTGAAATATCAGACATTGCAAAGACTCATGAAAACTTTATAAGCCTGTCTGTTCTTAGTCTATTAACTTGGCACATGTTTTTACAAAATACAAAATGAGCTTATCTTCTCTAAAAGTGTCAACCCTAAATGGCCCTGAGCCAATAAGCTAATACACTGAAAATTGTGACATCAGTGCATTAAACCGGAGATGCACAGCAGGGAATTAATACGCAAAACATTCCTTAAACTAGGCCTGGCTGATGGGTCAGATCTGATATAGGTCTCATGTTGATGAATATTTCATACAGCCCATTACAAGATAACACCCACTTCTGTTGCATGTTGATATTCCTCAAATCTTCCATTAATATTTTATAACTTAAGTACAGGCTAATGGGTACATCAGCATTCAAATCTGATGCAATGCAACATACGGTTTTAAATGTTTATGAGATACCTTATGTAAACTACACTAGAATTCCATGAATTGGATGTTTTGTCCATTATTGACAAAACTAATTTAATACCAAATTTGATGTAAATTTCACTAAAAAACCTTGACCTTTGACATTGACATTAAAAGGGGCCATCAACTGATAATGATGGTATTAATTGGTTATTGATTTTTCTTGTTAAGATTATCATGACATTGACCCTTGACCTGTTAACACCAATATAAATAGGGGTCATCGACTTACCATGACCAATGTACACACAAAGTTTCAAGACTGTACAAAAGTTTAAGATATTGATCAGTAATCATTTTTTCAAATGACCTTGACATTTGGTCAACATGCTACCGCTCGTTCAAAATTAAAGAGCCATCTACTAACCTACTGACCATAACCTAAATAACACACAAAGTTCCACATCAAGTTCTACTAAGATATTAATTGGAAACTGTTTTTAGAAAAATTCAGCTGACCTTGACCTCTTCCTTGTCAAATTCTTCGTGACCTTGGTCAAGTCTTTTGATTATTTTGTGTAAAAATACTCTCTTTTGAAAACTACAACCCTGGATATACATAAAAAATGTCCCCTACCTGCATTTTCATCTGAACACTTTGTGGAGTCGAATGTGTATGCGTCTACACAGGTGAGGTTCCAGCGGGCAAGGTTGTTTGTAACCTTTTCCACCTTCATAGCCGTCTTGTCCAACGCTACAACTCTACCCTTGAAATTAAAATCAATCAAAAATAGTAAAAGGACACAAATATTAGTTTATGCCCTATTTTAATTTGATGTGAACCTGGGTGATGTAGATTCATTCAACTGCAAATTCTTTTTTTCTTTATTTCCTCCCCCCATTTCTCAAAAGTTCTTAAGCTTTACAGGCTTAAGTAGCTTATTTCAATTAGCCAAAATACATACTTAAATTGAATTTTGATAAATGAAAAATGGTTTATCGTGATTATTAAGAGTTTTCCTAACTAAAGTATTGAAACAAAGAAGTAAATATTGTGCAATTTATTGAAAACCAAAAATAGTGAGCTTAGCTTAATCCTGTTTTAAGGGACTCGAGGTATGGAGATATTGAGGCCTGGGGTTTAAAACTTGTGATGGCATTATTATATATCATAGCAAAATGGTTTAAATTAATTACTGCTACATTTTAAACTTAGGACCCGGGTCGGTTTTCAATATTGATCTTCTCCTTATCCTTAAACATACCTCAGTGATTCCAATCAGCCTATTGGTCAGCTAAATATACAGGCCAATCAAAACACTTAGTTTCTAATCTTTAATTTAAGATCAATCTAAGCTGCTTATTGAATACGGCCCCAGATCATTAAACAATGAAGTAAAAAACTGAAACAATTAAACTTAAGGGGAAAAAAAACAACAGATATTAGAGATTGGCTTCTTTAAGTCAATGAATTGGAAGGGGTTATTTGAGATGGACACAAATTATCACCCTTTTAACATGATATCTATATTTCTTGACATTCAAACTAATGTCAACGACTATTTGTTTGATAGTATCTTTGCCAGGAATCAATCCATACACGTTCTCATTTGTAATATGGTATTAAAAATACTTTCTTATCGAAAAAGCATAAGATAAGGAATACATGAAAGCAGATATATTTTCCTTTTTCTTAAGCTCTATGTCTCTATTCTCATTAAACACACCACAATTTATAACACTGAGTATGCAACTTTACTCAAGAGTCAAGTCTTTCTTAATGAATTAAAAGGAAAAATCCAACAACAACAAAAGTAGTTCTACTTTATAAGCTATTAACGTGTCAGCTTACGTTTTCATTGGCATTTAATGAAATGCAACAATGAATAGATAGATGCCAACATAATAAAAAAAGACAATTTTTTTCTCTAAATTACCAAATTAAACATGAAACAAACCACTTAAGCTTAATAGCTAGATAATAACTAACATAAATATAAGATGGTTGATGGAGTGATAATGAAATTGTCAACTGGTAGGTAACACTGTCCTCCTGTGATCTTCTTTTATGAAAGTTATATTCGAAAATCAAAATTTATAACTGTCATCCATTAGATTTTTTAGCCTAACCAAATTTTAAAAAAATGTAAAAATTAGAGTCCTTTAAAACGGAATTAATTTAGGTTGTCTTGTTAGCCCTGTGGTTAACACACTGGCTTCTTACCAAGATGACCCAGGTTTGATTCCCAGCCTGGGAGTATGTGAGTTTGGTTAGCGGTCACCAAGCCAGACCAGTGGGTTTTCTCTGGGTACTCCGGTTTTCCCCACAACACAAGACCACACTATCGGACATTATCGTAAAATATATTATGTTTAAGCTTATTAAATTAAGCTCAATATTTTTGTTGAAGTATAAAGTGTGTATTTTTTAGACTTTGACAGAATCTTTTTTCTCTAAAGATTATCATGATAAACTACAGTTTAGTTTAAGTTTAAGCAATTTATTTGACTAAATAAAATATGTTACTTAAACCTGTCATGCTTAATTAGATATTTAGAGAAAAAAGCCCCTGGTGTGCAAGAAATTAAACGTGCTAACCATGAAATCCTCATCATTTCTTATTAAAATAACATAAGGTCGTACCTCGTTGTTCATAAGTGTAGCTATATGGTTGGTTTTACCGCCAGGCGAGGCACACATGTCAATAACAGTTTCCCCGGGTTGAGGGTCGAGCACCATGCAGCACACGATAGACGGCAAGTTTTGGGCAAACAACAGTTCTGGCAAGACGTCATCCAGGGATGGAGCCTCATACAGAGGTTGGGTCATCTTGATTCCAACACCCCTGGGGCAGAAAACCAAGATATTTAAATATGTCATAAATATTGCAATAAGCAGGGCTTGACTGATTTGATCTTGCTGGACCGATTTCAGTTACAAACAATGGCTTAAAAATTGGTATGAAATCGCAAAAAAGTGTGAAAAAATTTGGACATTTTAAAATTCAGACATTTTAAAAATACAACTTTTTTTTATTTTTTGTCTTAGAAAGAGCAAATTTTTGCATAAATATCTGCAAACCAATGATAAAAGATTGCTGAAAAAAGATCAGATTGTAAATTTTCATATTTCCGTTTGAAAATTAATGTTTAATGGCTTAAACCGTTACTAATGGTTTAAGAAAATGCATAAAACATCAATTTTTGAACTAGAATATAAAAATATGCGATCTAATTTTTTGTCAGCAGTCTTATATACCTGGTTTCCATGGATTTTTGCAAAAATTGGCTCGTTCCAAGACAAAAAATGAATAAATTGTCAAAACTTTCAATCTGTGAGAGTGCAGCTTTAAACCAATATCTGAAAACTGTCATCTATTCAATGGAGATCCCATCCCACTCTGATGTGCATTCGAACCTTGACAGCTATGTCACATCAAAATTAATATTGATTAAATTCTTTCAGACCATACTTATTTTATACATCAGAATGCCTGGATGTGAATACCAAGCAACCTTGACGGATAATATAAATTAATTTTTCAAAAATAATTTAAAAATGAATGATGATTATTTTTTTGTTTACTAAGATTTGCAATAGTTTGTTTTTCAATAAATATAGCTCAGACTTAATACAGAAAACATGTCACTAATGTGCAATCAGAGCTCAGACTTAATACAGGAAACATGTCACTAATACGCAATCAGAGCTCAGACTTAATACAGGAAACATGTCACTAATATGCAATCAGAGCTCAGACTTAATACAGGAAACATTTAACTAATACACAATCATACCATAACACAGTCTTACCTGAGTTTAACCTGAGCTGAACAAAACATCTGGTCCCTGCTAAGCTGCATGACCCCACACCCCACATAGATTTTGCGTTCCCGATACTCCTCCTTCAGGCCCTTCCGGCACTGACCCTCTAGATCGGCATACACTGCCACTGTCTCGCCGGCTTGAAGGTCTGAGAATAAATTAAAATATTGATAAAAAGCAAGTTGTTCAAAAAGCATTCCCAATGTTTTTTTCTCACCTGAATGATTTTTCTACCTTATAAGATGATAGTTAATTACAGTAAATCTTTAAGCATTCACCAATCATTTTATATTTGTGTGTTTTCAGCTATTAAATACACAATTACAATCTTGTTATCAGTGTTTTATATTTTCCCTTAAACAATGACTCAACTTTTCCTTCTCGGGGCAAACAAATAATATCCTACATGTGTGTACCACAAATACAGTGTGATGTAAAAATTTAAAAACAATAATTGTTTCTTTAATTATTTGAAAACAAAACAAGACAGCATAATTTAGCTAAAAGAGTAATTTTGTAGCAATGTGAATGCACAGAAAAGCATAATGAACATTACATATAACTGAAACATGAGATAAATAAAGTGTGTACTCACAACCAGGGGCTCCCATGATGCCCAGCACAAAGACGTCCGCCCCTCTTAACACGGCCATCCCACATGCCAGGTCAACAATCACCTCCTTCACCACCTGTGTAGAAACATTGCATTGAGCATTTTTTACCAATGTTTTACCCACATTAGTTTAAATTTCCTTATTTTGCAACAATAATGAAACAAGTTATTTATATTACAACATGTGATATTAATCATGGCATCCTTTTAATTCTATGAAGGCAGAAGGGTGCATTTGCTGCCCTCCATGAGAGCAGAGGCTGCCACCAAAAAAGGACTGAGTGCAGCACTAGAGGCTAAAACCCTAACATACCTCCGGTGGTCGTGGGTTTGGTCCTCTGCTAGGTATAACCAGGACATCTTTCAGTGCGGGGTGGAGAACAATGGGAGGGGGGTTGCTACCTCGATCATTATATTGCTGAAAAAAGCAGATGTAAATTTAATATTCATGTTTAGATGTGAGGTATCATTATTGAATCTATTAAAGAAATCTTCTTACACACAATATGTTTTACAAAGAATTTATTCAAACCATTAACTTATCAAGTCAAATATAACGTACACAACATGAGCTGGAGTATTTGATAAGTTATAGTAGTTGTATTACATCTTAATTTAAAACCTTAAATTCATCAAGCAAAATTTAACATACACAACTATAACTGGTGTATTTTAAAAGCTATCTTGGTTGCTCTTAGTCAATCAGGCTGTATTTGTTATAGCAAACACGGCACTGACTGTTTGAAAACTTGACTTTAAATTGATAAAAGATGCCTTAGGACAGTCTAGTTACAGTTCAAAATAGTTTAAATCAAGTGTTTATCTATAAGGTATATGTCTCAGCATATCAGTTATGATTTTCATTGACACAATACAAATAGTTAAAGCCTTATTGACAACGTTTAATAAACAAAGGCAGCACCTTTTCCAGCTCTGATTTTAGCTGTTTTGCGACCACATGTTTATCTGCTGCGAGTGTGTTGACTCGTAACGTCGTGACAGTGGGTGGTGTACCAAGGCACTTCAACAGCCGGTCAAAAATCTTGCTCCCTACCCCGTCCTCATCTTCAACCTCCTGATGAGAATAAAATTTATCTCTTATTATTGAAGATTTATCATTTAAGATCAAAGATTTAAAAAAAAAATCAACTATCTATATACTTCTGCTAAATTATTTGTTTGAATTCAAGTTATCTAATATGTTGAAACTTCGATATTCGACAGAAAGATAATGAAAAGTGTTCAATAGGTCTTATAAACCAGTATTTATTTCTATATTTTTTTAAATATGAACATCTACATACTGTACATAGAGTAATATACTAGTGACTAGACTCCTAGTCTAAAGTAGTCATTCTAAAATGCCGTCCAGGCTTTTTTTTTAATGATGGTTAGCCTGGACCAGGCTAACCATCAGTAAAAAAAAAACCTGGACGCCTTTTTAGAATGACTAAGTCTAAAGCAGAACAACGTGTTTAAGGGACGTGTTACCTGATCTCCCCTCCATGAGGACTTCAGGAAGTCAGCAACTTCTTTTTCTAGAAGTAAAGGGGGAAGTTCGTCATTATGATCGCCTGACATTTGAAATCATGAAGGCATGGGAAAATCTGATTAAAAAATGTTTACATTATAAACGCCTTTAATTTGAAGAGTATTCAGAGATATTTAATAAACCTCGTTACATAAACCACAACCGTATACTAAAGCACAAAACGCAATACCAAATAACCTTGATCTTGATTGTAGTGAGGTGACACATCTGACGAAGTTTCTTCACAACGCCAGTGTCGATGTGTTCAGATCCATTCATTTGAATTCTTTATATTGGAAATTAATGTGCTCACTGGGTGCCAAAAGTACTGTAGGCTGGATTAGACTACAGGGTAGCAGGGGACCAATAACAATCCTACTCCTAGACGGTAGTGAATTCCAATCATTATTGTATTTGGTATTTATCAAACACATTAGTCCGAGCGTATATTAAGTTGAAATGTTTTTTGTGCATGTTCTTAGTGACACGATTTGGTCTAACAAGATGCTTTACTGGAACTGAGGCGGTGTTATTCAGTTCTTTGCAGACTGAAAGGATAAGACGGAACGATCTTTGTTCTTCTGCCCAGGAAGGACTCAAAGTGTAGCTTTTTTAAATTCCTGTCATACCTGGGTCGATCATAGTTGCAGTTTGATGTAGTACATTTAGCTGACGTTTTTGCACATATTCAAGTCTATCATTGAGACTAAGCTGGTTGGGAACCGACACTGTACTGGCATATTCTAGGGCGGGTCTAATTAAACCTGTATATGCTTGTAACATCTGGTAAGCATTCGTGTGGATTTATTTTATGTAATCCAATTCGGGTTCGGTATATATGCTTGTTCGTTATCTGTTCTCAGAGATATTAAATTAATGCGAACAGTTCTAACGTTATACCGTGTACCTATATTGGAAAATAGTATTCGACTTTGTTCTAGAGAGATTCATCATGTTACATTTCACTGGTTAAAATCTCATTCCCAACTGTGTGGCCCAACCACCTAGTTTGTTGTATCCTTTTAGTTCTAAACAACCAACTGTAGAGAGTATTTCTTGGTTACAGACGCATTCGTTCGCGAACTGTGTAATATGTGATGCAATCCCTCCTGATATGTAGGTTATGTCCGGGAATAGGATTACTGTTCCAAATTTATATGGACTAAAATATTATTTTGGCCAGAGAACCGTTCCCTTTGGAACTCCTGACTGCACTGTTAATAAATCGGCTATTTCCCCATTTACCACAACACGCTGTCTACAATTTACTAAGAAGGAGTCAATCCAGTTAGGAATATTCGATCTTACCCCATACTTGTTTAAATACGACTTCTAAAGTTCACGAAGTTACGCATCAAACGCCTTTTTCAAAAACAGTATGAAAATGTTTACTCAGTTGTTTGTTGCAGTGTAAAGAATATGTCATTTATCCCTGTTGTAAGTTGAGTTTCACGGCTATGATACTTCCTGAATGCATGCTTTCTGTTATAAAAGATATATTTATCGTTGAAATATAGTATGAGGTTTGACAAGATGTGTTCAAGCAATTTAAAACATACAAAACATAGTGACTCCGGTCTGTAGCTACACGGTAGGGACTTATCATTCTTTTGGTAGATTGGACCTTAATTGCCATTTCCCAGTCACCTCGTAAAAACAATGTTAATAGATTGTTGAAATGGTTTGGCCGAGTTCTTTTAAAACCTTTGGATATATCAGGCTCCAAAGTTGAAATGTTCATTACCTTAAGTAGCTTCTGCCTTAAGGTGCTATGACGATGTTTTTGGAATTTCTGTCTGTGGTTGAAAATGGAACAGATAAATATTCAGTTTTTTTTAATAAATTATTATACACATGCTTTTGACTCTTATGTTTAATTTTACGATATGTCGTAAAACAATTTTATGGCATGAATAAATGCCCTATTATCATTCAAAGCTTGTGTTACGTTTTCCCTTCATTCATACGAGTTCGAGCCGGCCTGTGACTTGGTACCTTGACGTTGGACAATACATAAAAAAAGGGTCAGTTCCATCTGTCCTTCCACAATTAATATGCGAGTGCTTATTCTAATACATGTACTAGTTTTAGTTCAACGCATTGCAATATGTAGCAAAATAATGAAACTATGACACTTAGATAATTTCAATGAACGACTGAGATCTTTATTGGAACGGCCCCAGGGCCGATATTCATAAAACGTCTAAAGTCATTTCCCAACTTAAAGTCTTTCAATAGTTAATTAAGTATGCATCTTACCTGTCGTGCGATATAATATTTAAATCATAAATAAAAGACTTAATTTTCATTTATACATGTCATGCATATACTTTAATGTTAAAAAAACATATGTGGTTTTCCGCTCACCTGAGCACTTCGTGCTCAGTATGTGCTTTTCAAAACGACCAGCGTCCGTCAACAATTGCTTTAAACGACATGTCCTAATCCGCCTGGCCAATTTAGATAAAACTTCACTTGGATGTTTCGTGGGTGGTGCCCTTTCTAAATTGTTTAAATATATGAATTCCATGCAGAACTGTTGACATGGTGACCGAACGAACCCATGTGTACAGTTTTGACAACAAATATCAATGTTGTCGTTGGATGACCCTGACTGTGATTTTGACCTTCTTTCTGTAAGTAGTTATTTGAAGGTACAGCAATGTTATTTGGACCATGTGGATAGTTTTGAAAACAAACGGTCATCGGATGGGCATTTTACTGTGACATTTTGACCTACTTTCTTACGTTTTAAATTACATCAATAACATTTGGACCGAGTGTAGAGTTTTAAAAACAAATATCAACGTTGTGCTTGGATGACCTTAACTGTAACCTCTTGACCTACTTTCTTATATTTAAAACCTCAGCAATAAAATTTTGACCATTTATGCAGTTTTGCAAACAAATATCAATGTTGTCATCGGATGAGCTATACTTTGACTTTTTAACATACCATCTTATTTTTGAAGCCACAGCAATGAAATGTTGACCATGTGTACAGTTTTGAAAACAAATACGAACGATGTGCTTGGATGACTTTAATCACTACAACATTTGTCAATGCTCGATCATAGTTTAATTCCTAGTTGCATTGCCATAATACAGTAAACACTTTTATTCTCATAAAATAACAAAGATTTAAAACCTTCACTCAGATGAGCGATGTACGGTCATCATTGCTCTCTTGTCTTTATTGACACGAGCATTTTAGGAAATAAAGTTAAGAAATTAGTTAAGATGTTTAGGAATACCGTTCTGAATGTTGTTAGAATACCACAGATTGTATGCTCTGAAAGTATTCGCAGACGAGCGATTTGAACATCTTCAAGCATAGACCATTTCGGGAAAGATTTTTTAGTTTCTAACACCAATATAAGAAAGTTTTGATGTTTATTTTGTTGATGGAATAATTTGGAATTATCATATTAATCATATATATTTTGTTCATGCAACTACAAGTTGATATTTAACAAAAGCAATCATTCAAGACATATGAATTAGAGTTGGAAAATTCATTTATTATTACTACCTTACTACAAAAAGTATTTAAAACGAAATAAGCAATTATTTACTGACAAGGCTCATGTACAGACAAAACGTAGCCATCGAACAGGCCAATTTAATTTTCCTTTTAAAAAACCAACATTGCTTCTTGGGCCTTTTCTTCACAGATATATAACCGTTCATCCGTGCAGACACTAGACCGCCAACCAAAGTGCGTGAAATAAATACATTGTTCAACATATGTATTGAAGTTACTTCCTCTTTCCGCATTGACAAATCGTGTAAATTTAAGATCGCCACCCCTGCTCCATACCCACGTATCAATGTTCGGCCATGTTGATAGTCCGCCAATCCAGAAGCCACTGTTGGTTTCTTTTTCTCCAAGAGCAACAATAAGTCTCTCCAGAAAGCTATTTTCTGTTACGCTGTCAACTTCGGCAAGGTACGCATGTTTCATTCCTTCGCATTTTTTCACCGCTGTCGACCAAGGTGCGGTCTTATATTGTTCCACGTAGAAGCATGATGAGTTGTACATGAACCAGCCTTTGTTGCAGCTTATATTTGAATCCTAAAATGAAATCATTAAAACACTTAGCCAAAGAAGGTGCTGGATGGAATGGCGCATGATAAGAAGTTATTCAATCGAAATTAATCTACATGCATGTATTATAGTTAAACATTATTTAGTAACTGATGTATTGTTTTAATGATGAAATAAAATTTAAGAATTTGGAAATGAATATGGAAATGAATATAAGTATGATATAATGCTGTTTTTACCTTAACAAATTGCAAAGAAAACGGTTCAAATCCAATTTTAAGTGAACTCAAGAACAGAAATCAAAACACCATAACTTCATATGCCATGTATGTATGTTCAATTATTTCCATACTAGTTATTAATAATACCCTTTTAAATGGTACCAAAAGTATTTGATGACGCAAGAAATTTAACATAACGGCCTATGCCAATATTTAACTTTTGTTTAAGTACCTTATGTACGACCAAAACGCATTCTTAAATCCGCAGAATAGTGTGTACAGATAAAAAATGTTAGCGATATTTTATCGCTTTTTGACTTAAGTAGTTTTGTTTTTGATCATAAATGAGTTAAACATAGTAATTTATTCAAATTTAAAAAAAAAATGCATCAACCTTTAGTTTGCACTTTTAAAAAAATAGCAGGCTGTACAACAGTTTTCTCCTTCCGTTTTCAGAACTTGTGTTAAGAAGAAAATGCATATAATATATATATGTATATTTACAATACAAATACGCCGCTTTAGCCGGGAATGGAACCCAGGGTGCTGGATTTCCGGCCCATATACCTTTCTGTTGTATGTAATCCATTCCGAACTACGGGACCGAATGTTGAAATCAAGCGAGCTGTTAAAATGCATGATTTCACAGCTTCTCCTCGCAAGGTGGAAACTAACGGTGTTGCATAGAAGTTCACTGGATGAATCTCTAAACCTCCCACATAATGCGAGGCAACCTAAAATCGAGGATGTCTTATTAACCGAAAGAAGTTTGCTATACACCAGCATGCCCTTTTCTTCCTGAAATATTATCCTGGAGATTTCTAATTTCAAAGCAATAATGGGGATGGACAAAACCAAAAGGCATCTCAACACAAAGATCCAAATCAAACGCATATTTCACTAAAATAGCAAACCAAGATCTGCTACGCAAATGAGCGCACCGTACAGCTATGCTGTTTTGCTAATTATGAACTATAATAACGCAAATTGATGATATACGAATATAAATTACGGTACTGCATTTCTTTTAATTGATTCCTCTCTATGCATATCAATAATTTATTGGCGCTGTTTTGCATTCCACCCGAAATACATATTAAATAATTCAGATTATCTGAAGCGTCGTGCTTCTTAGAAAGCACGACCACGTTTTTTTAATCACGTTACTTCGTATGTTTTTAAAAACAACAGCACGTTTATAGTGAATAACTTGTTAAAAACGTTTTAAAGGAACATTATTGAAACATTAAATTTAAATGTTTTATCACATGATTTTTGTATGTTTTTAAAAGTTTGCCAAAACATAGAATCAACACATTGTAGCCATATATTGTTCATTACATATTTCCCATCTTTTTCACTTATGTATGCAATCTCTTGATTCTTGTTTCTGTAGCGTTTGGCATAAATATTCTTATCCTTTGTACCATGTTGGTGTTATATGTGTAAAGGCACGTGCTCCACCAACAATACGACCGCGATGCGACCTCTCCGGGACGAAAACATATTATCGCAAAGAGGTTCCGGATGTTTCTGAAAGGTTTCGCTGAGGTTGCTGCAAGTGTTCAGAGCGGTTGCACGGTGCAATCGGTCGCAACTTAAGTCTAATGAATTGGTTGCTCAGAGGTTCCATAACTTCTTCATAATCCTGCAAATTGTTGTATCCTTTTAGTTCTAAACAACCAACTGTAGAGAGTATTTCTTGGTTACAGACGCATTCGTTCGCGAACTGTGTAATATGTGATGCAATCCCTCCTGATATGTAGGTTATGTCCGGGAATAGGATTACTGTTCCAAATTTATATGGACTAAAATATTATTTTGGCCAGAGAACCGTTCCCTTTGGAACTCCTGACTGCACTGTTAATAAATCGGCTATTTCCCCATTTACCACAACACGCTGTCTACAATTTACTAAGAAGGAGTCAATCCAGTTAGGAATATTCGATCTTACCCCATACTTGTTTAAATACGACTTCTAAAGTTCACGAAGTTACGCATCAAACGCCTTTTTCAAAAACAGTATGAAAATGTTTACTCAGTTGTTTGTTGCAGTGTAAAGAATATGTCATTTATCCCTGTTGTAAGTTGAGTTTCACGGCTATGATACTTCCTGAATGCATGCTTTCTGTTATAAAAGATATATTTATCGTTGAAATATAGTATGAGGTTTGACAAGATGTGTTCAAGCAATTTAAAACATACAAAACATAGTGACTCCGGTCTGTAGCTACACGGTAGGGACTTATCATTCTTTTGGTAGATTGGACCTTAATTGCCATTTCCCAGTCACCTCGTAAAAACAATGTTAATAGATTGTTGAAATGGTTTGGCCGAGTTCT
The DNA here is from genome assembly GCF_026914265.1 of Mya arenaria. Taxonomy (NCBI): domain Eukaryota; kingdom Metazoa; phylum Mollusca; class Bivalvia; order Myida; family Myidae; genus Mya; species Mya arenaria. The sequence continues at coordinate 6,504,113 of NC_069122.1, forward strand.
TTTAAAACCTTTGGATATATCAGGCTCCAAAGTTGAAATGTTCATTACCTTAAGTAGCTTCTGCCTTAAGGTGCTATGACGATGTTTTTGGAATTTCTGTCTGTGGTTGAAAATGGAACAGATAAATATTCAGTTTTTTTTAATAAATTATTATACACATGCTTTTGACTCTTATGTTTAATTTTACGATATGTCGTAAAACAATTTTATGGCATGAATAAATGCCCTATTATCATTCAAAGCTTGTGTTACGTTTTCCCTTCATTCATACGAGTTCGAGCCGGCCTGTGACTTGGTACCTTGACGTTGGACAATACATAAAAAAAGGGTCAGTTCCATCTGTCCTTCCACAATTAATATGCGAGTGCTTATTCTAATACATGTACTAGTTTTAGTTCAACGCATTGCAATATGTAGCAAAATAATGAAACTATGACACTTAGATAATTTCAATGAACGACTGAGATCTTTATTGGAACGGCCCCAGGGCCGATATTCATAAAACGTCTAAAGTCATTTCCCAACTTAAAGTCTTTCAATAGTTAATTAAGTATGCATCTTACCTGTCGTGCGATATAATATTTAAATCATAAATAAAAGACTTAATTTTCATTTATACATGTCATGCATATACTTTAATGTTAAAAAAACATATGTGGTTTTCCGCTCACCTGAGCACTTCGTGCTCAGTATGTGCTTTTCAAAACGACCAGCGTCCGTCAACAATTGCTTTAAACGACATGTCCTAATCCGCCTGGCCAATTTAGATAAAACTTCACTTGGATGTTTCGTGGGTGGTGCCCTTTCTAAATTGTTTAAATATATGAATTCCATGCAGAACTGTTGACATGGTGACCGAACGAACCCATGTGTACAGTTTTGACAACAAATATCAATGTTGTCGTTGGATGACCCTGACTGTGATTTTGACCTTCTTTCTGTAAGTAGTTATTTGAAGGTACAGCAATGTTATTTGGACCATGTGGATAGTTTTGAAAACAAACGGTCATCGGATGGGCATTTTACTGTGACATTTTGACCTACTTTCTTACGTTTTAAATTACATCAATAACATTTGGACCGAGTGTAGAGTTTTAAAAACAAATATCAACGTTGTGCTTGGATGACCTTAACTGTAACCTCTTGACCTACTTTCTTATATTTAAAACCTCAGCAATAAAATTTTGACCATTTATGCAGTTTTGCAAACAAATATCAATGTTGTCATCGGATGAGCTATACTTTGACTTTTTAACATACCATCTTATTTTTGAAGCCACAGCAATGAAATGTTGACCATGTGTACAGTTTTGAAAACAAATACGAACGATGTGCTTGGATGACTTTAATCACTACAACATTTGTCAATGCTCGATCATAGTTTAATTCCTAGTTGCATTGCCATAATACAGTAAACACTTTTATTCTCATAAAATAACAAAGATTTAAAACCTTCACTCAGATGAGCGATGTACGGTCATCATTGCTCTCTTGTCTTTATTGACACGAGCATTTTAGGAAATAAAGTTAAGAAATTAGTTAAGATGTTTAGGAATACCGTTCTGAATGTTGTTAGAATACCACAGATTGTATGCTCTGAAAGTATTCGCAGACGAGCGATTTGAACATCTTCAAGCATAGACCATTTCGGGAAAGATTTTTTAGTTTCTAACACCAATATAAGAAAGTTTTGATGTTTATTTTGTTGATGGAATAATTTGGAATTATCATATTAATCATATATATTTTGTTCATGCAACTACAAGTTGATATTTAACAAAAGCAATCATTCAAGACATATGAATTAGAGTTGGAAAATTCATTTATTATTACTACCTTACTACAAAAAGTATTTAAAACGAAATAAGCAATTATTTACTGACAAGGCTCATGTACAGACAAAACGTAGCCATCGAACAGGCCAATTTAATTTTCCTTTTAAAAAACCAACATTGCTTCTTGGGCCTTTTCTTCACAGATATATAACCGTTCATCCGTGCAGACACTAGACCGCCAACCAAAGTGCGTGAAATAAATACATTGTTCAACATATGTATTGAAGTTACTTCCTCTTTCCGCATTGACAAATCGTGTAAATTTAAGATCGCCACCCCTGCTCCATACCCACGTATCAATGTTCGGCCATGTTGATAGTCCGCCAATCCAGAAGCCACTGTTGGTTTCTTTTTCTCCAAGAGCAACAATAAGTCTCTCCAGAAAGCTATTTTCTGTTACGCTGTCAACTTCGGCAAGGTACGCATGTTTCATTCCTTCGCATTTTTTCACCGCTGTCGACCAAGGTGCGGTCTTATATTGTTCCACGTAGAAGCATGATGAGTTGTACATGAACCAGCCTTTGTTGCAGCTTATATTTGAATCCTAAAATGAAATCATTAAAACACTTAGCCAAAGAAGGTGCTGGATGGAATGGCGCATGATAAGAAGTTATTCAATCGAAATTAATCTACATGCATGTATTATAGTTAAACATTATTTAGTAACTGATGTATTGTTTTAATGATGAAATAAAATTTAAGAATTTGGAAATGAATATGGAAATGAATATAAGTATGATATAATGCTGTTTTTACCTTAACAAATTGCAAAGAAAACGGTTCAAATCCAATTTTAAGTGAACTCAAGAACAGAAATCAAAACACCATAACTTCATATGCCATGTATGTATGTTCAATTATTTCCATACTAGTTATTAATAATACCCTTTTAAATGGTACCAAAAGTATTTGATGACGCAAGAAATTTAACATAACGGCCTATGCCAATATTTAACTTTTGTTTAAGTACCTTATGTACGACCAAAACGCATTCTTAAATCCGCAGAATAGTGTGTACAGATAAAAAATGTTAGCGATATTTTATCGCTTTTTGACTTAAGTAGTTTTGTTTTTGATCATAAATGAGTTAAACATAGTAATTTATTCAAATTTAAAAAAAAAATGCATCAACCTTTAGTTTGCACTTTTAAAAAAATAGCAGGCTGTACAACAGTTTTCTCCTTCCGTTTTCAGAACTTGTGTTAAGAAGAAAATGCATATAATATATATATGTATATTTACAATACAAATACGCCGCTTTAGCCGGGAATGGAACCCAGGGTGCTGGATTTCCGGCCCATATACCTTTCTGTTGTATGTAATCCATTCCGAACTACGGGACCGAATGTTGAAATCAAGCGAGCTGTTAAAATGCATGATTTCACAGCTTCTCCTCGCAAGGTGGAAACTAACGGTGTTGCATAGAAGTTCACTGGATGAATCTCTAAACCTCCCACATAATGCGAGGCAACCTAAAATCGAGGATGTCTTATTAACCGAAAGAAGTTTGCTATACACCAGCATGCCCTTTTCTTCCTGAAATATTATCCTGGAGATTTCTAATTTCAAAGCAATAATGGGGATGGACAAAACCAAAAGGCATCTCAACACAAAGATCCAAATCAAACGCATATTTCACTAAAATAGCAAACCAAGATCTGCTACGCAAATGAGCGCACCGTACAGCTATGCTGTTTTGCTAATTATGAACTATAATAACGCAAATTGATGATATACGAATATAAATTACGGTACTGCATTTCTTTTAATTGATTCCTCTCTATGCATATCAATAATTTATTGGCGCTGTTTTGCATTCCACCCGAAATACATATTAAATAATTCAGATTATCTGAAGCGTCGTGCTTCTTAGAAAGCACGACCACGTTTTTTTAATCACGTTACTTCGTATGTTTTTAAAAACAACAGCACGTTTATAGTGAATAACTTGTTAAAAACGTTTTAAAGGAACGTTATTGAAACATTAAATTTAAATGTTTTATCACATGATTTTTGTATGTTTTTAAAAGTTTGCCAAAACATAGAATCAACACATTGTAGCCATATATTGTTCATTACATATTTCCCATCTTTTTCACTTATGTATGCAATCTCTTGATTCTTGTTTCTGTAGCGTTTGGCATAAATATTCTTATCCTTTGTACCATGTTGGTGTTATATGTGTAAAGGCACGTGCTCCACCAACAATACGACCGCGATGCGACCTCTCCGGGACGAAAACATATTATCGCAAAGAGGTTCCGGATGTTTCTGAAAGGTTTCGCTGAGGTTGCTGCAAGTGTTCAGAGCGGTTGCACGGTGCAATCGGTCGCAACTTAAGTCTAATGAATTGGTTGCTCAGAGGTTCCATAACTTCTTCATAATCCTGCAAAGTCTCACATTGTTCTGATTGGTGATCAATCCCCAAATAGCCATCGACCGGTCCCCGGTCAGTTGCAATGACGGTCACCGATTGGTCTCAACCAGGTTTGAGCAAATCGCCATGTTTATATATCGAAGGCGATAATACCCTTATTCTAAATATGGGTAGAAGTGGTTGCATCAACTCAGCGATCAACAGTCTGTCGCAATTGATATCAGTCCCGAAGAGGTCAACTGACTGTGTCACCGGGCCGCTTAAACATTAAGTTACATCGACAGATAAATGCAGAGTAACAGAACAGAACAGAACAGAATTTATTACACGTAATCTATATATTTTTTGTGTTTCATATACATATTAAATATATTAGAATTACAATTATACAATTTAGTGTGAACTATTAAATAAATATTATAATCGCTATATGTTTAAGGGTGAGCTGGAATTGTAAATCACAAATCTATCAAACTATAATGCTATACAGAACAGAACAAAACATATTTTATCACACGTAAATTTTACAGTTTTCATAAAATTATATCAACATTACAACTAAACTATGCAGTAAGCGACTAATAGTATTGACATATAAAGGATGAACTGAAAGTGTACTATTGCAATTATCATAGTTAGTACAAGAATATTGTTTGACTTTCGTATAAGCATACATGTTTGAACAATCATTTTCAATATATAATTTAATACATGACAAATATAGAATTAAATATCATTACATAAGGGTTAAACGTGATTTTAAATATTCTAAATGATTATGTAAAAAATACTTATTACGATGCTAAAATAATGATTTGGTTTATATATTCATTAATAAAGTATATAGAATCTTAAATGCTTCCGATATATATTTACCTAACATAAATGCTTCAGATTTAGTTTGTGTATTAAACAGCTACACAAGTTTAAACATACTAGGTCTAACTCTGTAATAACCTTTAATATAATGTTGTCTTAACAGAACATATTTTGATAAAGTGATACTCATCTTCTAATTCATTAGAATAACATATTTGACAATGATGCAAGTTATTTTCTAGTCTATCATATTAGCTACCAGTATGTATTTTTAAGTTATGGGAACAGATACGTATTTTTGTAATAGCAATTAGTAGATTTCTTGACGCGATATTTTCTAAATAAGATTCGAATTCAAAAGAGGTTCGTTATACACAGTATACACTCTTTAAGGTGGCCGAGGGTTTGGTGCCAGCACTACCACCGACTGAGTTCCTGTTACGTGCGACGTCAACAAACACCAACAGATCCCTTCAGAGAAAAGCATGCTCGACCCTGAAGGGGTCCACTGGTCTTTATATAGACTAAATTCTCAATCCACACAGAACCCGGGCTTTGCTAATTTGCATATTACCAACCAAGTTAACATACGTACTATGAACAAACTTCCGTCGATAACGGAATGCTATACCATGAACGCACATCCGCCGCCTACAGCGGATCGTTACATTACTTTCCCCTCCGAGAAGACTCGGTCTGGGAATCATATGGATAAGGCAACTCCGTTCTGGCAGTTGTCATCATCCCACCGCTGCCACCATTTGTAACGTGCGACTTCAAACAAACACCAACAGATCCCTTCAGAAAAAAGCATGCTCGACCCTGAATGGGTCCACTGGTCTTTATATACACTAAATTCTCAATCCACACAGAGCCCGGGCTTTGATAATTTGCATATTACCAACCAAGTTAACATACGTACGTAATATGAACGTACTTCCGTCTATAACGGAATGTTATACTATAAATGCACATCCGCCACCTACAGCGGACAGTTACATTCCTACAGCCAGCCAGACAAGAGGGGAAATTAAAGCTACTAAATTTCAATACTGTATTACAAAAATATTATTGACAAACAATTGATTAATCACGACAGAGGATTTATAATTAAACCGTGTAAAACTGAGCAGTTAAAACATCATTCTTCGTCAAAACGTGTCAGGACTGGAACCATCTTGAGAATGGTGTTGGCCACGCACAGACAATGGAGGGCTTCAGGACCGCCCTTCAATTTGACTAAACGCCTCCCCCGGTGTACTCCGCCGTAACAGGCCCTACACTGTATCCAAGCAGAAGAAGCAGAAGCAGAAGCAGAAGCCCAGGAGTAATTTTTAGGTTACTAAAATCCGGGCCACCGCACTTCTTATTCAATATTTTGAATAAGATGGTCAGTAATGTCCATCGGAACGTTGTGTGTTTCTCGTTGAGTGTCATCGACGTATACCTTATTTGATGCCTTTGATTCATCTATTATTACATACGGTTGTAAATATGGGGATTTATAAAATCTACACAGTTGGAGAGGATACATTTGAGGTTTTGCAACGCTATATTTGGTGTTAGATAAACAACTTCCAATGCTGCTATATATTGGGAGGATACCCGTTACATATTAATAGATACGTACGTACTTATTTTAAAATACTGGTTTAAACTTACGAAAAATGATTATATAGTTATTCAATCGGCCATTGAAAGAGCTTTGTTATATATTGATAATGATAAATTAAACTGGTTTAGTAATGTTAAGAACCTTCTTACACGATATGTTTTTTTTATATATATATGGTGTGATGTTTCACAGATAAACAAACATTTTATATGGGGTTTTTAAACAATGTCCTATAGACGAATATTTACAGCAAATTTCATTCCCCATTTATCAGCCCATCGTTCAAGTTCTTGGAGGTTATTCTGAAGTGTGTCGTAGTATTTTTGATTTCTAATTTTCCGATATAGCAGGCAGTCGTCTGCAAAAAGGCGCACTTGTGACTTTAATGATACGGGCAGGTCATTTATAAAATGGCAAAGAAAAAGGAGAGTGCCCAATACAGCTTAACTGGACTTTCTTATTTAAAATTTCAAAATGAGTTATTGATTTCAAATGGGAAATTCTTCATTAAGTATGTATGGCATATCAAGATCCGAATTAGTTTGGTTTGCATCGTTTTTGTTTTAACGGCAAGGGTATTGTACAATTGGGTGGCGTCTTTTACAACGACAGTGAGGCCAAAATGGCGAATCAGTTCAATTATCGACTGTTATAATTTATTTGTTTTATAATTGGTCCAAAATGTTGCTTCAAGAACCCGTGCAGGTAAATATCGGTTTTGAGGAATGAACGATTTTTTTTGCATCGCTAGAGGTTAACGAATATTGAGTATCAACAGCTTCCTGAAAGCTTTTATTTCAAAATTGATTGACAAGAACAGACCAAAACACAACAAAACAAGTGCGTTCTTTGAAATATTTTTTGGTGAACTTGTATGGTCGGCCGAGCTGCTTTCAAATGGTTGTGGCATGAATCCTTGTTAACTTGCCCTAAAAATGAGAGAAATGAAGGTACAAGCAAATCCAGGACTGGTAGATATATATATAGCTTTAACAATGTATTTGGCACAAAAACTTGTATAATATTCAAACAACACACCAGTATATACAAAACCAGACAACATTTATCTTCATGTTCACACACCAATTAATAGAGTGTGTTTATGTAATGTATTGTTTTGCGATTAAATGTTATCACCATATTCGCTATTAAATAGCACTAAATGTCTTCCACATCTCTATGTAACTTGTTTACATTGCAACAACCGATGGACTCACGCATGCGCTATGTTATTCAGCGCGTACTAGGAATCAGTTTTGTACTTCCTTTACAGGAGGATATTTGAATACTTTCTTCCCAGCGTGCGCTGAATAAAAGCTATTACTAGCCCTAAATGGCAATGTTCCATTGACAAAAGCCAATCTTAATCAGAATGTTTTTCATCGAAAACTAGTGGAATAACCAAAAGGTATTTCAAAGAAAAATATATTTTTCAACTGATATTCAGTTACAATAGCTGAAAACACACAAATATTAAATATAATTTTGACTCATTGGTCCTAGTAAGTACCCCATTAAGGCTCTTTCAATGCACATCAAAAGTGCCCTTTCTGACATAACATCCTGGCTGGAGCACTGTATAATTGATGTATAAAAAGTTGTCTGGTCTTCTCTTTCAGGCAGCTATCTGGGACTGTCTGCAGCATTATGGCTACAGAGATGCCTTGTTCTTGGCTGATAGACTGTATGCTGAAGGTGTGTTAAGTTATATTTTGCAATTATTGTGAAACAAGTAATTATAACATTATCATAATGTTATTGACCTTATCAAGTTCAGCTGCTTGTGTAAAGTACACAGTGCCCTAATAACCTCGGATTATAAACTTCCTCTACTTCCATAGAGCTGCGAGCATAAAGTTCAACAGTACATTACACAGTTATACTGAATTTCTCTGAAACATTAGATGTTAAAACATGGATCAATTTTTTTATTATAAAACTATGGTAAGCTGTCCAACAGTAATCTTTTGGCCAGTTTGCACATTTAAATAATTTGATTGGTTAGCTAACCCCACTAATAGTAAGTATTGGTTAATTATTAACCAATCACCAAACATTATGGCTAACTTTGACCAAGAGTTGTCTAGTTTTAAGAAAAATCTGCTATCAGTCAAGAAATTTCTTCATTTCAAAACTAAGGCAATAGTTGTTTTTTTTGTTACTCAGGATTAATTCTTTCTGTTTTTAAATTTGTCTTATGTTGAACACAAAGAGATGACAATTTGTTTTCAAGTAGGATAAAAAAATTACCAAGAGATATTCCATAAATTCTACAATCACGCAAAGACGTCATGTGTTGTAATCATACTATCATTTTTACAGTCAAATCAGAAGAAACCTTGTACCTACTGGCGACCTGTTATTATCGGTCTGGAAAGGCACGGCAGACGTACGCTCTACTGAAGAAAAGGGGACAGAACTCGCCCGACAACAAATTCCTTTTCGCAAAATGTTGTATAAACATTGGAGAGTAAGTACCAGGGAAAGTTGACTTGGTTTTAGTTAAAGAGTTATGGACAGGTATTGCACCCTGCCCTCTTCGGGTAGCACACTTCTGCTTGGGGTTTCAACTAAATATTTATGGAATTAAAGTGTTTCAGTATGTGTGATTTATATATTATATATTCTGATAACTTTACAATTTCTCTCTTTCCAGGTATGCAGAAGCAGAGTTGGTGTTAGCTGGGAATATCTTAACAAGACAGTTGACAATGGAAGACATAGAGAAACTATACGGAACTCTAGCTAGTCATGTGTTTAATATACTTGGTGCTATTTATAGCCGGACTGAAAGAACTCAGAAAGCTATAGAGTGTTACAAGCGCAGTTTAAAATTAAATCCATTACTGTGGTCATCTTTTGAAGGCTTGTGTCATTTAGGTGAGTGATTATTTAGTTCATATGGGCTGCAACATTGATAAAGCCTTGAGTTTGTTGAAAAATATTATCAGTCTCTCTAAAATTTCACCAGACTTGGAAGATGGGTCAGATGGGTTTTGTGAGTTTAATGATATTGAACTTGAATAAATTTTACCATTTTTCACAATAAATATTGGTAATTTGATTCTAAGACCAGTTAATTGAAATCCAATGCTTGATTTTCCGCAGGTGAAAAAGTAGATGTGACCACAGTCTTTCCAGTCCCGACGACGGCCTGCACCAATGTGATACTCCAGAATACCCGGGACGCCCACACCGCCCAAAACACTCCACCAATCATCGTATCTGAGATTCTGAACACGATTCCAGAATCCCCAATCACCACTGCCCCCACCCCTCCTGTCAACTCCACGACCTCGGGTGGCAATCTTGATAGTCTCATGTTGGCTCCTGTGGTGCCCCAGGAAGGTGTGGGGCATGTTGCAGGGCTGGGTGAGGCCCTTACACAGGTGACTCCGCAGCCCTTCCAGGTGCCGGTTCCCCCTCAGTCACTGTGTACTCCGCATAATGAGCCAGTTATGAAGGTGAGCGGCACTGCTGTAGACTTTTAATTGTAAAATGAGCCTGTCACTTAAAGCAGTGGCGAAAATGATTGAAAATAATTTTAGATGATCTTTTAATTTACTCCACCAAATTAGTTTAGTGTTTTTTTATAACTTTTGTGAACAGGCAAAGGCTCATGGAATTATTATATGTAAATATTATACTTTAAACAGAGCATAGCCCTTTTGAAGTTTTGGGTTTGAAGAGAACAAAACTGGATTAAGACATAAGTTGACTTGTTAAGAGTCAAAATAAAGGTGGGGGATAGATTTGGAGTCAATTATTGTGAATGAAAAATACTATGGTACTTTTTGGGATGGTGAATGGGGTCAAATTTTGTGCCCAATTCAGTAAAAAAACAACACTTGTTGTTATGCATTCAAATCTGCAGAATGATATACTGTATACATGTAGCAGGCTTTTCGACAATTCCTATAACCAGGCAGAGTTCCCAACTGATTGCTTTTGGTTCTTACTTTATGTGTTGTTAGTTTTACATTTGTAAAACATCAATTTGCTTCAAATATAATGTCAGAAGACCCATGAAAAGGTCTTCTGGAAAGCCAGGTTTGGATCTGCCGCTTGTGCTTCACCCCCCATGACTGCTAAAGCGCCCTGAAAGCCCATCGTCAAATGTTCAGCCCTTTTGCTGCCAGAAAAATTACATCCCGGCTAATATTTACAAACTGCCTGAACTCTTATACACAGAATTCTATGTGGTCTATGCAATTTTTTTGGGGATTCCTCGGTCAATATTAAATGTAATTTATATTTTTTTCCTTACTTTTCAGTTGTTGCAGACACCAGAAACTGGGCTTTTGGATTTTACTGACCACACACCTGAAAACTGCAAGTAAGAAGGATGTTGTTTTTTTACCTTGGATTTGCAAGTGAAAAATTGAGGTTTTATCAAAGCCTCAGTAATGTTCATGTTATTTTTGTTGTCTTATTTTAATGTTGGCAGTATTTGGTAAACATTTTCAAGAATAATATATATGATACTAGGGATTTGTTGGTTAAACTATGTAATATAGAGCTCCCTACGGCATAACCCAATGCAACTGTAGATGTTGATACTTTGTATAAATAAGGCCCTAACAGAGCGCTGTGCAGTCCTCTCTGGCTTTGCAACTTGCCCCAGTATACAATATGTATCAATTTCCATAATTTGTATCCAAAAACTTGTTTGGGTTATTTTGATAAATTGGGAAAAAGAGGATAAACACTGGAATGCACATTTAAGGCACCTGTGTTATTATTAATAATTAAATGAACCTGCAAGGCTTCTAACAGTTTGATCTGTTTTGACAATTTTTAGGGTGTCAGTGTTAAAATTTTTAAATTTAAAAATGCCATAACATGAAGAGAGGTGTTGCTGTGCAATACTTCATTGCTGAATGCATATGCATAACATGTGTTTGAATGGTGTATTTCAGGGGCAATGTGTATGAGCAGGTTAGAGACAGTATCAGCAAAGCCCCTACCTCCCATAAACACCGTCATATGGCCTCTGCCCTCCTGGGCCCCACATCAGCAGCCAGCCTCTTTCAGGAGTTGAGAGGAGACCACTCACCCAGGTAATGTTTGTCCGTACATCTGTCTATATATCATAGCCCCACCCTCCCACAAACACCAGCCTATGACTCTGGCCTCCTTGGCCACCACATAGCAAACCTGTTCTTGGAGCTCCACAGTGACTACTTACCACTTACTACTTGTGAAGTCATTCTGTTGGTACATCTGTCTATATATCATAGCCTTTACCCTCCCACAACACTGACATATTACCACTGGCCTCCTCGGCCATCGCACAAGCATCAAATCTGTTATTGGAGCTTTAGGGAGACAACTCGCCCATGTGAAGTATTTCTGTCCATACTTCTGTCTATATATCATAGTCCCACACTCCCACATACACCGGCATATTACCACTGGCCCCTTTGTCCCCTACTTATGCTGGAAACCTGTTCTTGAAGCTCCAGGGAGACCACTACCAATGTGAGGTCATTCTGTCCGTACATCTATCTATATAGCATAGTCCCACACTCCCACAAACATCAGCTCAGGCGTCTCCCTCCTGGCCCCCACACCACTGGCCAATCTGTTCCAGAATCTTGGGGGCACCTGAGTGGAGTCTGAGTTTACTTTGGTCTGTCAATATACTTGCTCATCTCAACATCTGCTTTTAGTATCCACTCATGAATCTATTTGTTTTATTTTCTGTACATTCATTTATAAGTTTATCAGTTTATCATTATGACATAGCATAGGAGCTGTTTTTCATCTGTGCAGATATAAGACTCTTGTATGAGAGTTGAGGTTATCTTGAATTGAAAGTCAACAAATAAAGAGAAAATATCTCTCGACTGTCCCATCTTGTTGGCTATGATCATAGGTCACCATGCAGTGAACGAATGTAGCTAAGTTTTATAAACATACTGATTAAATATTTAATGCCAAAGAAAATACATGTCTTATAATTATGTTCCGATGATAGATTATAATCGAAAATTGATTGGTTGAGCCTGAAATCGGCAACATTCACTTGTATTTTGTCAATCGATCATGGATTCAAACGGTGAATTTTTTTTTCTTCCCTCTCGTTATTTGTGTTCAGTTAATTTCAGCCAATTTTCTCCTCTGAGTTCATTTATACATTTGGAAGTGTTCAGTTGTTATTGTTAACAATGTGGCTGAAAGCAACAACACTAAATAACTTCAAACATACACATAAAATAACCATAGATAAGTTTTAAAAGTTATTGCACAAGAATAAGACTACAATTTTGAATTACTGGTAAGGTCTTGTCAAAAACCGATTGTACTACGGATAATCGGTCACTTGAGTGGAACTGATTATTGATAGTCAAACTGGAACCGATTCTCAACACTAATAAACATAAATAATGAATATTTAATATCAAAGAAAATACATGTCTTATCTTTTATATTCCAGTTTCGGGATCCTGCCCATGGGTACTCCGCCCGCAGAAGTCAAGTCAACCATGTTTATTACTCCCTCTCCTGTCACAATGCAGGAAACAATCAACGAGTCAAAGGCCCCTAGAAAGGTTTGTGCATTATTTGCTTTCAGTTTAAAAGGAAGAGGATGTTGGTTATGGAAAGAAAGTATCATCATACAAAACACTTTTTAGCTCGTCCGATTTTTAAAAAAATGACGAGCTATTGTTGTCACTTGATTTTCGTCGACAACGAAGGCATTAGTTAAGTTTTGCGTTTAGGTCAAACTATCAAAGCTATCACTTTGAAACTTTGGGAACTTTTTCATCTAATACCATTCTTCACATTGTACCCTAAAGATGCTGACTTTTACCTGTTTTGGGGGGTAAAAAACTTTTTTGAATTTTGATGGATTTGGGTTGATTTTGAGAATTGAACATAGCTTCTTCAATTTTTGTTTGATTGATTTCAATTTTTTTCACAGACAATAAATGAATAATGCTTTCAATATAACAAACAGATTTTTGAGTCACATATGGAAAGGTAGGGGGAGGGTGGGGGGTATTTTAGTATTTTTGGACTTTGTAATTTTTAGCTAGTCTGTTGTTTTTTTAGTTTTGTGCTTGGGTCACATACAAGCAAACTACCAAAGCTATCTCTTTCAAACTTTGGAATACCTGTTCCGAATCACATTCAAATTCAAACAGTACAATATGAAATAAATAAACCGTAAAAGGATAAAATCAGACGAGCGTTCAGCACCCGCAGGTGTTTATCGACTAACGGTTTTTTTAACCGAAAATAAGAGGACATCTTCTCTTGTCACAATACATGAAACTATCAATGAGTCCATGACCCCAAAGATGGTGTGTGATTTAGTTATGTTGTGTCAGGTAGGATAACATTAAATTATTGGCAATGTGTCAGTTGGATGATATTAAGTTTATAAGGACCTTGTCAAATAGGGTGACATTACAGTAAGTGGGACTGTGTCAGATAGTGTGACATTTCATTATGTTGGACTGGGTCATATGTTAATGGAAGTTATAACTGTGTTTCATGTTTGTTCCTCCCGTTGCAGCCTGTGACACGGAGAACGAATCCCAGTAAGACACTGATGCCGAAACCTCCTACCTTCAACTCTACGGGAAACACCCAGGAAAATAACACACTCAAGTATATAACATATGCATAATTATCTTATGTCCCATATTTATGAAGCACCTAAGAATTAATGTTCATCTTAGTAGAAAATAGGTTTTTCGGGTAGTTCGTAGAAAACTGAAAATGGTTATAAACTAAAAAATGCAAAAAAATAGGTAGATATTTTTCTAATTAAACCATTCATATCAGTTATCTTCAATTATTGTAGTGTTAATTCAAATTATCCCTTGTAAAAAATCTGGCACTTTTTATTAAGGGCTATTCCAGTAAAACATATAACCCACGGGGGGAAGGCAATTATTATGCCCCCCTTCGAAGACTGAACGAAAAAAACAAACAGATGAGCTTTGGTATCTGCATGTGATACTCTTGTTTCATGATGAAATAATTTCTGGATTTCCAGTGCTCAGAATAATCCACCAAATGTACGGAGAAGTTCCAGACTCTTCAGTCATTCAAATTCCAGTTCAGTTAAGGTAAGCTACATCTATATAATGAACATGATTAGAATTTGAGCCTAGCTCCACTTGGTTGCATGTTGGAGGTTGTCAGATATGGTGAAAGGAATTCATTGGAGTATATATATACCATCAAATGCTATTATTTATTGACGAAACATAATGCCTTAATTAATCAATTTAACGTTTGACTGACAACCAGGGTGAAGTTAATTAAGAAAAAAGCTATGTCAAATGTGTATTTTTTTGTAAATTTACAAAATTTTGTATTGCTGTTTATGAATAGTTTTTGAATGAAATGCATTAAGATTACATTTAAAAGGAACTGAGGACTGTTTCATCAGGGGTCCTGGCCTCGGAGAGATTTCTTAAGCTAGGGGCTCTTTGACCCTCATGCGCAACAAATTACCTAGGGTCTCTGGTAATTGTACAATTTAGTTTGTATTGTGGGTCTCAGAAATGCATGAAGTCATTTTAAAAGAGGAGTGACTGGCTTTAAAAATTGAGTTAGGGACCGCGGTTTTCTTAAGCAGACAAGCTTATTCTTCTGCCTACCAATACTTGAGTGTTATTTAAACCTTTGTCATAAAAGGATATCAGAAATTATAGGGCAAGCAAGTAAGTTAGACCACTAGAAAACAAACAAATTTCTAAGGATGGCCTTTTATCTATAAACAGGAAAACAACAAACAGCAAGGCAAGACTCGGTTCACGAGTCCGAAGGGTATAGGCCGGAAATCAAAGTCTCGTCTGAATAAGACGAAGACGGAGATCGGGGAAAACCTGAAGGGAGATTTAATCTGTGATAACAAACCTGTTACCATCATGGAACCCCAGCAGCCCCAACTACAGCTCGCCCAGATGCAGCAGCAGTCTCTAGGTAGGGAACTTTGTTATGAATTAAAGGGTTAAAGGGTTAACTTATTAACAACTGTATTGTATGATCATTTTTCTTTACTTCTGGAATCTTGTTAGTATTGATATTTTTTTTAACGTATGTAGCTGGAAAAATTACTCCAGGGGCCATATTAAATAACCAACTCAGATCTAATTAAGAATTTAAGTATAAGAGTAGGATCTAAGTGTTTTGATTTGACTGTAAAAAAAACTGGCAATTTTTTTCTCGAAAGATTGTTTTAATTTAGTAATACTGTAAGAGGGCAAATGAAATCATAAAGTCAATCGTTACTTTGACAACAGAAACTGGAATTGTTATTTTTGTAAAGTCTATTGTTCAACGTGTGCCACATTATACTGTGATATGTTATTTGTGTGAATTATTTCCCTATTTTCATATATAAAAAAGTGGCTGAGAAAAAAAGCAGAAACACCCGGCACCCCTCCTTGTGATCTTGTACAAATATTATCAGAGACAAAACATACATGTATAGCATGGCCCATAACCATGAACTAAATAATTGTTAAGTATTGCCCCTTGTTTAACTTAACAACAGGTCATTGGCGTACTCTCCATGGTGTTCTTGTTAAAAATTGTGATATTCTTTGTGTTTCCAGCTGGTATACTAAGCCTCCTCCAGTCTGTTGCCCAGGCGTATCTTGCCCTGGCCCAGTACGAATGTCGCCGGGCCATAGAGCTGTTCTATGACCTGCCCCCACACCAGATGGAAACCGGCTGGGTAAAGTCTCAAATTGGCCGTGCACTATTTGAACTGCAAGAATTCCATGAGGTAATTCAACATAATTATAGGGTTGTTTGCAGTGTAATGTGTAAATTTCATGTTATAAATGCAGAGAATGTACTAATGTTAGATTGTTGTTACTTTACTATATTTCATAAGGTGGTGTGTAAGCTTATTTATACTCAGGCGAAGGATCATTCAGTCTTTTTTGGTTTTTGGAGCATAGTGTACAGACAGAATGTAACCCTGAGCTACCCTGGTTCTTTAACGTGTACCAGTCTATAGCACTCAGTGGTCGAAATTAGCACAAGCCCACTGGGTTTTAAACAGTAGGGCTTGTTCAAAAATGTAATGCCAAGCAGAAGTATATGAATTTGGGCTTGTTCATCCAAAAGACTTATTTTGATGACTGAGCACTTGATAAGGAACACGTTTGATCAGTATAATAGAGTAATACATATATGGTTAAAAGCTGGTTTCTTAAGAGTTAGGTAATTAACCTCCAGATAGATATATCAGGGAGCTTTAAAATCTTGTGATTCATGTAGCTCCAAAAGTATTTCACATCAAACTTTATAGAAATGTTGGTCAGAATGGAAAATTCTGCACCTGTAATTTGTTAGACATTTCATATCTTCTAACAAGAAAAATGAACCATGACTTTATCCCGTGTTGCATGTAGCTAAAAAAGAATTGCACCTACAAACATGTAACTTCTGACATTAAATATATCAGGTTTTGGATTCTGTCTTTCATGACAAATCATTGATACTTTTACTTAAATATTTAAAGATATAAATCAGTATCTAGAGCTTTTGTGTATTTTTCCAGGCAGAGAAAATATTTAAGGAGATTCTTCGTAGCGAGCCATACCACATTGAGGGCATGGAGATTTACAGTACAACATTGTGGTTCCTGCATAAAGAGGTGGAGCTGTCGTACCTCGCACAGGAACTTACCAGCATTGATAAAAACTCTCCAGAGGTAGGCGGATATTAATGGCATTGGTTTATTAAGAACTTTATTTTGGGTCTGGGAGAGGGATTTATAGTATATAAATATTGCCTCCCTTGAGGGGAACAGTGCATCTTGTCAACCAAAGGCAACACTGTCAACTGAGGCTTGAGCTGAGGTAGAAAGTGGTTGCCGAGGGTTGACACACTGTTCCCTTCAAAGGGGTCAATGTTCCTTTTATTTAGATCATAAACAACTGATCATTTTCGAAAATTGTTGAAAACCTCGTCATTGTCATCTGATACCAAAATATAGGCAAAGTGCCTAACGGAAAAGTAGGAGGTCAATCCCATTTTACTATGACCGTCCTGTTTCTGCACTGTTCCACGCTGACAAAAGCTGGGAACAGTGCAGTAGCAGTTAACAAGGTGGGTAAACAGTGAAGAGCATGCTATAGTTTACTGTATATTGTTTAGTGATTAGAAGGGATGAGGTATAATAATGTACAATTTGGTTTCTTTATAAGAGGTAGAGCTGTCCTATCTAGCACAGGAACTTACCAGCATTGATAAAAACTCACATGATGGGGTGGGGGGAGGGTATATACAGTTTTGTTTCTTCATATTAAAAGAAGTGGAGTTGTGCTACTTAGTACAGGAGCTTACGATAATTGGGTTAATTGCGATGAAGAGGCAGGCTGGAGATAAAGGGTATATGAAGACTTGGAATTGTTACTTATATACCTTGTATATACACAAGTGGTGATTGTTTTTAATCAGGTTTTTCAACTGTCAAACTCATGGTGTAGTCTTGTGTTTCATCTTTTGCTTTAATCATCTGCTTAACCGATAAATGGGCTATTTTATTACAGGCTTGCTGTGCGACAGGGAACTGTTTTAGTCTTCAGCAGGAGCATGAGACAGCCATCAAGTTTTTCAACCGAGCCATGCAGGTATACAATGTGCTTCAGTTGGGCGTTTTTCAGTATTATTAAAGAATGAAATCTCGAACTTTCTCACACATAACAGTAGTAATGAATTGGTGTGTTCCTTCATAATTAAGGTTACGTGGACGCAGTAAACGATATTAGAACAAGCCCTTCACTTGTATTATATTATGTATTCCATCTTAATTGAGAAATGTGATTTTTCCACCGATTCTCGAATTTCAACAGATCTAATGGCTCAAGGGAGCTGAATTCTTTACAAATTTGAAGCCAGGAGATCTCTCAAAAGCAATTCTTAAAGTCCAGTTTTGCTTTTGCAGCAGGGTTATTCACCCACTTAGAATCACCTTGGGGGCTTAAAGCACTCCTTTCCAAACACATTGTCTTGTTGGTTTTAGTCCTTCAGCTTCCAGTTCAAACACATCCCTGTATGCTAACATGCTCCTAGGCTATGAGTTTGTGTACACTGAAGAATAAGACCATTTATGGCATGTTTCCTCATTATATATGTTGATGCTACAAATATTTGTAATATGTTATGGCAAATACAATGCATACTATCATGTTACATTATCATTTCAGTTAAACCCCTGGTTCGCATATGCCTATACCCTGTTGGGCCACGAGTTTGTGTATACAGAGGAACTAGATAATGCGATGGCATGTTTCCGGAGCGCTATTCGGGTCAGCCCTCGACACTATAATGCCTGGTAAGTTGATTTTAAATGATTTCTTTTTGTTCTTGCTCAGTTATGAATACCGTACAGCTATTATTAGCTTATAAGAACTTTTTCTTGTATCTGATTTTTGCTGAAAAATAATACTTTTTTTAAGGTAATTTATCCATCATTTATACAAGTTTGAATATTTTTAAAGTTTTCATCAAGAGCTTTTGTTTATGTAGACAATATGTTATTTGAGAAACAAAAATGAATTTGCTATATCATCATAGTAAAATTTTGTTTTATTTTCTCCCTGTAATATATCATATCATAATAGTAGTGTCATCGTGGTGTTATTCAAAATTGTATTCCATGCAAAAATATTAGAAAAGGTAATCAATATACACTTGCACTAACACATCTTTGCATCCCAATGATGGATGGCGGTCCCAAGATAAGCACCCTTGACCTCTGCTGCTTGACCAAATAATAATATTGTTTCAATATTTCATTGATTAACACACATTGACATTAGGAATTTTTCTGCAGGTTTGGAGTAGGTCTAATATACTACAAGCAGGAGAAGTTCCGATTGGCTGAGATCCACTATAGGAAAGCTCTCTCCATAAACCCACAGAACTCGCCGCTACTCTGTAACCTTGGCATGGTAAGAAGGCATTACTCAATGTATCTATGAGATGTATTTTCATAGTGTAGGTGATTAAAAAGGTTCAGAGATCTGCCATAGCAAATTCTCTCTATATACCAACAGAACTGGCAGCTACTCTGTGACTGTTGCATGGTAAGCATGTTTAATCCTAAAGTGTAAATGATGGCACACACCGGTCTGTTTTCTTTTTACCAACCACGACTGGTGTCCTTATAAAGAGGCTATGAGAATGCGTCCTCTATATGTATGTTCAGATTTTTTGTCTAAAGTGAAATATTAAAATGCAACATCTCACTTTTCCAGGTGCTGTTCTCTCAACAGAAGTCTGAGCACGCCCTGGCCACCCTTGATCGAGCGATCGCCCTTGACCCCAAAAACCCGCTTGGAAAGTTCCATAAGGCTACTGTACTTTTTGCTAAACAGAAAAATAAAGTAAGTAGGCGTTAAGTGCATTTAGGATGATTCTGTGGTGAATTTTGTTCTTACATTTTATATATCTACTCAATTAATATCCACAAAATCCCACTGTATGTATACTTATGAATGTGATTTGTCAATGGATGTTCATTGATCTGATGGCTCCAGAAACTAGAAATATTTATTTTTTTAAATCAACAACAGAAATTTAGGTTGTTACTGGTACTTTATTAAAAAGTAAGTTTTACTTCTTGGGTAGGATGCTTTACACCAGCCTAAACCCCATTGAGGCCCCCTTGTCAATATGTTTCCAGCACATCAGTTGCCACGTCAATCACATCCCTGATATGTTTGTCAAATAAATGGGTGTATAGAGAATGGTTACCTGTTTCTGTTATTAAACAGTTGACAAAGTTATTCAGTCCATTAATATGAGGTTTGAATTAAACCTTAAGGTGGTACAGAAAAATAAAGCTGTACATCAGCTGTCTGATTGCTTTTGATTTTTAACATACTTTTCAAGATACCTTTTAAGGTTCCTACTATTCAAGCTCAATTTCTAATTTTCAAGATAGTTCTAAGGTTCCTACTATTCAAGATATGTTTGGATTTCTTATTTATAAGATACCTTTAAATAATGTTCCTATTATTCAAGATACGTTTAAGATTCCAACTACTCAAAACACATACAACACCCCTACTATTCAGGACATTTATGAGGTTCTTACTATTCCAGACACTTTTAAGGTTCCTACTTTTATCCACCTTTCTGATGCAATATTACTCACCTATTTTCAGGAAGCGCTAGATGAGCTTGAGGAACTGAAGAGGATTGTCCCAAAAGAATCTCTTATTTATTTCTTATTAGGAAAGGTGGGTTTTGTTATACTTTTTAGTATGTTTTCCTGTATTTCCTACTTTAATACATTGTCTGGAAGGGCCGATCATTTAAAGAATGTTCATTTAAGGAATTTTGGTGTAAATATTTGAGAATAATACATTGAGGATGATATGTCATGATTACCCCTCATCACTACAGGTTTACAAGAAGCTGGGCAGCACAGACCTGGCACTGATGAACTTCTCCTGGGCCATGGACCTGGACCCTAAAGGCCTCAATAACCACATTAAAGAGTCTATAGAGAAACACTTCAACATAGAGGAGGACGACTCACTGGCCAGGCTTAATGTATCTGGTG
This sequence comes from Mya arenaria, assembly GCF_026914265.1. Lineage (NCBI taxonomy): Eukaryota > Metazoa > Mollusca > Bivalvia > Myida > Myidae > Mya > Mya arenaria. The sequence continues at coordinate 6,525,313 of NC_069122.1, forward strand.
GGTAGATTTATTCTATATTTGGCTTCTTTGTTTTGCAATAGAAAATATTTATTAAATTTTTATAACCTTGGTGTTGTTGATCTCTTCGCTGTGCAAAAACTCGTTGCCATATTGTATAATTGTGTCAATGCAATTGTAATGATCATTCTTATCAACATCAGCAGCATATTCCTCATCATCACCATCATCACTATCATCATCATCATCATCACCATCATCATCATCATCATCATCATCATCATCATCATCATCATCATCATCATCACCATCATCACTATCATCATCATCATCACCATCATCACTATCATCATCATCATCATCATCATCATCATCATCATCATCATCATCATCATCATCATCATCATCATCATCATCATCATCATCACTATCATCATCATCATCATCATCATCATCATCATCATCATCATCATCATCATCATCATCATCATCATCACTATCATCACCATCACCATCATCACTATCATCATCATCATCATCATCATCATCATCATCATCATCTTCATCATCATCATCATCATTATCATCATCATCATCATCACCATCATCACTATCATCATCATCATCATCATCATCATCATCATCATCATCATCATCATCATCATCATCATCATCATTATCATCATTACTGCCATTGTTATCATCATCGTCATCATCATCACCATCACTGCCATCATCATCACCATCATCATCATCACCATTATCATCACTGCCATTGTAATGATTATTTTCATCAACATCAGCAATATTTTCTTTGTCATCATCAGCATCTTCGTTGTGATTATCTAGACAACCACTGACATAATCATCATAATAATTATCATAAAAACATTGCAGATGTTCCTGGTGTGGATGTGTCGGGCAGTAACTCCTCACTGATGGATCCAGAAGACATGTTACAGGCCGTCGAGAGTGATGAGAGCTTGTGATGTAGGCCGTGACATAGTAAACAGTCAAAGTAGACACCTGTGTATGGGTGGATTCCAGGAGAAGATGGATCATGGAAATGGTGGTGCCAGACTAAATTAGAAAATACGGAGTAAGCCATTGTGGTACCAGTCTGTGTAGGAACCGGTGTGTTGGGGAAATGGTGAAAATATGGAACATGGAAAATTGATACTAGTCTATGTAAATGTTAAGAAAGTAATGATGGAACAGCCTTAAAGAGAAATGTAAATGGTACCAGTCTATAGAGAAAACAGACTGCGTAGAATCCAGAAACCATTTTTTTTTTAAAGGAACTTGTGTTTGGGATAAGTGGTACCAGTCTATTTTATGATAAAGGAAAATGTGTAGGAACCAGTCAATGTAGAACCGGTGTATGTACATTGGAGAAAATTGATACTACTTTAAAGATTGGCTTATCAGCATTAAATATTAAATGGAACCAAATAACCATGAAACTAGTGTTGGAATACATTCAGTTTGTTTCTTGTTTGTAAACTGGTGTCTCTGTGAAGGAGATAATTCATTTACTAGTAATGCTGGTGCCAGATTAGACAAGACTCTTGTTGGATGTGACAATTAAGGTGTTTCTGTAGAGAAAACTGGCTAGAGACTTAAAAAAAATATTTCTGTAACATTACTTTTATCGCTCTACTAAAACCTACTGTAAATGTCAAATTTGACATCTGTTGATAAGTCATGAAATATATGACATGTAAATTACAGTATAAGATTAAGACTTATATCGTATAACCAACATTCCATGTACCACTCCAGTATAGTATAGTATTGTTGGTTATACGATATAAGTCTTAATCTTTAACGAATTATGACGAAACATTACCTCAGAGAATGTGCCAGTAACTTTCTAGAAAAAAAGCAAGCTGTTTTAATTAAGTAATAATAGCTTAACCAATGAGTTTTACCTTATTGTATTTTTCCCACAAATGCTTAAGTGAGGCCATTTTTCATGTTGCATAACAGCTTTTACTAGAATGTTACGCCAAGACATCCTTGTCAGTGATCGTCATGGTAAATTTATGGTGTTGTTGGTACTCTTTTGTTAAAGACAAAGAAGCAATAATCCTTGCTCAATTGAGATTGACAGTTTCCATCCTTGGTTGTATGTGGTTATTTATTGCACGCCTTGAGGTGTATGCGCCTAATTCATTGCTTCAAATCTTATATTTTCTGTCTCTGTATTTAATCTTAGTTTCTCATTTCAATTCACAATTGTAAATATGGTCTGTTAATTATCATTTGTTGCTATGAATTTTCATTTTAATGCAAAACTTTCAATAGCTTGTCTGTTTTGATATCGCCTGTGTGGCATAGTAGACATACAGAGATAATGATGTCCAGTGGTTGCGTTCACGTCATTTATTCATTTCCACTAGCTTTCTTTCACATTTTTTTACCAATCTTTATAAAACTTACTCACTATGTTACTTACTCACTTTCTAACTTTGGCATTTTTGAAACAATCTTTACCAAATTTCGGCTGCTATGTTTATTGACATAATATATCGCCAAGTTTGATCAACAGTCAGATCATTAATTCTTGAGTTGCGGCCCTTGATTTGTCAGCATTTTACCAATTTCACATTTTCCACTCTCTAACTTAGCATTTCTTATCCAATCTTTTCCAGACTATGATGTTTATGGGCATGATATAAGAATGTGTAAATTGTTAAAATCGTTAATTTGGTAAAGTTTTATCAATTTCATAGGATATAATTTTGAATAAATAATGTGATATGCTTGTTTATCAGAAAGGATTGAGATCCCTATTACCATTGTCACCCTGTTTGCATAGGATTGGAAAAGTAAGGGCCATCACTCTAGAGAGAATAGCTTGATGTGGCAGTTTATCAAACTGTTCTGAAGTTTTATACCCTTTAACATTGTAACCCATTAAATAAAAGATAAGATTACTAATTCTCAAAAAGAAAGCAGTCGCAGACAATGTGGTCACATTTTGACAATTCTAGGGGCTTTTCACAAAAAGGTATATAATGTTCAGATGAAGTACCATACAATCAGGACCTTGATTCAATTATATACTGTGACAACACAATGTTTGGCTTCCGCAAAATTATCTTAATAGCAAAGGCATAACCATTTTATTTCAAATATTTTCCATGCTTTTCTTGAAATACAATTATTGATTTAAGTTGACATTGTATTCTTTAAAGCCTATGTTATAAATGCTATTGAATGTGTATGACACACAAAATATTACTACTAAATTTGTTTCGACATGATGGTTGCTCTGCGCAAGCGACATGTTTTATTCCGCAAATATGTATAGTATATTGTAGCAGGCCCTTATATACAGATAGTATATAATCTGAGACCCTGAATATATGAATGGTATATCATTGGAGGAGCCCATAAGTATTAATATATTGTCTGATGCCCCACATAAATAAATGGTATATTATATGGGGCTTCCATATACGAATAGTATATAATATTGTTCAAGACAATGGTGGGATTTTTTTAAAGCTGCACTCTCACAGATTGAACGTTTTGATAACTTTTTATTTTTTGTCTTGGAACGAGGCAATTTTTGCAAAAATCAATGGGAACCAGTTATAAAAGACTGCTGACAAAAAAATAGATCGCAGAGTTTTATATGTAAGTTCAAAAATTGATGTTTTATGCATTTTTTTTTTAACCGTTAGTAACGGTTTAAGCCATAAAATATTAATTTCGAACGAAAATATGAAAATCTACGATCTGATTTTTTGTCAGCAATCATATAATTGGTTTGCAGATATTAAGCAAAAATTTGCTTTTTCCAAGACAAAACATAAAAAAATTGTTAAAACGGTATATCTGTGAGAGTGCAGCTTAAAAAACATCTAACATTTGAATATTTTCAGCATTGGAAATGTTTGCTTAGTGATTTCTTCAAATATAGCATTTCTTTCTGTTAAAAATTTAAAGGAATTGCTTTTTTACCTGCTAATGATCGTACAGAATGAACGTTTAAGTAGATGGAATTATTTCCTGAAGCATTTTATAGGTGAAGAGAGAATTAATATTATGTATTAAACTAAAACAAAATCATATTATCTGAAAGCTTTCTCTATTAGGCTTAAAATGGCGTGGTAGTTCCCTCATATAAGGTAATCGAAACTGTGCGTGGGGGCTAGGCTAGGATTCATCGTCATTTACTGTCGTTAATTGCATACTCAATAATTCTGAAACCATGTAATACAAAGCAATCATTTAGGGAGATATGCCTTGCATTTTGCCGAGTCGATTAGCTTTTGTTATTTAACACCATGTTTGCTTAAGTAATGCAGCGGAATTAAGGTAATCCATCCATCCACCATTAAAACAATCACTACTGGTAAAGTTTCATTTAAAAGTGAAAAAAAATAATGGTTGAATATTTTTAAAGTTTCATCGAGAGCTTTTTGTGACATTATGTGATTTAAGAAACCAATAATTAAATGCTTTATTATCATAGTAAAGTTTAGTTTAATTACCTGCCTTTAATGCATCATATTATAATAAAGGACATTATGGCATTATTGAAAAATGTAATCCATGTAAAAAATATCATTATGGTTAATCAATATAAATTAAAAATAGGAAAAATCTTGGATATGTTAAATGCACTAACACACCTTTGCAACCTATTAAATGTCATTCTTGTACACCAGAGCGATGGTGCTATGTGGGTAGATTTATCATTATCAAACCTCTGATGAATGAGAATGATTAAATGTTGGATGGCTTACCTTAAGCTCAATTTGAGGTTAAAACAGTATAGCTTCTTTCATTCCATTGATTTCCTACTGTGAAAAAATTCCTTTATTTAAGCCTTTTGTCATTGCCGTATTTGTCTTGTCAACTTTAATGCATTCTCTCTTTTAACTATTCAGTTAGCAGACCATTGTTGAAATGTATTATAATAGTGTTCAGAAATATGACATATTGTTCATAAATTTAAAATGAAAAATCTCATTTGTAGCTACACTGAGCCTCAATGTATTGTGATAATTTTGATGATGTCATTTGAGTGTCATAATTCAATAAACACATTTAAGATATTCAAATGAAACTTAGTAATAATGTAACCAGAGCCATTATGCATCTGATGAGTAATGCTCAAATTGATACATCTGTGTATTAAGAATACTTAATTCAAGTTATACGTGCTTTCTGGCCAATCAAACATAGTTCATTTAAGCAAAACAATCCATTTCATTTCAATCACTGACTTAATGTTTATCTGTGTTCTAGCTCTTACTGTAATTTATTGTATGCACATTTATAACATAGATAAGTTGACACCAGTGATAGTGGTACATGTCCTGTGCATGTATTTACATTGCCATGAATTCATCGATGTTATATACCTGATTTATTTGGCTGAATATTCCCAAACTTTGTTGTGATGTCCACTATACTGTGTGTGATCTGTGCCCTAGAAGTGTAACCGTTATTTATTTTTGACAGAGCTTAGTTTATATTGTAAATGTTTGAATCTTTGTGCTGAATGTCTGCTGGGTATTCTATTATTTGCATATTGTCACTGTGTTTTATCCGCTTTTACCTCATCTGTTTTTCATAGTAAACAAGTGGAAATAATGACGTAGCTTTTGTGTCATCGTTGTTGTGAAAAAAAATCAAACCTTGGCCATTACCCGAAACCTGTTTAAGGTATTGGATTGAAACTTTGTACACATGATGATGTTGCCAGAAATAATGGGCAAATGTTAAGCAAGGATTGTAACTCCTGTGGCATTTATAATAGTTGAGTTATCCCCCCTTTTATCTGAAAAATAACAAACAAGCTTTGGTATTCGTATTGGCTCTCCTGTGTTTTTCTTATCATGGCTTCGTTCAGACTTTAAAATATAGTTGCAGTGTAAGCTTGGGAGAAAAATAACTATACATTTGATAAGTAGCTCACCGGGTATTAATGCTATGCTTACTAATTTATCATACTCGGACTATATTATTGAAGATGCTTTTAACTGTTTCCTACCAGTTGTTCACCTCTTTTGGAAACAAACGTTTTACTAAGTACTATACCATTTAAACATACACCCCACCACAGGAAGGCACTTTCAAATTGGACCAGCCCCATTTTAGAAGTTTATTTGACTTATTAAAAGCTAAAAATCAAACAGGAACTACCTTGTGTTTCTTTATTTTGCCTTCCTGGAGTGGATTGTATCCTTAAATGGAAAAGCCATTTAACTAAATATTGCAATTTCATGTTATTTTATACATCAACACATTACAAGTTCTTACGCCCATTTCCTGCTTTCCCTGTGTTTTCCATATATATTTTAACATTGTCAGAATGGATTGATACTAATGATTCTGTAAAGGAAGTCGGATGTAATGTTCGCCTTTTTTGAATGGTATTAAGCTTTTATATAAAGCGTAGAAGAAGGGAGAGGCTTTGTTGTTGTTGTTGTTGGCATTGTTGTCCTACAAAAACTATAATCTTGACCATAGTATGAAGAAATGGTACTCCATGTGTATTATGATAAAACCCATGGCTAAAAAGGGCTAGAACTCTGACAAGATATTAAGCTAATTCTCTCCCTTGAATGAGATAAATGGACAAACTCTGCTACCCCGTTGTGGTGCTCCTATATAAAGTTGTAAAAAGAAAAATGTGAAATGATTTTAATGATGTTTTGTTACTGAAGGGTTGAGCCAAATAAGGCTTTGTAATATATATTTAAATTGATTTTTTTGTATTCTAGTACTTGTATTTCTTTGATTATTAGTACACGGTTTGTCTTATTTGTATGTTTTATGTATGATTACAATTAAAATGTAAAGTATTGCAAAAGCTGTATCTGTTTTGTTTTGTTTGTTTTCATCTTTTTGCCATCTTTGAAAATCCACAAGTTATTATTTCACTTCAAAGTGTGTGACAGATGGGCTTGATTTCACCATATGAAATTATTTTGAGCGCAATATAGCAATTGGTATTTAGCTACCACAATCACACTGTTCTACTTTACTAGACATGTAAAATAGCAAGTATCAATATATTTCCATAGTCTTCTGAGTGGGACCAGAAGGTCAATGTGGGTTTTTATTTATATTTCAAATACAAATCAAGTCATGGTCACACATAAGTCCAAGGTCAGGTCCACACATTAGTCAAATGTCATGGTCATACGTAAGTCAAAAGTCATGTTCACACAAGTCAAAGATGGTGGTCATACATAAGTCAAAGGTCATAGGCATTCATAAGTGAAAGATCATGGTCATACATATCAAGTTATGGTCACACACAAGTTTAAGGTCATGGTCACACAGAAGTAAAAGGTCATGGTCATACAATTCAAAGGTGGAGGTCACACATAAGTCAAAGTTCATTTTCAAACAAGTCAAAGGTGGTGACCACACATAAGTCAAAGGTCATAGGCATTCGTAATTGAAGGATCATAGTCATACAGATCAAGTTATGGTCACACACAAGTTTAAGGTCATGGTCACACATAAGTCAAAGGTCATGGTCATACACGTCAAGGTAATGGTCATACATAACTCAAAGATCATGGTCAAACATAAGACAAAGGTAATGGTCATACTAACTCAAATATCATGGTCATCATACATAAGACAAAGGTCACGGTCATACATAAGTCAAAATGGGCAGACTTTTAAATAATTTGTACATGTATACCAAATTTCTTTTCTTGAACTGAAGAGCACATGGTGTAGCTTATAGGTAAAGGTCACTATTATGAATGTCATAGCGAAAAAAACAACAAAAAACAACAGTTTGTTTCATTTTTCAAGTCAGAATTCTTTATTTATTCAACTATCACAGTGTTGCTTTGTACAGCAATAAAAAACGTCCGTAACAGATAATCAATCTTCTGAATGGGGTTATAGAAATATACAACCATTCATCATAAAAACATACTTCTTACATCACATTTCTAGCAATATTTCAACACAAACACAGAACAAAGTTTGGTGACAGTGTATGTCGAGCTAAAGAAATAATACAACAAAATAGCAAGTCAACATTTATAAGACGCTTAGTATTAATAAATTAACAAAGAACAGTAAAGAAAACAAGTGATTGAAAAAAATGCCATTTCATGGGTCTCTTTTCGAAACATTTAATCACAAAACACTCATTGGAGGAATAAACAAGAGGCCCAAAAGGGCCTATGCTCTACTGGCATGGCTTTTGTGGTCATATCAATCCAGAGCATGTATGTATGGGTAAAAGGCAACAGACATATAGTTTATGTTTTGTGTTTGGGTTACCTGAAAACGTAGCACGTTCAACATCTGAGCCCAGAAAGTATTGTAAGCAGATTAGTTGCATGAACTATTTTAATATGTGCCAAGTAAAAGTCATCTGACAAAAAATGCTTTCAAAACTGTACTCATAGTAAACATTTCTGTAGTTTTAAAAGTTAAAAAATGTTGGTCAAAAGGTCAAAGTCAATGGCATCCTAGGACAACATTGGTCAATTTGAACAAACATTCACAATCAATTGTGCTGAGATGGATGCACGAACACACAAAAAGATTTTCAAACCTTTCCAGATTTATGTTTACCAAACCTGTGAACCCTGTGTGTGGCCAGTAATGACACCAGGTGCATAACTTAAACATTCACAACCAATTTTGTTAAGATGAATGCGTAAACTACAGAACTTGACGCTAAAAAATGGCCTTTGGGCTTTTAACAAGAACAAGGCAGAGTAATTCACAAAATCAACTGCAGAAGCAAAAAGCAAATTGTCTCTCAAAATCCTAGACTTGCAAATTGTCTCCCTTAACTCTATACTTGAATTTACATGTACATGTAAACTTGGCTAAAAATAGAATTCGCCCATGCAGACCTGGCTAAAAATAGAAAGCATTACTTTATAACTTTCATGGCCCATAATCTAGGCATTCATGTGCGGATCTGGCTGGTTTTCGAAAGGAACCGAGCTCTAATGGATATCTAGATACTGTACAAGTTTCATCGAGATACAATCAAAACTGAAGACTGTATCGTGTTCACAACCAATTGTTTACACAATAGCATTTTTTATACTATCAAGGGCCATAATCTAGGCATGCATGGGCGGTTCCGGCTGGTTTTCAAAAGGAACCCAGCTCTAATGGATATCTAGATACTGTACAAGTTATCGAGATACAATCAAAACTGAAGACTGTATCGTGTTCACAAGATATTGTTTACAGACGCACGAATGCACGGACGCACGGATGCACATACTACGTACACATTACCATCGCATAAGCTCTTCTGGCCTTTGGCCAGTAGAGCTAAAAATTATTGCGTCTTTTAAACAGTTTTGAAAATGCATCTCTTTGACTTGGAATTACAAAATATGGACACAGATGACTAGAAACGAATACATGGACAGTATCCACCAAATATACATGATGATAAAATATTGGAAAAGAAATTTGGATATCGATGGATAAAAGCGAAAGACTTATAATTTCTAAGTGAAATCAAAAATAGAAGTAGTTGGATTTCTTTCGATTATATCACTCGATATTACGTATTGAATATAATATACAAAGTTTACGACATAAATGCACCATGAAGAGAGTTTGAAATATATGGCAGATATGTTCAAGGCGGAGGCACCTTTGGACGGAAAAATATACAATATACTTTCTTGTAGTTAATATGTGTGTATACTTTATGAAAAGTTCATGCAATACAATTTTAATAAATTAAAAATGAAAAGGATATATCATTTACATGAGTTTGAATGATTCTTAGAAATTAGGAAACAATTTACATAACTCATCTTTTATTCTTTAAAGGGACTACCTCACATTTTATAGAGTTAGACAAAGATAAAACAATATAGCGTGAAATGTACAGAAAATGCTTGTTTCAATGATAAGCATCATATAAGAGCTAAATAATTCCTTTAAAATAATGCAGATTGTGTGTACATTGTAAATATGGCCATGCTCAAAATTGTTTGGTCATCTTGTCTGTATTTCATTTTGGTACTTTATTTATTCTTCTTCTGATGTATGGAGTATACAAAAAAGTTCAAAGTTCGTTAAATGTAAGTAACATAACTCTATTTCAGCAAAGGTTAAAGAAATTGCTGCCAACAATAAATCTGTGAGTCCCTTCAAATGAGTAGAATTTGTAATAGTTTTACCATTTACTTGGTCATCAATAAATAATGTGCTCATTAGAGAATACTGTTTCTCGGCAATTACAGCAGAAACATAATGGAGTGCACAGCTATAAAAAGTGTTCGAACTTATATTTTGTCCAATGGAGCGACAGTATATTTTTCTTCAAATCTGCTGTATATTTATTTTAATAAGTCAGCAGTCTACTGTTTATGACATTAATCTGGTGAATCGGTAGAATAAATAGACTAAGCCTAGTCAGTAGACAAAATATAATCGGGAACACTCAAACAGTAATACGTATGTACTTACCAAAATAAATGGTTATACAACTGCCCACAATAAACGAGTTATTTTGGTCAATACATTATATAAATCTTTAACATTGACTTTATCAAATATAATAATTGCCTGGAATGAACACAATCTTAAAAAAAAATAATCTAGGATCAATTTGACCCAATTTTCATAACAAGTTGTTCATTTTGTCTTTGTGAATCAAGCAAACAGTACAATACAAACATAACGGATGAAAATTCCACAGTTGATTATAGCAGTTAAGTTGTAAAAAAGTTAATGGTCATACATACATGTACATCGCATAAGCATAGTCAAGTCTTTTTTTAATGCATGTCACAGAAAATAAACATCGTAACGTCCATATTAAATCAATATTGTTTCCAGATTATGTCTTAACAAGTGGCACATTTCTCTGAAAATCACGTATTGTCTAAAAACATGTCTTTCAGACAATAAAGGTGTCATGCACAGTTTTGATTTTGAGCAGAACATGCCATTCCACAAAAACCACCTTTCACCATAGAGCCAATACTGAGTTACCCACCCCCTATATCACATGTAAAAAAGTTTGCCGTAGAACATCAGGATGGTCGACCGTGACCATGACTTTGGTCTAACACACCGCGTTGACCTTCATTCACCATATTCATGTGACCTTGACCTCGATCCATCATGGCAACGTCATATGAGGGCGGAAGTGGCTGGGGCGAACCGGAAATCGCCGACACCATCCGCATACTGGTCGCTGAAAAAAATAATAATTTGAAGAGGGGCGTAGCTAGGGCCAAATTCCAAGTACGCCCACCAAGGAATGTTTAAAAACTGTCGGATATGTGCAACATGTATTGGGTGCGGTCCCTTCCCGACGTCGTAAATTTCCGAGTAACTTGGGTGAAATGAAGCAACATCAAGGGTATCTGGTCACATTAAAGTGAGTAAACAAGGCACAAAACATCTGGAGTATTTGCACTTTTTAATGTCAAAACATTATTTTAGAACAATCCAATGTAATGATAATTATTTAATAAATAGAGCTTCTTAAAAAATCCTCGATAACAGCGTCAGATGTAGATCTTGATGATTTGGAATTTCTTTTTATACTTGGTCTGTACCCCACTTAAAGTTTAACATCATTTTTAGGCCATTTAAAAATTTCATTTTTCAAAATGGAAGTACTCCCGGGAGTATGGGAGAATGTCTGGTTACGCGCCTGTAACATAAACTGCCGTTTGATGACTATTCCACATAGTGTTATTATCGCAATTCTCTTACTAGTTAGTGTTTATGTTTTGGTTTGATTTTCTAAACGATAAGGTCGGCATGCCGGGCGCATCCCAGTACCAACTTATCGTTTAGAAGTCAAAAACTAAATACTTACTCTCTTAGCGCAAATGCCTTTCGAATGCATCTATGTATTATTTCCATTACTAAATAGAAATTTAGTGGTTGTAACCTGTTTTGTGGATTTTTGGTTTTCAGAGCTCTTCTAAATGAAATTATTTAATATTGGTCTTAATTGAATCTAAGAACGATGTAGCTAATCGGATTACTTGTTATTAACAACTGACCAATACATAAAGTTAATGATGTATGACCATAAGATTGACTTAAGTTGCATATAAAATACTATCCTTGAACCCTGATGTATTTTATTGCTTCAGCAATGTGAGATAAATTTGCTAGTTGATAAACTTAAAGCAGGGATCGTGGACGAAAACACGTAATTCGTAATTTGTATTATCTGCCATTACTGTTTTGTAATAATGCATATTAATTGACCTTGCTATAATTATTACCATTTATGTTGTAAGGTGACTTATAGGTCCACTGGGACGGGTGTAAAATATTTTGTCTATATTGCATGATATTATGTATATTGTCCATTACATATGTCACTATAATAAACAATTTTCTTATCTTATCTTATCTTATCTTACTTGAATTTACATTATACAAGAATGACCGCATTTTATTGATTATGCGGTGCCTACTTCTTAAAGCTGCACTCTCACATATTGAACGTTTTGACAACTTTTTTTATTTTTTTGTCTTGAAAGGAGCCATTTTTTGCTAAAATCCACGGAAACCAGTTATACTAGACAGCTGACAAAAAATAGATCGCATATTTTTATATCAAAAGTTCAAAAATTGATGTTTTATGCAATTTTCTTACACCGTTAGTAACGGTTTAAGCCATAAAATATTAATTTTCGAACGGAAATATGAAAATTTACGATCTGAGTTTTTGTCACCAATCTTATATCATTGCTCTTCAGATATATACGCAAAAAATTGCCCCTTTCAAGACAAAAAATATAAAAGTTGTAAAAATGGTAAATCTGCGAGAGTGCAGCTTTAAATTGATTGCGCCATCAAATCCCGTAATAACATATTAAACAATCAAGTGTTATGAAGTTTCCGTTTTCTGCAATGTTGTTCCAATTTTGAACATACTTCTATAGAAGTTATTTTTGACCATCGACCTGGTATTGATTGGCCGTTAACGGCACACAAGACCTTTCCCCGAACCGCCTTGCTTTCTTTGCAATATTTACCCGTACTTGAGTTTTACAAAGATAGTACTAAATATTGTTCCACACACGACCAAAACAGACAATGCTGTTTATATATGGAAGTGTGAAAGGTGGCATTAGATAAAGAAGCAAATAAACCCTTCTCGCATACAACTCTCGATATGCTTCTTTATTTAGCGGTGCATGTTGTGACGCGACCAAAAATAAGTTGTAAACAACATTCACGGGAGGGTCCGGGATTTGACTTGCGCCCCTCCCTCTGAACCGATTTTTTTTTAAATTGTTGGCCGAATGGGGTGGGAGTGTTCCTGCCCCAGAAAATTTTAACAATTTTAAGCCTGAATTAGTGCAAAATAACAATGGTGAGTGTGAAAAATAACTCAGGGGTTTGAGGATAGGTGAGTGATTTAGGGCCTTAATGGTTTTCTTGGAAAAAAACATAAAATACATACTCTAGATACCCAAACACATAAATCAGAACTAGAAATTATTGCATAGTTTGACTTGATTTGTTACAAGAGTATTCCGATGGTTTAGAGATTTTTCAGTGGATTAAAAATAACAGTTCACTGTTTCAAACAGTGAAAATAACAATTTGATATTGTTCACTGTTTTGCAATTTAAGCCCGCTCTTTCGCTTAAATGAAACGTCAGCGCATAGAGGGCTGGGACACAATTTCAACGACGTCATGACTTTATGTTCACTTACAATTTGGCACACTAGTTTTGAAATTACAATTATCTGTCATTTTGCATACTTTTAAGACAAATAATAATAATAATAATAATAATAATAATAATAATAATAATAATAATAATAATAAAGAATATTTCAGTGTCAGATCGCAGTATTTTTACCGAGTGAACACCAAAAGCTATATTTCACCCATGGTAACGGCGTTCGAGAAATATAACTTTTGGTGATCACTCGGTGTGAGATAAAAAATAATGCGATCTTACACCGCAACAAACAATTATGGTCTTTATCAGACGAAATGAAGTACTCTGTTCCGATTTAAACGTCTAAATATGATTATATTTTTTGTATAAAAAATATATTTTATTGAAAGCTATTTTCGAAGATTTAATTTCAGCCTCTAGCTTTTCTACGCACGATCAAATACTTCAATATTAAATTTAATCAATACTTTCCAGTATTAAACTCGTTAACAATAAAAGCCGTAATGATTATTAATAAGGCAAGTCAACATTTTCTTTACAGGGTGAAATGAATCATTATTACAAAGTGCTTATAAATAAACTTCTGAGGTTATCAATTAACCATCGAAAATCGACTAGTACTCTTATGGATGAAGTATTTCACAATTGAAAATTACCATACACTTAAATATCTTAGAGGACATTAGCTGATTGAAAGATAAAGCAAATATCTAAAATAAATCGTTTACGATTTCTATTCAGTCATTAAAATGCCGAAGCATTCAACTTTATACAAAAATAATGTATTACTTCATGTATATACTTAATTTAAATGAAACACCAACTAATATATGACTTAAGCGATGGTTGGTACCCATAGTCGTCGTTATAGTACGGTATAATACCGGGAACCTGGGTATTCTGGGATTGAGCGGAAGTTAGCTGGGGATTGTGGGTAGAGGAAATTCTCGTCTGCTGCATCGCTTCGTTGTAAGATGGCGGTTTATGGCTCGGCTCGGCGTAGGAGGGCGGCCCCGCAGGCACAATGTGGATAGGAATGGTTCGTGTGCTTCCAGGAACCTATTGGTTTAAACATACTTTAGTATTGAACGAAACATACAAAGTATGCAAGGTCATATACACAATATCAAAATAAAGGGTTGGACTGAGAGATGGTAAACAAAAAAATGAAAGGTCCTTTCCCAAAATAGATTGCATGATAATGGGAACACATCTTGTTCAAAGCACTTGCTGCAGACTCGAACATGCTCTGGACGATTATTGTTTACTATCATGCTATATCGGAAAATTAATTGCTAGAAAGAAACAAACAAAAAAATAGTTCTAAAGGTTTAGTTTACATCATATGGCACGTGGTGTATTATGTACAAAAGAGACATAATTTTAGGCACTTATTGGGAACTTCATCGAAGACTTCATCGACATTTTTGAACGACAGTAGATATCACGCAGGAACAAGTA
This sequence comes from Mya arenaria, assembly GCF_026914265.1. Classification (NCBI taxonomy): domain Eukaryota; kingdom Metazoa; phylum Mollusca; class Bivalvia; order Myida; family Myidae; genus Mya; species Mya arenaria. Next base: position 6,540,384 of record NC_069122.1, read on the forward strand.
ACGACTGCATATCCTTTTGGTCAAGGGCGATCTATTTAGAAATCAGGGTCGGCTCCAGGATTTGACGTTTGAGGGGGCGTAAGGTAGAAACTCAAGCTTTTGACTTGCATCCCTCCCATAGAACCGACATTTGTTTGGTTTAAAGTGGTGGCAGGGTTTTTTGATGTTACCCCACCCCCCACCCCTAGATTTTTATTTTAACAATTTCTAGTCCGAAATGGTGCATTTTGGGCGCGTTTTATTACTTTATTTCTCCTGCAGTCAAACCTGTATTAAGCGGCCACCTTTAGGAAAAAGTCAAAGTGGTCGCTTAAGACAGGTGGCAACTTTATCCAGTCGGAAAATTTCCGTCACTTTGTATACTGAAATAAAAACTAAATTCGGACGATTGTCGGGATCCGGATCCTGGATCCTGGATCCGCTAATGGAAATACGCATTAGACTGAAACGCATCATTTACGTGAAAAATATAATTTAACATGATATATTCAATACGATTCACAGACAACGGGTAAATGAATGTTTAACACAGCCAAACATTTGTTTTCCATACTCCTAGACTTCTAAAGTGTTTTAAACGCCCATTTTAAATTAATATGCCGAGCTTTGACAGACATTGAAAGGAGGAGTTCCTTTGGGAATTGTTAAAAATGGTTGTTAAAAGTTGTGAATAGTTAATGTGACATGATGACATCTATAAAGGTTATTATACAAAATGATTAATAGTCTATAAAATCATACAATAGCAATTGTGGCACTTGCATGGCCATGTCACCTATAAAACAGTTAAGAACCAAAGGGACGTCAACATAATACTCCGTAATAAATATGTCAGCAGGCCATGACCTATGGTAGCATTCATGCAATGGAAGAAATGACGCATACAAATTGATTCAAGCGGACGAGCATCTACTGGTTATTCGTTTAAAACTTAAATAAAGCATGTTTTTTTTTAAAACAGTTGATTGGCATTTTTTTACAGAAGACTGTGTTTGGCATCAATGTAAAATGAACTGTAAACATTCTATACGGTATAAATGTCAGATATGTTTTAACAATACAATTTTAGTTAAGTAATCTTTACACCCGTAAAACTTCATTCTGAAAAGTTCTTTAAACGAAACGTACTTATCATTGTCCATTTTCATTATCTCAAAATAAAGAAACTTACATACTGATTCAGCTTGTATTCAAAAGTACCGAAAAAAGATCATAAAATGAATAAAGCTGAACTAAGCAATCAGATATAACGTGGAACACAATGCAATTTTAAGAGAACTTTTTCTCGACCAAAAGACCATTTGTCTTACTAAATTTTTGTTTAGTTAGTAAAGGGTCAAAGATCAATGTCATAACTAATATTTGTATATTTATAACAAACATTTGGATATTAACAAGAACAGTGCAGATACGTGATCAGGAAACTTGACCGTTTGCCTTTTACCACCACGTCCCTAGCTGATAGGGTCAAAGGTCAATGTCATAACTACTATTTGTATATTTATAGGAAACATTTGGCTATTAACAAAAACCGTTTGCCTTTTACCACCACGTCCCTAGCTGATACGCGCCCCACCCACACACGCAATACCAATATGGTAAAATAATTATGCAAAGAATACATCAGAATGTACTTTTGTACACAAAAAGGGCATGTCCCAGCACATAGAACAAATATAATTGGCTGTGTGAAGAAATGACTTTCAAATCCGAACCCCATAGTTGACATGAGACACAGTTTCACCTTAAACTGTAACTTAATAACAAATATTGTACACAGTAAATACACGTACGTATGGCAAGCATTCCACCTAGAAACCAAGAAATGATTTAAAGGTTTTTTCTGTCAAGGAAATTAAGTAACATGTGATTTCTATGTAAGATGACACTGCGCACATAGTAATATATAATTTGCGTAACGCAAACAGTACTTACCTTTAATGTGGGAAAATTGCTATATACGTCCATTCATTCTCACGACAAAGGAAATTGCATCCTATTATATTTCAAAGCTTATTAAGACTATTTAGGTAGTGCATGCATTCTTCTGACGTTTTTAGTTCCCTATTGACATCAATTGAAAAGTCTTTATACCATTTGTGTTTATAACCGAAACTGAAATAACTCTTTGAGTATGTTTTCATGGTTTGGGGCGTATTTCAAAGAAACCGGCTAAATAATTTACAATACTACATTGGTTATGTTTATTTTTTGTGAAACATTTTTTTTGTGAAACAAAGTTTAAGCTTTAAGATGTGAAGATTTTGCATCTGTTCTATGAAGTATTGTTGCATATCGGGACTTGTGAGAAATCAAAGGAAAATATGAAGTAATCATGAAGTCTGTGTGAGTCAAGTGGAGAGATGGGGTTGGGTTTCAGGGTCTGTGGGATTCACACGCAGAATCGTGTTTTGTTTCAGGGTCTGGCGGTTTGGATTTGCAGAAACCGCGGTGTGTGTTAAGTGCTGGGGAGGTGTTTTGCGTCTCATGAATATGGGAAGAGTATCTAGGAAGTGAAGGGTTGGTGTTGGGAGGGGTTTGCCTTTCAGTGATAGGGAAGGGTAGGGTAAAATAACAAGTATAAAATATTTCCATAGTCTTCTGTGTGAGACCAAAAGGTCAAGATATTTCGTTCAGGTTTCAAGATTCCAAAGCTTGCATATTTTCCTTTTTACTTAGTGTTTTAAAAAAACTTAGTTCAATGTGCACTGTAGATGGATGACATATTCTTTGCAGATATCAAAGGTGATGGTCAGACAAGACCAAGGTCATGTTAACAAATGTTGAAGGTCATTTTTATGGTCGAATTTAGGTCAAAAGTCATGTTCACACATTAAGTCAATGCTGGTGGTTAAATATAAGTCAAATAAAGGCATGGTCATACACACGTCAAAGGTAATGTTCACGCATAAGTCAAAGGTCATGGTCACAAACAAGTCAACGCGTACGTTCGAATTCTCGTTACGATCTTCACTGCTCTGGATAAACGAAACTTTTTTGCACTGAAAAGCACATGGTGTAGTTCATAGGTCAATGTCATAATGAATGTAATTGTGGAAACGACAACCAAACAACAGTTTGTTTCAACTTTCAAGTCAGAATTCTTTATTTATTCAACTATCACAGTGTTGCTTTGTACAGCAATATAAACATCCATAACAGATAATCAATCTTCTGAATGGGGTTATAGAAATATACAACCATTCATCATAAAAACATACTTCTTACATCACATTTATAGCAATATTTCAACACAAACACAGAACAAAGTTTGGTGACAGTGTATGTCAAGCTAGAAATAATACAACACAATAGCAGGCCAACATTTATAAGACGCTTAGTATTAATAAATTAACAAAGAACAGTAAAGAAAACAAGTGATTGAAAAAAAATCCATTTCATGGGTCTCTTTTTAAAACATTTAATCACAAAACAACACACTCATTGGAAGAATAAAAAATTGTTGCGTCTTTTGAACAGTTTTGAAAATGCATCTCTTTGACTTGGAATTACAAAATATGGACACAGATGACTAGAAACGAATACATGGACAGTATCCACCAAATATACATGATGATAAAATATTGGAAAAGAAATTTGGATATCGATGGATAAAAGCGAAAGACTTATAATTTCTAAGTGAAATCAAAAATAGAAGTAGTTGGATTTCTTTCGATTATATCACTCGATATTAGGTATTGAATATAATATACAAAGTTTACGACATAAATGCGCCATGAAGAGAATTTGAAATATATGGCAGATATGTTAAAGGCGGAGACACAATTGGACGGAAAAATATACAATATGCTTTCTTGTAGTGAAAATATGTGTATACTTTATAAAACGTTCATGCAATACAATTTTGATAAATTAAAAATGAAAAGGATATATCATTTACATGAGTTTGAATGATTCTTAGAAATTAGGAAACAATTTACATAACTCATCTTTTATTCTTTAAAGGGACTACCTCACATTTTATAGAGTTAGACAAAGATAAAAAATATAGCGTGAAATGTACAGAAAATGCTTGTTTCAATGATAAGCATCATATAAGAGCTAGGTAATTCCTTTAAAATAATGCAGATTGTGTGTACATTGTAAATATGGCCATGCTCAAAATTGTTTGGTCATCTTGTCTGTATTTCATTTTTGTACTTTATTTAGTCTTCTGATGTATGGAGTATACAAAAAAGTTCAAAGTTCGTTAAATGTAAGTAACATAACTCTATTTCAGCAAAGGTTAAAGAAATTGCTGCCAACAATAAATCTGTGAGTCCCTTCAAATGAGTAGAATTTGTAATAGTTTTACCATTTACTTGGTCATAAATAAATAATGTGCTCATTAGAGAATACTGTTTCTCGGCAATTACAGCAGAAACATAATGGAGTGCACAGCTATAAAAAGTGTTCGAACTTATATTTTGTCCAATGGAGCGACAGTATATTTTTCTTCAAATCTGCTGTATATTTATTTTAATAAGTCAGCAGTCTACTGTTAATGACATTAATCTGGTGAATCGGTAGAATAAATAGACTAAGCCTAGTCAGTAGACAAAATATAATCGGGAACACTCAAACAGTAATACGTATGTACTTACCAAAATAAATGGTTATACAACTGCCCACAATAAACGAGTTATTTTGGTCAATACATTCTATAAATCTTTAACATTGACTTTATCAAATATAATAATTGCCTGGAATGAACACAATCTTAAAAAAAAAATCCAGGATCAATTTGACCCAATTTTCATAACAAGTTGTTCATTTTGTCTTTGTGAATCAAGCAAACAGTACAATACAAACATAACGGATGAAAATTCCACAGTTGATTATAGCAGTTAAGTTGTAAAAAGGTTAATGGTCATACATACATGTACATCGCATAAGCATAGTCAAGTTTTTTTTTAATGCATGTCACAGAAAATAAACATCGTAACGTCCATATTAAATCAATATTGTTTCCAGATTATGTCTTAACAAGTGGCACATTTCTCTGAAAATCAAGTATTGTCTAAAAACATGTCTTTCACACAATAAAGGTGTCATGCACAGTTTTGATTTTGAGCAGAACATGCCATTCCACAAAAACCACCTTTCACCATAGAGCCAATACTGAGTTACCCACCCCCTATATCACATGTAAAAAAGTTTGCCGTAGAACATCAGGATGGTCGACCGTGACCATGACTTTGGTCTAACACACCGCGTTGACCTTCATTCACCATATTCATGTGACCTTGACCTCGATCCATCATGGCAACGTCATACGAGGGCGGAAGTGGCTGGGGCGAACCGGAAATCGCCGACACCATCCGCATACTGGTCGCTGAAAAAAAACGAAATTGTGAAAGAAAACTCCAAAACATTAAGTTGCGCTTTTCTTTAAAACATGTTTCTGTAATTTGAAGAGGGGCGTAGCTAGGGCCAAATTCCAAGTACGCCCACCAAGGAATGTTTAAAAACTGTCGGATATGTGCAACATGTATTGGGTGCGGTCCCTTCCCGACGTCGTAAATTTCCGAGTAACTTGGGTGAAATGAAGCAACATCAAGGGTATCTGGTCACATTAAAGTGAGTAAACAAGGCACAAAACATCTGGAGTATTTGCACTTTTTAATGTCAAAACATTATTTTAGAACAATCCAATGTAATGTTAATTATTTAATAAATAGAGCTTCTTAAAAAATCAACGATAACAGCGTCAGATGTAGATCTTGATGATTTGGAATTTCTTTTTATACTTGGTCTGTACCCCACTTAAAGTTTAACATCATTTTTAGGCCATTTAAAAATTTCATTTTTCAAAATGGAAGTACTCCCGGGAGTATGGGAGAATGCCTGGTTACGCGCCTGTAACATAAACTGCCGTTTGATGACTATTCCACATAGTGTTATTATCGCAATTCTCTTACTAGTTAGTGTTTATGTTTTGGTTTGATTTTCTAAACGATAAGGTCGGCATGCCGGGCGCATCCCAGTACCAACTTATCGTTTAGAAGTCAAAAACTAAATACTTACTCTCTTAGCGCAAATGCCTTTCGAATGCATCTATGTATTATTTCCATTACTAAATAGAAATTTAGTGGTTGTAACCTGTTTTGTGTATTTTTGGTTTTCAGAGCTCTTCTAAATGAAATTATTTAATATTGGTCTTAATTGAATCTAAGAACGATGTAGCTAATCGGATTACTTGTTATTAACAACTGACCAATACATAAAGTTAATGATGTATGACCATAAGATTGACTTAAGTTGCATATAAAATACTATCCTTGAACCCTGATGTATTTTATTGCTTCAGCAATGTGAGATACATTTGCTAGTTGATAAACTTAAAGCAGGGATCGTGGACGAAAACACGTAATCCGTAATTTGTATTATCTGCCATTACTGTTTTGTAATAATGCATATTAATTGACCTTGATATAATTATTACCATTTATGTTGTAAGGTGACTTATAAAATATTTTGTCTATATTGCATGATATTATGTATATTGTCCATTACACATGTCACTATAATAAACAATTTTCTTATCTTATCTTATCTTATCTTATCTTACTTGAATTAACATTATACAAGAATGACCGCATTTTATTGATTATGCGGTGCCTACTTCTTAAAGCTGCACTCTCACATATTGAACGTTTTGACAACTTTTTTTATTTTTTTGTCTTGAAAGGAGCCATTTTTTGCTAAAATCCACGGAAACCAGTTATATTAGACAGCTGACAAAAAATAGATCGCATATTTTTATATCAAAAGTTCAAAAATTGATGTTTTATGCAATTTTCTTACACCGTTAGTAACGGTTTAAGCCATAAAATATTAATTTTCGAACGGAAATATGAAAATTTACGATCTGAGTTTTTGTCAGCTATCTTATATCATTGCTCTTCAGATATATACGCAAAAAATTGCCCCTTTCAAGACAAAAAATATAAAAGTTGTAAAAATGGTAAATCTGCGAGAGTGCAGCTTTAAATTGATTGCGCCATCAAACCCTGTAATAACATATTAAACAATCAAGTGTTATGAAGTTTCCTTTTTCATCAATGTTGTTCCAATTTTGAACATACTTCTATAGAAGTTATTTTTGACCATCGACCTGGTATTGATTGGCCGTTAACGGCACACAAGACCTTTCCCCGAACCGCCTTGCTTTCTCTGCAATATTTACCCGTACTTTAGTTTTACAAAGATAGTACTAAATATTGTTCCACACACGACCAAAACAGACAATGCTGTTTATATATGGAAGTGTGAAAGGTGACATTAGATAAAGAGCAAATAAACCCTTCTCGCATTTACCTGTCGCTCCTTTATTTAGCGGTGCAAGTTGTGAGGAATTAATTAATTTAAAGCGACATTCAGTGCGGTTCCAGGATTTTATGTTAGAGTTTGACTTGCGCCCTTCTCTCAGAACCGAAAATTATTTTGTTTAAATTGTTGACCAGGGGGAGGGGGTACTCGCCCCGGATATTTTAACAATTTTAAGTCCCAATTCGTGCTTAACAACATTTGTGTTGACAATGGTGACTGTGCAAAATACCGCAATTGTTTGGGGATAGGTGAGCGATGTAGGACCATAATGGTACTCTTGGAAAAACATAAAATCGTACTCAATTTACCAAATTACATTAAAACGTTCTAACTTATCTGTCAGGGTATAAAAAACTTATTTTAGTTTTCTTTTCAAGATTAAACTATTGTGCAAAAAAATGAAATTCCTAGAATTTTTTATCTGATTTGTTAAATGCTTTCCGATGGTTCAGAGATTTATCAGTGCAATAAAAATAACAGTTCACTGTTTCAAACAGTGAAAATAACAATTTGATATTGTTCACTGGTTTGCAATTTAAGCCCGCTCTTTCGCTTAAATGAAACGTCAGCGCATACAAGGCTGGGACACAAATTCAACGACGTCATGACTTTATGTTCACTTACAATTTGGCACACTACTTTTGAAATTACAATTACCTGTCATTTTGTATACTTTTAAGACAAAATAATTAAAATAATATTTCAGTGTCAGGTCGCATTTTTTACAGAGTGAACAGCAATAGCTATATTTCACCCGTGGCTACGTCATTCGAGAAATATAGCTTTTGGTGCCAACTCGGAGTGAAATAAAAACGATCTTACACTACAACAAACAGTTATCGTTTGTATGAGACGAAAGGGAAACAAACACTCTGTTCCGATTCAAATATCTAGCAATGGTTATATGTTTTTTTCTTAATTTATAAAAAAAATATTGAAGGCTGAGAATATAGGAAATTGCATCCGGTCAGCTATTTACGAATTTTTATTTCAGCCTCTAGCTTTTCTACGGCTATAAATGTAATCAATACTTTCCAGTATTAAACTCGTTAACAATAAAAGCCTTAATGATTATTAATAAGGCATGTCAACATTTTCTTTACAGGGTGAAATGAACCATTATTACAAAAGGCTCATAAATAAACTTATGAGGTTATCAATTTACCATCAAAAATCTACTCTTTAATATGGATGAAGTATTTCACAATTGAAAATTACCATCCACTTTTCAAAATCTTAGAGGATATTAGCTGATGAAAAGACAAGGCAAATATCTAACAAAAAATATCGTTAACGAATTCTATTCAGTCATTTAAATGCTCAGGCATTCAAGTTTTTACAAATATTTTATTACTTTATATTTATCAATTATACTAAATTTTAATAAAACACCATCAAGGATATGACTTACGCGGTGGTTGGTACCCATAATCGTCGTTATAGTACGGTATAATGCCGGGAACCTGGGTATTCTGGGATTGAGCGGAAGTGAGCTGGGGATTGTGGGTAGAGGAAATTCTCGTCTGCTGCATTGCTTCGTTGTAAGATGGCGGTTTATGGCTCGGCTCGGCGTAGGAGGGCGGCCCCGCAGGCACAATGTGGATTGGAATAGTACGTGTGCTTCCTGGAACAAATTGGTTTAAACATATTATTGAAAAAACATACAAAGTATGTTAGAGCATATATACAATTTCAAAATAAAGGGTTGGACTGGGAGATGGTAAACAACTTATGCACCAGTCAATTGTAACCACGGTCCCCCAAGGTCCGGGGGTATACCGGGGATAGCCGGGGAAAAGGGCCGTGTTTTTACTTTCCAGGTGGCCCCGCAGGGCCGGGTGACCGCGGTGGTTTTGTCATAGCGCCAAATTAAGCCGAAATTGGGCCTTGGGTCTCTGGGGTGCGGGGGCATTTGGCCGGGGTTTAACCATCAGTTCGTCCCCGCAGGGCGGGGATTTTACCCGGGGTTGGCTGGACCGAAAGTCAAAGTCCCGGCTATTCCCCGGACCTGGGGGGGGGGCGTGATTACAAATGACTGGTGCATTATGAAGACCTTTCGCAAAACAGATTGCATGATAATGGGAACACATCTCAAAGCACTTGCTGCATACTCGAACATTCTCTGGACGATAATTATTTACTATCATGCTATATCGGCAACTTAATTGCTAGAAAGAAACAAAAATAGTTCTAAAGGTTTAGTTTACATCATATGGCACGTGCTGTATTATGTACAAAAGTACACCGTAATTTTAGGCACTTATTGGGAACTCATTTTTGAACGACAGTAAATATCACGCAGTAAAAAAGTATTGGACAAGTAACGGCCGCATATCGTTTTGGTCAAGGAAGACCTTTTTAAAAATCAGGGGCGACTCCAGGAATTGACGTTAGAGGGGGCGTAATGAAGGAGATTAAGCTTTTGACTTGCAACCCTCCCACACAACCGACATTTATTTGGTTGTTCAAAGTGCTGGTGGGGGAACTCCCCCCAGATATTTTTTGACAAGTTCTAGTCCAAAATGGTGCATTATGGGCGTAATTTATTACTCTTTCTCCAATCAAACCTGTATTAAGTGGCCCCCTTTAGGAAAAGGTCAAAGTGGCCGCTTAAGACAGGAGGCCACTGAATCCAGCCGGTACATTCCCGTCACTTTGTATATTGAAATAAACAGTAAACTCGGACGAATTTAGTGGGGGAGGGTTCAGTTTACGCCCCACCCACTGGACTTGCTAGTGAAAATACCTTACATTAGACAGAAACGCATCATTGAAGTGCAAAAGATAATAATCATGACCTATTCAATGCAATTCACAGAGAAAGGTAATGAATGTTAACCACAGCGAAACTTTTAACTGTTTTCAATACTCCTAGAATTCTATAACGTTTTAAAAGCCCATTATAATTTAATATGCCAAGCTTTGACAGACATTGAAAGACGGAGTTCATTTGGGAATTGTTGAAAACGCTTGTTAAAAGTTGTGAATAGTTAATGTGACATGATGTCATCTATAAAGGTTATCATTCAAAATGATTCATGTACTTTAAAAATAATACAATAGTAATAGTGGCACTTGGCATGTGATTTATAAAAAAGTAAAATAATCCTGAAGAAATATGTCAGCAGGCCATGACCTATTTTAGCATTCAATAGATGGAATGACTCAAACAAATTAAAAATTCAAGCGGACGATATTTTCTGGTAAATCGTTAGTTAAATGAAGCATTTTATGAAAGCAGTTGATTTCATTGTTTTAAAAGAAGCCTCTGTTTGGCATCAATGTCAGATGATCTCTACAAATTATATACGATATAGATGTCAGATTTATGTTTTAAAATTGCAATGGTAGTTAAGTTATCTTGACAACCGCAAAACTTCATTCTATAAAGTTCTTTTAACGTGACGTACTTATTATTGACCTTTTTCTACCATTCTCAAACTAACATAATAGCTGATACAGCATACATTCAAAAGTACCGGGAAATGACCATTGTTTGAATTCAGCTGAACTAAGCAACCAGTTATAACGTGGAACATAACAATGCAATTTTGTAAAAGTAATAGATGACATGAAGTAACTTTTTAATGATTAAGAGTGGACGGAGTGAGCGTAGCGAATGAGTCCTGAATAATAATTCAAATATTACTTTTGGTTATATAACTGCATTAGAATACAACCTCATTGGCTGACATTTTGTCATCGCAAAATCTGACGCAATGAGCGTTTATCGGATGGGTGCCAGTAGGCGGACCTTAAAAACACCCGCGAAATTTGAAAACGTAATGATTTAGTCTAATGCTTAATGATTGCCTATCTGCAATTTCATTGGTTGTAATGCAGGTTGTATGCTAAAGCTTTTTCTCGACAAAAGGGCTATTTGCCCCGCTTAATTATTGTTTAGTTGGTTAAGGGTCAAGGTCAAGGTCACAACCCATTTGTATATTAATAGGAAACATTTTGCTATTAACTAGAACTGTGCAAATACGGAATAGCGAACTTGACCGTTTGCCTTTTACCACCAGGTCCCTAGCGGATAGCCGCCCACCCCAAACGTACTTGTCCAATATGGTAATTCAACTATGCATTGGATACACAAGAATGTATTTCTTACACAAAATATCTTGAGGAGTGGCTCTCAAAATTGGGCCCCAATCAGAAACCCCTCGGCCATTTTCCATCGAAAACAACCACGGATGTAACTGAATGTTTACAATGTCAAAAATCTTTACAGTTTTACTACCCTCCATGTAGATCGCGTAATAATTTCAATTTAGCAGTTAAACTTTTTAACTTTTCTCTTGGGAACTTGATTATTTATGCAATAATACACGTCACTGGCAATTAATTTAAACTACCGGGTAATACAAAATATACGTATTACTTCTACCGGCAAACATCCGAGGTTGTTTTCGATCTAAAATGGCCGAGCAGTTTCGAAAGACTTGCGCCCCATAAGTGATGTGAGACACAGCTTTACCTTTAACTATAACTTTACAACAAATACACATACAATAGTGTACACAGTAAATACCTGTACGTATGGCACGTATTGAACCTAGAAACCAAGAAAAAAAGAAAATGTGTTGTAGTTTCATTCTCTCAAAGAAATTCAGTACCATGTGATTTCTATGTAAGAGAATACTGCGCTCATGGTAATATATAATTTACGTAATGCAGACAATATTTACTTTTCATGTGGGGAAATTGCTAGGAGATAATTGCATACGTCCATCCTTTCACACGACAAAGGTAACTATATCCTATTATATTTCCAGGCTTATTCGTATTAAGATTATTTAGGTACTGCATTCATGATTTTGCCGTTTCTTGTTCCCTACTGACATGAATTGAAAAGAAGGTTTTATAAAGGAAATTGAAATAACTCTTTGAGCATGTTTTGAGCGCACTTCAAAGAATCCAGCTAAACAATTTATAATACTACACTGGTGCATTTATTTTTTTTGTGAAACAAAATTAAAGCTTTAATTAATGTTTGAAGTCATTTTGCATCTGTTCTATGAACTATTGCCGCACATCTGGAGGTGTGAGAAGTTGATCGGGGTTGGATAATAAGGCCTGTCGGAATCACGGCGGGACTGTGTTTGGTTTCAGGGTATATCGGTGTTGATTTGCAGGAATCACGGTTGTGTTTATTATGTGCTGGGAGTGGGGGATAGGGATAGGGGTAGGGGTAGTGAAGGGCATCTGGAGGGTGGGGTTGTTTTGTGTTGTTGTTTTTTTTCGTTTTTTTTTTCTCGTTTTTTTTTTTTGGGGGGGGGGGGGGAGATACTCACTTCTTCTCCGTCGCTGCCTATTCCGCTCCTTTGTTCGGTGTTTAACGTACAGCACGACGAGCACCAGAATCACCACCACGAATAGGCCTAACACGAACCTGCAATGTGATTGTACATGTCTATAATAGGTCATTATACAAGAGCGCCGCGGGGTAACATAATTGGTCTTTATATAAGAGCGCCGCGGAGTAACATAATTGGTCTTTATATAAGAGCGCCGCGGAGTAACACAATTAACCATTATACAAGAGCGCCGCGGAGTAATATATTTGGCTATAAAACAAGAGCGTTGCGGAGTAACATAAAAGGCCAGTATACAAAAGCGCCGCGGAGTAACGTAATCGGCCATTACAAAAAAGCGCCGCGGATAAGCATAATAGGTAATTATGCAAGAGTGCCGCGGACTAGCATAATAGGTCACTCTATGCAAGAGCGCCGTGGAGTTACATAATAGGTTATTATACAAGAGCGACACGGAGTAACATGATAGGTAAACTTATACAAGAGCGCCGCGGAGTAAACGCCAACAGTCGTCTGTTTGCCTTTCAGTAATCGGCCTTGCTAACCATATGCGTATTGTCTCAGGCAATATGTAAACCAACGTATGAATAGTTTGCACGATTTTTGAGTTATAACAAATGCAAATTCTATTTTATTTTTGTTTGCACAACGTCGCCGACACCAGTGACAACAGTGGCCCCAGGCTATGCTTCGGATAATAGACAAGCAAACACTGATTTATTATTAATTTGAACGACAGAACATTACTCGCTGTTGTTTGTGTAAATCTGCAAATATTTTTTATACAAATGAGTCATGAAAGTGTATGCAAAAGACGTGTCCGTTCCTTATCCATACAACAAAAGAAAACGAGTCAAACCGAAACAGTTGTACAGTCGAACCCCGTTGGCTCGAATTCGCTAGGCTAGATTCTTTTCTTGGCTCGAACTTTTTGTAAAGGACCGATTTTTTTTTTCTGAATATTAGCTTGGCTCGATTAACCCGAGAGTCGAAGTATTTTGGCCGGTCCCTGGGAGTACGAGCTAAAGGGGTTCGACTGTTATTGGTTCAAGACCCGACCAGGTGCTTTTTCTCAAAATGGCCACCAGAACTGATAACCTAAGGAATATGGACATTTCAGTGGCGTATATGTTTTTTATGCCGAAGAACCGGACACGAATACGTCAACGAAGGGAAAGACTGCCTCTTGCGTACTAATAGTTTTTTCTCAACACCAGTTGATAGTATTCACCAGCTCACCTCCCGTAATATTCAAGTAACAGCATATACATAAATTTGTGCTTACCATATGTACCAGAGCGAGTACCAGCAGCTGGAACTGTCCTTGCCGTTGTTACCACACGCAGCACATGTCTGAAAGCAGAACAGTTTAAAGGTTTACACATGTATATGTCCAGAAAGAAACTTGCTTTAAATATAGTTATGTGTAACCTTAGCGTTTTCAATAGAAACAGAAAACTGTTGTCTGTCGTTATAGAAGTTATGGCGTGTAAATAAACGAAAATATCCCGAATTCTAGTCTTTTGACCCCTCCGTGCCATTCGAATATAGAAATCGTAAGGACCATATATTTCACGTAAAAATAGGTCCTGAAAAATATTATTGGACATAAAAGTAGTTCGATATACAGGACCTAAAACAGAATGCAAAATATGTGACATGAAAGTAGTACGCATATAAACGCATGACGTAAACGCATATGACCGAAAAGTAACACGCATAACATAATAAGCTTAAAATTAGATAGCAAAATATACATAACTTAAAATAGGTACGAAGACAAAAAAGAACCTCAAATTAGTACGCAAAAATTACATGAAATAATTTAAGCAGTATGAAGGAAATGCAGAATCCACTTAAAATATTACACCGAAAGTATTCCACATGCAATTAGTACAAAGACAATATAATACATGAAGGTAAAACGCAGACAACACGTGATATAGCATTGTAGACAAATCATAATATAGCATTAACACGCAGACAATACATAACCTAACATCAGAACGCCGACAACTATACATAATCTAACATAAGTACTCAATCATTACATAATCTAACATTAGTTCGCAGACAGCACATACTCTAATAATCTTTTCTAAAACATATTTTGTACTTGTATATATGTTTCAGTTAGTTTTGTTATTGTGTTTTCTTGATGCATGTTTGGTGGGGCGCTATACACCCCACCCTAATGTTTGTTTTATATGAATAAATTTTATGGAAAAGAAAAAACAACAACACAAGTATGCAAACAATACAGGACGAAAATGTAGCACGCACACGATATTGTACCTTAAATAGTACATTGAATACAAAACCTACAAAACCTACACGTGTAGTTTGCAGAAAACAGAGGATAGTACACGTGTTTACAAACTATAGACTATTCAAGTAGCTCGCAAAAACGATGAATCTTAAAATGACAGATACAATCTTGCGTGATTAATATATACGACCATGAATATATATGACTTAAATATGTATGGGCAGAAAATAAATATCGATAATTAAAAGGAAGTGGAAACTAGCTGAACGGTAGAATGACATGGTAACGCTGTACTCGTGTAATCAATACTAGAAGCAGGCAGGCAAAACATGCATTCCGACTGGAAATCTGTGACAACTTCGCTCACATTTCATAATATTAGTTTTTCTTTTGATCACAAACGACTTATGATTACCCAGCATACATTAATATTCACTTTGATCACTTACTCTCGTGCAGTCAATTGTTTCTGTGTGACGTCTGCTCTGTTAGTTAAGCGTTCTGAAATCCTGTTGGGGATATAATTGTTCTGATGTGATTTTATAACCTTGGTCGGGAAACTGCCCATTAACAGATGCTGATGTTTACGTTGTATAAGGAAAAAAACATTGTGTGTGTGTGTTTCCTGCGATTTTTATACATTTCCTAAGTTAAACTCAAGTGTTGAATAAATAGAGCATAATTGTTTGTTTCAGTGTAAGATCGTTCTATATTTCACTGAGTGAGCACCGAAATTTATATTTCACGAGTGGCGGATCCACGAGTCTAATATTTACTTTCGGTGTTCACGAGGTAAATATAAAGATATTATATCACGTTGTCAACAAAGCAAAAATTTGACAATTTATTATCCGAAATTTCGAGAAAAAAAACTCAAATTAACCCGTCAATGTGTATATACAATGCAAACAACTTAAGAAACTATTTGTTTTCCCTTTTATCCTTAATTTTGTTTTGCTCTTCTGTTATAACAATTTGCTGCCTTAATTCATGTCTTTGCATATGTTGTAACTGCTACGAACATGCATAAATGTTTCATGCAATAACAGTGTTGAGTTGAGTTTATATTTGGTGTTTTTTGATGCATTCGTCAGAATCAATCCATGTAAAGTTATTGAACAGAAAATTTGAAAAATCTTCGATTGCCATGGGTCCAAACATAGTTGTAAACACCAAGGTTGTGCTACCATTTTACCACTTTTAACAAGAACGTGTGGAAAAAAGAATGACTGAAATATACTCTATGAAACTATTTTTTGGTGCATTCGACAGAATCCATACAAACGATATACGTAAAATTATGAACAGACAATCCGAAAAATCCTTGGTTGCCATTTGCCCAAACAAAGATACAAACACCAAGGCTGTGCTACCATATCATCACTGGCACTTTTTGACAAAAAAGTGTAGAAAAAAAGAATGACTGAAATATATTATGAAACTATTTTTGGTGCATTCGACATAGTCCACGGAAACGATCTACGTACAATTATTGAACAGAAAATTTGAAAAATCCTCTTTTTGTCATTTTTCGAGATTTATAAAACAAATATAAATTATGCTTCTCTTAACATTCCAAACTTGTGTCTGTCATATTAACTATGTCACGCAGTTATTTCATGAACATTGATTTATAATATTGACATAAAGATTTATCCCACAAATTATCTGTAAGTTTCTGAAAGCCCAAGTCTTTTGATAAGACATAATGATCTATTTAGTTCAAGGGTGACGTGAGAATGCATTGAAAAAAGAGAACTACTTGCTGTACAAAGGGTGTCATTGAACGATATCAATAGACTGAAATTGCCTGATATTTGTTATAGAATTTCGAACATTTCAAAATGAAGCTTTTATGCTACTCTGGTAACGCCTTTTAAAGCTATTTTATGTTGACAGAGAATATCACGACCTGAAGGCTATCTGATTGTGGAAATCCCGAGGGTCGGGGATGTGCCAAGCATTAATAACATCGTAAATCTCAGCCAAGTTTATTTCCAGGGTCACGTTCTAAACAGTCCAAACAGGTCAGTCAAAACCATACTGTCTAAATTCTCGTATGTATGTATGTCAATCACCGAACCGTACCCTTCCCCACCCCCACCAAGAGTGGGCAAACTATTGACGGGTGCATATTTTTCAAAATTGGTTAGGTTATTATAATAATGCACTGACTTGACATTATGGAGAGAAGGCAAGAACGTGGACAGACGAACGAACATTTTTAACACGAACACAATACTGTTTCTTTGCTGCAAGTCAGCATATACTTCTGTCTTGGCGACTTCAGGGCTAAGTGATACCATATATATAGACTGTATAATTATGATTCCTATTAAGACCAAGAACGTGACATGAAGATAGTTCGAATGAACCTTACATAATACCTAGGTGTTTATATTTATATGTATACTTCTTGGACAACATAGTGAAACCATGTACTGACTTTTGAATTTCATATTCAGACCAAGCACGCGACATGATTACGATGGCTTGTCAGACGAGCCTTTTAGAAAACATCAGTATTTATATGCATATTTAAGCTCTAATATTTCTTTCTCAATTTAGATTATGTTGCCTTGATTACTATCAATATCAGGTAGCTGATCACCAAGGTAACATTATGGCGCTAAAAAGAATAATACAGGAAACATCTGTGTTTGCAAAGAAAACATTTAGTCGGTATTCTCGATTTGCTCCTATATAATAGTCATTATGTATTAACACGTATTGATATTTCGTACAAGATAACACTGTTTGATGGCACACTGTAATGTTTGCTTAACATGATTTTGCTGATTTTTGGAAAGGCAAGGTTTGCACGTGCCTGGCATAATGAAATTGATTAATATATTATGTTTTGTCAACAAAATATATTTGTGATTGCACATGAACAAGGACACATTCGAAACCTCTCTGCTCATGACTAACAAATGCGTAAAGATATGATACTGGCGTCAATTTATAGCTGACGTCTGTATCGTTTAATAGCGTGAATAGACGGATACATGCCTCAATTTCACGAAAATACTTAAATCAAATCTCAATCTCAGTCTGTAATAATTGCAATTACAACCATTTGTGTATGTAGAGATGATCATGACAACACAGTTTATCAGTAGATCTAACAGCATGCGATCATACATATCCATACAATACCACATTAAACTTTTCACTGTCTTGACTCAAACAATTTTTATCTAAATTATTGATGGTCTAGAAAATCACTTTGGTGGTGTTTCTAAAGGCACTCTATGACGCTATTTAAAGGTACGTATTATTGATGGTCTAGAAAATCATTTTGGAGGGGTTTCTAAAGGCACGCTATTTAAAGGTACGTTGTAACTGAATGTCAAGTTCCCGGATGTGGTCCAGGTTGCACTCTCTATATTTGAAATTGAGAATACTACTTTAGGTAAATGATTATGTGGTTAAAGTCTGAGTAATGAAAATTATGAACAGTTGTTATACTTTGAATTCAGTTCAATAGCAATAACTACAACCAAAAAGAAATAAAATAGGAATATCTCAGAGATTATTTTCTGCTGGATTATACTTTAGCTTACTTCCGACCTAATGCAAATGATTTAATTAAAAAAATTAAGGTGCTTAACATCAAAACGATTGAAATTCCTAAACGGAAACATGACATACCTTTTTATTGGATTTGACCGCAATTTTAAGAAAAGGAATAGTTGTCATATGAATTGGCATTTTTTCAGTCTAAAAGTGGCTTATTTACATTAAAAGGTATAAGAACATTGATAAGTAGTCTGAAACCTCAACATAAGATCAATTATACATGGCCTCGCATAGGTCTGTCACAATGTCATCAAGAAACAGTTCTGTTTGTTTGACATCAAGAATCAGAACTGTTTGATATATTAGATCTTGAACCGCTCTCAGAGCTAGATATCGATATAATCGATATCTTCTGAAGTCCTTATGATAACATTGAGATGAATGGGGTAAAAGGTAAAATTCATTGATGGAAAGATTTTCGATTGACTGGGAGAAGATAACAGGGTTTATATTCTATTCCACCTTGTTCAATAATTTACTGTACCAGGAGTGCATGGCTACTATTATCTTTTTAATTAGAAGAACATGCCAAACGCGCATGCATAATGACCCTTTTAAAAGAATGCATATTGATTAAAGGTAATGGTTAGGTCTTACAAAACATGTTTGCATCCGGCTTCCGACCTACCCTATATTTTTTACCAGTCCCTGATTTTTTTTCTTGGCAGTAGGCAAATAAATCTTACTAAGTTTTAATCCTTTTCGAACACATCTGCGATAGTTGCTACATGTGAAAGACGCGTACATGCTGAGTTTAAAACTATGTTGTTGTTTTTGACCTTTAAACCTTTTCGTTTACCCTTTAAAATGATGTTGTTTATGACCGATTGCTCTTTCTGTTCATAACTATATTGTTGCTTCTGACCTATTTCCAATTCACATCAAATGTAGGTTAGTTTATCTGACCTTTTGTTCGTTTAATTCTACGTTGCTGTGACTTACCTAATGCCTTTTCCATTCAAAACTATGTTATTGTTTCTGACCTAATGCCTTGTCCATTCAAATCTATGTTGTTGTTTCTGACCTGTTCCTTTTCCATTCAAAGCTATGTTGTTGTTTCTGACCTAAGTCCTTTTCCATTCAAATCTATTTTATTGTTTCTGACCTAGTGCCTTGTCCATTCAAATCTATGTTGTTGTTTCTGACCTTTTCCGTTTCCATTCAAAGCTATGTTGTTGTTTCTGACCTAATGTCTTTTCCATTCAAAGCTATGTAATTGTTTTTGACTGAATGCTTTTTCCATTCAAAGCTATGTTATTGTTTCTGAACCAACGCCCTGTCCATTCAACGCTATGTTATTGTTTCTGACTTAGTGCCTTTTCCATTCAAATCTATGATAAAGTTTCTGACTAAATGCCTTTTCCATTCAAATATATGTTATTGTTTCTGACCTAATCTTTTCCATTCGAAGCTATGTTATTGTTTCTGACCTAATGCCCTGACCATTCAACGCTATGTTATTGTTTCTGACCTAATGCCTTTTCCATTCAAAACTGTGTTATTGTTTCTGGTCTAATGCCTTTTCCATTCAAAACTTTGTTATTGTTTCTGACCTAATGCCTTTTCCATTCAAAACTATGTTATTGTTTCTGACCTAATGCCTTTTCCGCTCAAAACTATGTTATTGTTTCTGACCTAATGCCTTTTCCATTCAAAACTATGTTATAGTTTCTGACATATTGCCTTTTCCGCTCAAAACTATTTTTTTGTATCTGACCTTTTGCCTTTTCCATTCAAAACTATGTTATTGTTTCTGACATATTGCCTTTTCCGCTCAAAACTATGTTATTGTTTCTGACCTAATGTCTTTTCCGTTGAAAACCGTGTTGTTTATTTATTTTGTTCAGCCTTCGTCATAATTCAAAGACAAAATACATTCAAGTTAATGATATGAAACTCGGTGCATGTTGACAGAGACATTATTCGCATGCAGAGCAAGACCAATAACTCTTGTTGTAATAATTTTTGACATTTGCTCCCTTTCTTTGACTGAAAAAAACATCAGACGAGCGATGGGTTTCTCGGCGCTTGTGTTACCGTGTGCAGACGAGCGATGGGTTTCTCGGCGCTTGTGTTACCGTGTGCAGACGAGCGATGGGTTTCTCGGCGCTTGTGTTACCGTGTGCAGACGAGCGATGGGTTTCTCGGCGCTTGTGTTACCATGTGCAGACGAGCGATGGGTTTCTCGGCGCTTGTGTTACCATGTGCAGACGAGCGATGGGTTTCTCGGCGCTTGTGTTACCATGTGCAGACGAGCGATGGGTTTCTCGGCGCTTGTGTTACCATGTGCAGACGAGCGATGGGTTTCTCGGCGCTTGTGTTACCGTGTGCAGACGAGGTTGATATGAAATTTGTTGCATTTTTATATTAACGACTTAAATGTACTTTACGACGGAAAAGCCGTGTGAGGTTAAATAAACATAACTGTTTTCGTTTCCCTTCTTAATGAGATTTATAACAGAAAACATAATCCCTAATTATAGGTAAAGATAATATTGAATGTCGCCTTAAGTAAATTTCACCACTCAAATAAATATTGCCGTTTAATCGCTTAAAAATGGCTCTAGTTTGAGTACAATAAAGGAGAAACTTTGAGAGTTCTGTATTTATTTAAGATAGTCGTATCTTGGGTTTTATTCATGGTTTGTTTGAACAACACCTCCTTTCGGGATGAGATATTTGAAAAGGTAAATTATTACCAAATGTAACTTCCCGGTAAAGTGCTTGCAGACTAGATTGTTTTTGTTATTGTTGAATGTTTCAGACAGGCGGATAAGCGCCAAGTTTTCCGTGCACTCTATTTCGTTTCATGGTATACCTTCTTCTTTTCTTAATTTAAAGGTCTACCCGCGCGCTATAATCGCGGCTAGATGACTTGACCCCGTGACATCCACCAGTGTGACTTAATCAAATTTTGAAGTCAATGGATTAATTTTACCCCCACCTCGTCACAAAGACCTGCGATGAATGACATCTAGAGTAGTCCCACAGCTCTGACTATTGTCGATCCATATATTGGGCTGTCACGTCACACTATATAATATTTTTTTTTATTTTATTTTAATTTGTACATTTAATAAACAGTACATACAAGTGCATTGCCACTCTAGTAAGGGCTATAAGAGTTTACCAATTTTATAATACAACTAAGACGCATATCAATACATATTTTTACAAATACGCGCAAAATACCCTTGCTAATCCCATTTTAAACGAGTTTAGCACAAAGGGGGCGACAGTGACCGTTTGTACAATATACGTATAAATACGTTTAATTTGTTAAACATGAAGTATAACCTTTACTTAAAGCGTGTCTTAAAAGTAATTTTGTATATCAGTGTGTGTATACCACGTGATAAATTGTGTCATAAATGCTACGTCGGAAGGCAATATTTTGATTTGAAAAAAAGACTTTAAACAAAGATAACTTCACTATTTCTTCACCATTTTAAATGAAAGAAAGCGCAGTCTACGCCGCTTACGGAGCCCTGCCTTCGGCCTTTAACCATAGTTTGATTGCGAGTTTAATTTCTTTAAACACTTCGACAAACCTTTTCACAATACGGCCGTCTGACGGAGCACTGTCAAAACATGATTTTGGAAACAGGTTTGTCGAAGTGTTTGATGAAACTAATGACTTTATCAAACTTCGGTAATAAAACAAATGCGGAGCTCTATAAGCGGCATAGACTGGCCTTTATTTCATTTAAAATGGTGGTGTAAAAGAAAAGTTATCTTTGATTTAAGTGTTTATTTTCAGCTAAATGCTGCCTTCGGACATAGCATATATGACGTAATTTATCACGTGGTATACACACTGTATATTGTACCCCAATATGAATATACATTTACCGATTTTTGTCTCAAAGACGAAGGATTTTCCAAATCGAATGACGGAGGATCGAATATATACTTATATACACCGTATACTTCTAAGGAATAATCTTCTGTCAGATATGACTAAAAGAGTAGAAAAAATCTGTGTTGCTTTTTACAATAAGGCATGTTTAGTTCTTTTAAAAAATGTCAATATACATATGGTATCAGTCTTTTATTTTCACTGGTCTGACCAAAGTTCTTTGCTGAATGACTCCATTTGCCTTCTATAAATATGTTCGTAATTCGTTTAAAGCTGCAATCTCACAGATATACCATTTTTACAACTTTTTTCGTCTTGGAATGAGCAATTTTTCGGGTAAATATCTGCAAATCAATGATATAAGACTGCTGACAAAAAATCAGATCGTAGATTTTGATATTTCCGTTCGTAAATTAATGTTTTATGGCTTCAAACATGCTAATATTGAGTAAATTTGACTTTAAGTACTGTTATTATATACACGCTTTAGGTATGACGTCTCATGAATCATAGCTTTAAAAGCGTTATTTAAATAATATTTTCTCGCCATTGATAGATGTGCACGTAGTTAAGAATCCAATTTTGTACTTTTTCAATTGATTAAGCTTTTATCGTAAAATCGGTCGTGATTTTAAAGCTGCACTCTCACAGATTGAACGTTTTGATAACTATTTTATTTTTTGTCTTGGATCGAGCCATTTTTTGCGAAAATCCACGGAAACCAGTGCTACAGTGCTAAGACTGCTGACAAAAATAAGATCGCAGATTTTTATATTTAAGTTCAAAAATTGATGTTTTATGCATTTTTCTTAAACCGTTATTAACGGTTTAAGCCATAAAACATTCATTTTCGAACGGATGAAAATCTACGATCTGATGTTTTGTCAGCAATCTTACATCATTGGGTTGCAGATATTTACGTAAAAATTTGCTCTTTCCAAGACAAAAAATAAAAAAAGTTGTAAAAATGGTATATCTGTGAGAGTGCAGCTTTAAAGTAAAAAAGTTAATCATAATAATGCATTAATATTATTTTGTTGTTGTTGCATTAATTGTATAGTGTGCCCTTTTTATAAAACATTCAACATCATGCCATTGTTAAAAGATTAGTTTAAAAAGGCAGTCTTTTTTCTGGGGAATTTTGGAATTTTTCGAAATATGACCCAATTTCCAATGGCAAAATTGACTTTGCAAGAAATTTGAAACCCTCACGGATGTTTAAGAAAAAGAATCAATGCTTGCGTTATAAGAATCAAAGTATTTAATCTTTAAAACCCGAAACTGATTTGAAAATACCCAAAAATGTGAACAATGTGAAATGTGAGCTGAATTCAATGTCAAATCATTGATATCAGGAAGTGATTAATTCAAATATGTATGCATTTCGTGCACCAACAGTCTGTCAACATTATATTTTTGTAAAATTGTATACATCTTAAAGTCAACAGGGTTCTTTAAACCGGTAAGTACAGGTTATTGTATTATTTCTGGTCCAAATAAACATTGTTATTGCCAACTTTTAAGAACAAAATAACTCATGATTTTATGAACGTATGGCTGAACAATAACAATAATACTCAAATACTGCTTCGTGAAATACTCATACCACTTGATGTTCGTTCAAAGTTATCAAAATTGTAATTTAACCATTTAATTAGATCTAAAATTCCACATATGACTATAACGCATATTTTGCAATCGATTGGCAGTTGTTAGTATGTACTTACAAAAATAAATGATTCGATGAGACATAAACAATCTTTAACTTTTTAGTGGTCTACATTTAATTGTGTTAACTTCCTACTAAACACGGTTTATATCTATCGTTTCACCTGATTTAAATAAATAAACGTGGGCCTGCTGATCTACTGAAATAAATCTGTTTGGGAAACTTGAAAATATCGCCTTTCCATTGGACAAAAAATGCTGACCACTAAACAGTTTTGATGACTCGTTTTAGGGACGAAAATGCAAAATTTCATAAATTCGTCGGAGCAGGGTTGCCTCCATATTTGAACGTTTTCTTGTGTATGAATCAGACATTGAAACGGTATGTACGAGTATAATTTACAAAATAGCGACGTTGATGATTATAAATTCATGAAGTATATAAACTATGACCAAACGTTGCCCATACCCACTACAACTTATATTTTCATAACATAAGTTAATGACTTTAGCTATTTTTAGAAGATTATCCGCTATGCGGTTTTACGATTGACGATATCATGGACCTATAAACCATGGATTGGCAACTCTCATCTGTGTTAATGCGATCATCTCAAACTCACGCGTGCAGCGGGATTTCATTCCGAGATCTTACCGTGTGGTCATTTTCGAGACGTCCGACATCGGCCGAATATATACATGTGGGAAAACATTAATTAAAATTGACTTAAATGCGTGGTACTTTTATTTGAGTTGATAATAGTCCAATGGAATCTGATTAAAATCACAGTTATTAATTATAATTAAATCTATAACGAACAAGGCATTATTAGCAGAGTTGGCGGAAATAACCGAAGATTGCCGTTAATCACCGATCGGAGATTCGGCGGAATTTTTCGATATTTGCCGAGTGCGCGCTAAGGATTGTGGGTAAATTATTATTTCTTATCGTTTCACCGATATGGGGCAGTTGCCAATCCATGCTTTATAGGTCCGTGACGATATTACTTTTATTCTGATGTTACTTGCTGATGATATGGTTATTTTGGGGAAAGGAATGTTGACGACCTACACTATAGTCTAAAAATAGTAACATGAATACTGTATTAAATGGGTCTATAAGTAAATATAGATATAACAATGTTCAAGGGTTTTCGTAAAAGGGCAAAGTACGTAACAACGAAAATGGTTATACGACACTAAAAACATTGAAACGGTTAATAATTTGAATTACGTTGGTACTGTTTTTAACTTTACCGGATCTTTTATTTTAAACCTAGAAACCATTTTAGTGAAGGGTCTACAGGCACTAAATGTTCTTATCAATAATACTAAACCTTATAATTTCAAACTGTCACGTTGAATTATGGATGTGAACTTGAGGGGTTTTCCAAATCGAAAGAAATTGAACGTCAGTGTTTTTTTTTCACTTTTAGGGGAATGGGGCCAGGGCCCGTCAGGAGGGGAAAATCGCGTCGTAAAAGGGCAAAAAGGGGAAAATGTATAAATGCAAAAATCATTAAAGCTTTGCCTTCCTCTTTAATAAATTGATCATATGCATATACACAACAAGATCAAAGTGAAAGTGAAAGCAATCTACAAAGCAATATCTCTTTGTTTCATATTGTAAAGGTTGATTATGTTGGCAATGTCCCCTGCTGACAGTTCTTTTGGCACTCTCATACATATTCTTATAAGACGCACCTTTCATTATCACTATCAGACGACGATTCACCGCAATCCGAATGAGATTTATCATCACTGAAAGTTTCAGAGCTGGTTTAAGAAGTGCTACAAACGCTGGTGCTGCTGCTAGCAGGCGCAATAGACATACAAGATTGTTTAAATAAAACATCTATCTTCTTCGAGCCGGCAGCAGCCTATTTGTCAATCTTTTTGGTGTAAAATTTCGCGTTGTGCGACATTTTGATTTTGAAGATTGACGGGACGCTTGTTTTTTCGTATAATCGTAATATAATTAATTTTCCGAGCGCTTGAACGATACCGATCAATCAAGGGAGACTAGCACGTATGATCACTACGTGTAAAATGCGGCGCCAAACTGCGTTTACCGTATTGAAAAGTGCCGTAATTACGATCGGCAAAGTTATTTTAGAGGACGATTTTGACATCGTCGGGAGGGGAATTTTTTACTGAAATAGGGGAAAAATATATACTTTTTGGAGAGGGGAATGGGGCCGAATTTCGGCCCCAAATCAGGCCTAAAAAAACACTGAACGTATTCACTTAAAGTTTTGCAAAAAAAAATACTTGGTGTTAAAACGAGCACATGTAATATGGTGAAATATATAGATACATATTGTGTGTAAATTGGTATGCCAGACTTATACAATTTTGGTGTAAGACTATTTCTTCAGGTAACATCATAATAATAAAGCTATACTATGATATGTAAGGAAGTCTAGAAAATCGTGATAATTAGACTATTGGTGTTTATATGTAGGGCTTCTCTTATGAGAGAATAAATCCGTCGTCAGCAACCACGGTTCTTTCCTCCGTTAAATTTCATAAATACACTGATAAAAGACAAATACAATGTCATGTAGACATCATTCAAAATGAACTTTGGATCAAGTCCGACAATAGGGGCGGGTTTCCTGTCCTCTCAGAAAGAACGCCAAAAGTTCAAACCAGGAAACACACACCGGCCTAAGTGTTGCCCATATCAGCATCACCATCATGAACTAATAGTGCGTTTTCTCACCTCTTTGTGAATGTAGCCAGAGCGTATTTAATTGTGAAACTTTAAACTGTGTTAAAGCCAAATATGTGAAGCATTGATTGTTGGGACGTTGCTAGAAATGGGACTTCTTTACTGAAAGACATCCTGAAACTGCACTCTCACAGATTGGCCGTTTTGGCTTTTTTTTCCTTATTTATCAGATCGCATTTATATATTATTTTATATTAAGTACGTTCAAAAAAACTCATTTTTCTTAAGGCGTTAGTAACACTTTAACCATGAAACATTCATTTCCGAACGTAAATATGAAATGCAGAGATCTGATCGTTTGTCAGCAGTCTAATACCACTGGTTTCCAGAAATTTACGCAAAAATTGACTCATTCCAAAACAAAAATAAATAAATAAAAGTTGTCAAAACGGTCAATCTGTGAGAGTGCAGCTTTAAGGAATGAATTTACGATATTCCATTGACAAAATGAAATCTGAAATTAATTAACTGAAATGATTTAAAATATTTGGTACCACTTCTGTGAAAAAGGCAGTATTTTTTAAATGTTGCAATTGCGGTAGACATTTTTGGTAGAGAATATCACTGACTATTGTGACTAACATTTGTTTATCCACATTTTCTTACCGAAAGAGCGAGCGATGTGAGGAAAACGGTCGTAAGCTTGTCATATTTAACATCATACATCCTCTATCATAGTTGATCCAGGCTGCTCCCACATTTATCCGGTAATAGGGTATATCCGAAACACAGTCTACATCCCAACAAGAACTACACTCACACTTAATGTTGTAATGTCATTTGCTTTTATTATCATACGAGCTTTGATGATTTCTTATTACAATCCTTAAATTTAAACTCTCAAATGGTTGAAGTCGATGAGTTTAAGTAAGTCTGAGACACTATGTGACAGAATTGTTAAAAGTATATCCCTTCAATATAAACCATTTACTTTTAACACCGTAACTCCAAAGGCAACGCAATTATTCAAAGACTCGTTAGATAAAGGCCACAGATAAATGAAATAAAACAAACTGAAAGTATTTATAATGCATATCTGTCAAACAAAAACTACAGATGTTATCAAAGTATTGGAGCCATACCTGCTCCGTACACACTGGATATACGTACAATCAAAGCAAGGTAGTTTAAGCCGCCTAGGTAAAAATCAATGGTTTTATTTCTGTGCGGATCCATATTATTGAATTGTTAAACATTAGACTAAAACTTCACGTCAATAATTGAAGGTAACGGCTTAAGGTAAATGCATTCAATAGAAGCCGCTGTCCTATTGATATATTTATTGGAGGTGAAAGACGACAAAGTGGTTTGGCATTTTAAGTAATTTTGTTCATATTAAATATAAGTGTATTGGTATACACCATTTTCTTGTAGATTTATGTAATGTACCAGTCAATTGTAACCACGACCCCCCCCCCCCCCCAGGTCCGCGGAATAGCGGGGACTTTGACTTTCGGTCCAGCCAAGCCCGGGTAAAATCCCCGCCCTGCGGGAACAACCTGCTGGTAACCCCCCCCCCCCGCCAAATTCCCCCGCACCCTAGGGACCCTACGTAAGGCCCAGTCCCCGCTATATTTGGCGTGAAGACAAAACCACCGGTTTCACCCGGCACCGCGGAGCCACCTGGAAGGTAAAAACACGGCCCGTTTCCCCGGCTATCCCCGGTATACCCCCGGACCTGGCTGGGGGCCGTATTTACAATTGACTGGTGCACATTGTTTATTGTTTATTGAAATTAAATGTTCAAGCTTAATAGCGCAGAAGAACGCTTGATTTTTATAAAGTCTTCCAATATAAGGCCCGGTCACACCGCCCGAACTATGTTGGAGCGTTCCTTGAACGGTAGGGAGAGGGGACCGAATTTCGACAACGCTCGTCACCGCGCACAAAATGGGAAAAAAATCTAAAACAAGGGCGTTGCCTTAGCGGTGCACCGCTGAAGCCGGCGTTGCTATAGCGTTGGCTTAACGGTAGCGAGCGTTGGTTTATTCTGGTCCCGCTCCGACACCTCCATACCAACGCCAAACCAAAGTTCATCAGCGCAATGGATCGCTGCTTCAACGCCCGACACCGTTCCAGCAATCCCATGTCCGCTCGTAAAACGCTTACAACCGCTCCACCAAAGTTTGTGCAACGTTTAATCACCGCCCGGGCAAAGCTGGCGAAGCAGCGGTGGTCCAGCGTTCAAGATTTCTGCGTTGGCCTAGCGGACCCAAGCGTCCACGAACTTGCGTCTAGCGGTGCCAAACTTTGACTGGGCGTTGTTGGAGCGGTGGTGAACTTTGCCGGAGCGGAAAATTGCCCGCTCCTCACCGCTCGCAATATTTTGTGCAGCTCAAAACTTTCGGAGCGGTCGGAAGGACCATAAGTGGTGGCCGAGCGTATACGGCGTTGCCTTAACGGGGACCAACTTCTGGTGAACGGTAACGAGCGGTGATGATTTTTTTCACCGCTCCAGGAACGCTCCAGCAAAGTTCTTGCGGTGTGACCGGGCCTATAAATCGTAACGAATAAATAATGTTTGAACTTGTGTACTATCATCCCACTGGTTCAAAATTGATTTCAATAAAAACGTTCGGCTTAAATTTTTAAATTTCACAAGGACCTCTAAATGAACAATTAACTAAACTCAACAGGGGCGGTTTTAGGATTTGACGTTAGAGGGTGTGTAAGAACCAAAATTTATTTAATTATACTTTTTTTTCTATATCATATGAAACAAAAAGTCAACTTGTACGATTTGGGGGATCCTCCCTTGGCCACAAATGTTCAATTGGACGATTATTATAATATTAAATGTCCCTAAACACGATACCACGAAGGTGGAACAACATACATTTATTATTTGTAACGTAACTTCAGGTATTCGGTGTACATTCATGTAAATTTGGACGCTTTTTGGCCCATATTAATAGTGTAGAATAGGCCAATTTCAACTGTAACTCCACCCCAACTGTCCTGTTTGTTATTGTCACTTGTTTGTCCATGTGATTCTCATGTTTATGTAAATGAGTGTATGAGGTTATGTATGAAAGTGGTCAAACGGGTATATTTATATTTAACTAACAGTTTCATTGGCTCTCCTATTTTTATCTCACCGCCCTTACTAATTTCCTTCATTTTGGCTATCACTTGTTTTCTAGAAGTCGGACTGCGAGGTCCGCTTCTCCTTCAAAGTCATTTCTATATTGTTACAAAACTTTATAGTTTATATATTCATATTTAATAGTGTACTGTTTCACAGTCTGGTGAGTGTATTTCTTTATTACATTCATATTAGTATTTATTTGTATTTAATCCGAAAAGCTGTAATTAGAGATAACCTGCTTAATTGTATTTACTGAATTTCATGAAGGGCGTGGCACTTGCTTTTATCTTGTATGTTTTGTATTGTGTCTTACAAATGTGTATTGTTTCTGTCATAATGTTATTATATTTATAGGTTTTTTCTATACGACCATTGAGAAATAAATTTATCGAATCCTGAGAAGTGTTGGGTCGAAGTACTGTATCCCCCCCCCCCCGTTTACAATAGGGTATCATTTTAAAGGGTTAAATGTAAAGAGGACAAATAATATGTACTAATTAAACTCAAAACATACAATTACAAGTACGAGCATGAATAAAATACATAAAACATGACAGTGGTAAGTGTAAATAGGATAGGGCAAATTACACCGATTCGGACGTGACTACAATGTACCCTGTGTTACATGCATTTTGTTGTTTTAACAAACACTTGACAGTGAATCAAAGCATGGTTATTTTATATCTGACCATTGGCTACTTCCAGTCTTTAAAGGCGTTAAAGCTGAATGGGTTCATTCGGAACTCCTCGGCCATTTTATCGAAAACAACCTCGGATGTATTTGGACGGTTTACATTCTCAAAAAGAGGTACGTTTAAGTCCGCTGCAAGTAGATCGCGTATTAATTTTATTTAGCAGTTAAACTTTATGACTTAATTCTTGGAAATCTTAATTATGTTTGCAATAATATACTTCACTGACAATCAATTTAAACTTGGATCAATAAAAACAATTCTAAAACACTATATTTCATAAATGATATAATTCTAAAAATTACGAACTACTTCAACTGATGTACCTGCATACATCCGATGTTGTTTTCGAAAAAAATGGCCGAGGAGTTCCGAATGGAATGGGTTGTGATTTAAAGAGCATGCTGAATATGCTGTATCTACTTTTTTTGTTTACATTTTCACGCATTATTTATACCCCTACACCGGATGTGGTCACTCTATCAAATACACAGTGGTTACGTTCAACTAATTTTATTTCTCGTGACGTTTTCTTACGTAGTTTAATGCACACAAGTGGCATTTCCCCTTATATGGTGTCTGGGTTCGTGAATCACTAGAAATCAGTGTTATTTTACTTGCAAATTTGTCAATCGGAAATATTATATATAGAACACTTATTTAGTGGTATATGACCTATCTTGATAATAATCTTGTAAATAGCATGCGGCCACCAGTCAGTATTAATGACGACTGGTGGCAGCATGTTATTTTGGAATCATTGGAAATGGGACTGCTTACTGATAACATTAAGCAAGTTGAATGATCTGAAATATACTACACATAATATATATGGCAGTGCGTATTCGTTTTCTTTAAAAAAAGACAATTAAAGTAAAATCAAGAATTGATTTTTCAATGTTTCAAGGCCGAAACATCACGTTTATATTATTATCAGTAAAGGCCGGTTTTCAAATTTGTGAGCATTTGACTTAATATGAGTAACAAAAGTGTTTCTGTATCTATTTTAATGAGTATAATCATATTTTATAACGCTTTTAACTTAGTAAAATGAGTATTACTGATGAATTTTGCATATGGAATTTAGAATAAGGCAAACTTTTGCATCTTCTACTGTTGCTAAGCAACACTTCTAGAAAGCTAGGTCCTAAAGAAACTTAAATTCACTTCTTAGTTTTTCATTTAAAATCTGTATGACTCGAAGTGCTGTAACGAGTTTTTTTTTAAATGTATTCATCATTTAATCATCTGTTACAAATAAACACAGGATTACTCTTCTAAAGTTGGTTAATATATCTTACAAATCATGGTTTAACCTAATATTGTTCTGTACAGACTGAAAACAGTGAAATATCAATTTTATTTCACTGACAAGCCTCTATAAATCACTGGAAAGCCTCACTGGCACCGGATTTTCAAACTCAAACATTTTTAAAAAAATAATATTATAATATAATATATAATATTAGTATATTATACAGTACAAAGTGCATATTTAAAAAAAAAAAAATTAATATTTTTTTACATATTCGGTATTATAATTTTTAGTGAGGAATTATAAGATTTTTTTTTATTCTTTAAAAAAAATGTTTGAGTTTGAAAATCCGGTGCCAGTGGAAAGCCCATACTCAAATGACATTCTTTAAACATTAACTTGCTATTTTAAAATGCTCATCAAATCTGTTTTCTTCCTTTCAGAGTTAGGTGTTTTTATTCTTAAAGCTTTTATGGAAGTGATGCATTCAGGGTTTTAAAAGCTTTATCACAATATTTATTATAGCAACGATCAAATAATTCCCAAGATGAAAAGAAATGCAATTTATATCGATACAACAGAAAGGCATTCCCAGCGTCATTGTAAAAACGGAAATAAAATGTCTGTCAATTAAAACACCGACAATTCAAGGGCTGATAGCAAGAATTGTGTTATGGCATGTCGTAAGGGCCATCGCCTATGAATGTGTTGATCTGAAACGCGATACTCGATAGTACGATGATGAAAACGCGAAATCACGAAACTACGATGGTGAAAACGCGACAGTACGATGATGCAAACGCGAAAATACGAATGTATGATGATGATAATGCGATAGACTATCATGTTTTCACCGTCGTAATTTCGCGTTTACACCATCGTAATATCAATATTTCGCGTTTTTATCATCGTACTATCGTACTGTCGCGTTTTCATAATCGTACTGTCGTGTTTTCATCATCGTACTACCGCGTTTTCACCATCGTACTATCGTGTTTTCATCATCGTACTGTCGTGTTTTCATCATCGTACTATCGTACTGTCGCGTTTTCATTATCGTACTGTCGTGTTTTCATCATCGTACTATCGTGTTTTTATCATCGTACTATCGTGTTTTTATCATCGTACTATCGTACTGTCGCGTTTTCATAATCGTACTGTCGTGTTTTCATCATCGTACTATCGTGTTTTCATCATCGTACTATCGTGTTTTTATCATCGTACTATCGTACTGTCGCGTTTTCATAATCGTACTGTCGTGTTTCATCATCGTTCTATCGTGTTTTCATCATCGTACTGTCATGTTTTCATCATCGTACTATCGCGTTTTCACCATCGTACTGTCGTGTTTTCATAATCGTACTATCGCGTGTTCACCATCGTACTATCGCGTTTTCATCATCGTACTGTCGTGTTTTCATCATCGTATTCACCATCGTACTATCGCGTTTTCATCATCGTACTGTCGTGTTTTCATCATCGTACTGTCGCGTTTTCACTATCGTACTGTCGTGTTTTCACCATCGTACTATCGCCTTACGGTGTGCATGTGCATAGAAAAAATGTCGGTTTCAGGGCTGCTTATATTAAGTCATTGAATCATGTCTTCAACTGAAGCTTTTATCATGCATTTTGAATTGATCTGAAATACTGTTCATTAAAAATTTCAAAACAAGATAGTTTATCGCATTATCATCATCGTACTGTCGTATTTTTGCGTTTTCATCATCGTACTATCGCGTTTTCACCATCGTACTATCGCGTTTTCACCATCGTAGTTTCTTGATTTCGCGTTTTCATCATCGTACTATCGAGTATCGCGTATCAGATCAACAAATTCACAAGCGATGGCCCTAACGGCATTCCGTATGTTGTGCCATCTAGTCCTTCATAGCGTAACAACCGTTTTGCAACTAAGCCCGCGAGCATAAATAGGCTTGTTAAATAACAGAAATACTATTATTATGCTTGTTTTTGCGACATGTAAATAGAGCCAATTGCAATGCAAACAAACTATCTGTCAGGCCATTTATTTGTTCAAATATCAGATAAAATGCGTAACACAATGTGGTTTTGTTTCAAAAATACCATTGACATTAAATGGCTGCTCCATTTTGTTTCGCATTATTGGAAAGTTCTCAAAGGGATTCGCGTTTTACAGCCTAGCATCAGAAGAATTTTAATGGAAAAGTTGCAAGCGTTGAAAAACTGTAGGTGCGAAAAGCCTGATTTTACATTACTTATTTTTTGTTCACACACAATAACAATAGAATCAAAAGAATATTTTGAGTGACCAGAACTGTAATCGATAAGTGCTTGTCCCATTTTTAAACCCGGTGATGATGGATTATTTTTACATGTCATGTCAAAAAGTAGATCTTATGCGATACCTGATTTCGATTTGCGGTTACTTAAGTATGTAGACCTGTGGCCTACAGCCTAAAATTGATAATTAAAATAATGCATCGGAAGAAAATGCAGGTTTCAATGATGAAACATCTTCGAAAATAGTATAGCTCTTTTGTTAATACCTTATTAATGAGACAGAAAATGCCAGTGAAACGCCTTGAAAAATATAATTGTTTAATGGTTGAATTTGCAAAATGATGTTATATGTTAGTATCGGCCAACTGCCGAATTTCCAATTATTCATAAAATAAAAAAAACTCCATATCAAACAAGTTTTGTTTTAAAAATCGGTGCCAATCTTTATATCATGGTGATTGTGTCCTTTAACAAATATCACATAAGTATTCAGGAAACTAACAAAGCACAAAGCACCGTCCTTTATAACTGGGCCAGGTGTAACATTATCCCTCATACAAGCCCCTGACGTACATAACATCTATCGACTAGGCAGAAATCAATCGAAACTGTTCAACCTACTTCTAGATAATGACAAAATCTTCACATGCATGACGGTCAATGTATCAACTTACAGGATGTCTTGGATGTCTTGGATTGAGTTGTGTTTTAGAACACTCCGAGAAGAAATGATGGAAAACTAATGAATGATTTCATGCGTTTAATGCGTGTCGCTTACACTCTACCTCAGAGAAATACAAAAGAAATCATTAACAATAGCAGTTGAGGTTTCGTATATGATAAGTAATTCATGACCTTTGAATTGGTAACTAAAAATGTTTCCAATATTAATTTGTGTGCATGATGCAGATACAAAGTAACATGACGTTAATAAAAGACGATACAGTCAGACAGACAGACGGATGGGCGAACGGACGGACCGACGGACGGAAAACAAACGTCAAACAGTAGAGCCAAATCTGTAAACAGGAACAACACTCTTATTCAGAATCAATACATACACATGTATAACAAACATACATTTTGAGTGGTAAACCTTTAACTGCTTACTTACCAAGCCATCCTCACACTCGCTGGCACACCAAGCCATCCTCACACTGGCTGGCACACCAAGCCATCCTTACACTCGCTGGCACACCAAGCCATCCTCACACTCGCTGGCACAACAAGCCATCCACACTCGCTGGCACACCAAACCATCCTCACATTTGCTGGCACACCAAGCCATCCTCACACTCGCTGGCACACCAAGCCATCCTCACACTTGCTGGCACACCAAGCCATCCTCATACTTGCTGGCACGCCAAGACATTTTCACTCTCGCTGTCACACCAAGCCATTCTCACACTCGCTGGCACACCAAGCCATCCTCACACTCGCTGGCACACCAAGCCATCTTCACACTCGCTGGCACACCAAGCCATCCTCACACTCGCTGGCACACAAAGCCATCCTCACACTCGCTGGCACACCAAGCCATTCTCACACTCGCTGG
This sequence comes from Mya arenaria, assembly GCF_026914265.1. NCBI lineage: Eukaryota > Metazoa > Mollusca > Bivalvia > Myida > Myidae > Mya > Mya arenaria. The sequence goes on from NC_069122.1 coordinate 6,576,001, forward strand.
CACACCAAGCCATCCTCACACTCGCTGGCACACCAAGCCATCCTCACACTTGCTGGCACACCAAGCCATCCTCACACTTGTTGGCACACCAAGCCATCCTCACACTTGCTGGCACACCAAGCCATCCTCACACTTGCTGTCACACCAAGACATTCTCACACTCGCTGGCACACTGAGCCATCCTCACACTCGCTAGGTGCTGTAAAACCTGCGACCATCTTTGACTTTTCTGTAAGTATTCTATCGTAACAACAGAGTGCAGAAAAAAAACTAAGATTATATATTAACTATAATGATTACATGTTTAGTATTTGCTTAATGATAAAGACACATTTTAAAACGGGTTTTAATACTTAAAAAATCACGATAATCAATAATTCTACTTGAAAAAAATGCATTTATTTGCATGTAAAGAGTCTTGTTTTGATATTCGCACGATAAAAAGGAAAATGTTCGCTGATAAAAATTGCACGTATATGGTGTATGAAAGCGACACCGTTTTAAACAGTTACAAAATAGTTTTGTATCTGAAACTTTCGCTTTCAACATTGACAAGATACATAACCGAGATGATAACATGAGTCCTCGTGCTTCACATGATTTCAACGTGCTACACATGAATTCCACGTGATACACATGACTTCCACGTGATACACATTAATTCTACGTGTTACACATGAATTCCACGTGATACACATGACTTCCACGTGATACACATTAATTCTACGTGTTACACATGAATTCCACGTGATACACATGACTTCCACGTGATACACATGAATACGATAACGGGCAAAACTGTTCTGATAAATCAACGTTTGTGATTCCATCAATCGGAACACCTCGGCTCTTATCAAACATAACTATCCCGAAGCTTGCCGGAGATGACCGAGTTGTTACGATTGTGATTCTATGAACAATTCCTGTGTTACAAGAAAGAGTATGCGTTTTCCCTTCATAGTTATCCTAGACTCACATAGCCTCCCCTGTTTATAATTCCACAGTATAACAATCACTTTTGTCATATTTTCGCACCATACGTCCCTTATAACAGGATTAAAGCTGCACTCTCACAGATATACCGCTTTTACAACTTTTTTATTTTTTGTCTTGGAAAGAGCAAATTTTTGCGTAAATATCTGAAAACAAATGATAAAAAGATTGCTAACAAAAGATCAAATCGCAGATTTGCATATTTCCGTTCGAAAATTAATGTTTTATGTCTTAAATCGTTACTAACAGTTAAAGAAAAATGCATAAAACATGAAAATTTGAACTGAAATATATAAATATGCGATCTGGTTTTCATGGATATTCGCAAAAATTGGCTCGTTCCAAGACAAAAAACAAAAAAGTTGTAAAAACGTTTTATGTACGGAAATGTTTTGACGTATGGTATTAGACCCACTTTTACCTTTTTTTCAAGATTAACAGGTTGGTAGAAATCAGTACCGGTCGGCGGTGTCCATTTTAAGAGGTCATGAGATCGTACCCCTGGTGGGCCTGGAACCAACGACTTCATGGCAGCGACATGGACACGTGAACTGAGCACCTACAATTCTTTCAATTCCCTTAAACATGTAAACCAAGATGCAGACTTAGTGTTCTTTTATCTGACAACGCCTTTCATTAAATCACTTCGACTCCGCCCACATTCGTATCTTTTCGGCAAGTTCCGTACGTAATGTATACAGGAGCGGCTCCATGATTTGACGTTAGATGAGGTGTAATTTAGGGGCGTAACCTTTTGACATGCACCCGTCCCTCAGAACCGAAATTTATTTCGTTTAAAATGTTGGCAGGGGGTTTGGGGATACTCCCCCTTGATAGTTTTAACAATTTCTAGTCCGCAATGAAGATTTTTGGGCGTATTTTATCACTTTTTCCTCCAGTACTTAAACTAAGTATACTTGGACGATTTGAAGGGGACCGTCAGTTGCGCACCCCCCCCCCCCTTTGATCTGCTAATGATCATCATTATTGTTGTCATCATGTCGTTGTTGTCAAACGTGAAACTACATCCCAATACGATTTCAATATGTGTCATATGTGAGTTAATCAAAACCTATGGTGTTGTTGTGCTGTTGTTGTTGAATTTTCATTTTGTCCGCTATCTTAAATAAATTGTGTGGCCTTAAATGAATTTTATGAAAGGGCATTTGTTTGAACTTGACCGTCGATTTATTATTCTATGACACGCTGTGCAGAAGTTAACTTCCTGTGTACTGCTGACTTGCAAAATAATTCGTTAAAATTTCAGAAATAAGGAAATTTTGTCCTTTTTATCTGATTTAAAGAGTTTAAATAGACGAAGGCTATCGAGCCACCCAGCAGTGTGTGTGAGGAAGGTATCTGTACCACATTTATGTATAGAGATTAAATATATATGTGTAAGTATTCCTATTGAATGTACTTTTTGTATAAATTAATGAAGAAATGTTCACCAATCTTTACCTTTTAACTGTTATCAATATTTCGTGACTTGTTTTTGTTCTGATTTATGATAACTCCATGTCTGACATTTTATAGAAAAATGGTTAAATTTTGGTATTTGTACACGAACAAGTTTTTTTTTTATTTTGTGTTGTAAATGAAATGCTTCACTTTACTATATAAACTGAATAGGCTTGGTCTAGTTGGACATCCTTGGTCTTGGCTCCAACTCATAGCAGGCACAAGTTAGTTTCAATATAATGTAGACACATGTTGTAAAGTCATCGCTCTTGAAATAACTCACATAACGATCTCTTGCTCTGCTTAACTATTTTTGAAATGAAACCGGTTATAAAAGCACTCTCTTTAGTTCATTGCTAGCTATTTTACCGTTGCGCACCGAGTTACATTTCCTCTGTTTCATTTAATAGTTTTAATGACTTTGTCTGTGGTACATCATATTTTATCATGACAAACTATAAGTCGGTAAAAGATTTTGTATTACAAATTAATCGAAGTAATTTCTATGCTCACTTTCTTTAAATGCGTTAAAAACTTAAAATTGTAATTAAAAAAATCGTTCGATAGGACAATCTGCTTCTAAACTGATCTCCACTTGTAAATACAATGTACACTTGCATGAGGTAATTGTTTAATTTGCAGAACTACACCAAGAAAGCCATGTCTTCTGTCTGTGACAAGCACAGCAAAAGTGCCATAGCTGTCTGTACGGCGCACAAAGTGTTGCTGTGTACATCATGTCTGATACAAAACACACACCCCGAAACCGACTGTGTGCGGCACGAGCTTGAAGACCTTGCTGACCAAAAAGACCTTGCCCTAGTTCAAAGTCTGAATACTCTTAAAGCTATTCGTGACACCAAGAGTAACGCCCTGAACACCAAACAGTCAATTTTGAAGGAAAAGGAAGCGTTGCTGCAGCGTGTTAAAGTATTTAGGGATGATATGGACAGTAAGATTGATGGCATGTTTAATAAGACGACTAAGATAATAGAAAATCTTGCTAGAGACCTTGATAAAAAGTATGAGCATGCTGCCGATGAAATTGACAACATTTTGTCCAAGTATGAGAAAGATGTTGCTGAATTTGATGAAAACACTGTCCATGAAATGGAACAGAAATCCGCAGCGGCTAAAGACTGCTTGAAGAAGTTTGAGCTCGACGATAAACTAATGTGTGATTTCACACCAAATGGAAAGCTTATAGATGCCATTCGATATACCGTTCTGGGTACAGTAGTGTTTGTGGAGCAGCGGCACTTCGTTGACACGGCAATGAAAAGTCCGTCAATAGAAGAAACGAACAAGGAATCAGATGGAGTGACCAGACGACCGAAATCATTTATTTACGTCGAGGATGAGTCAAAGCTTAAACTAAAAGCGTCACCAAAGTCAAAGAGGCGATCTTTGGGTGCTACAATTGAAAAGAAATTAGCAGCGCACACCGATGGTAAAGCAAGCGTACGGAGATTGTTGGAGCGTTTTGGAATACGTGAAAAGAAATCAAAAGATGCAGGACAAATTCCGGAAGGTGCCGCTGGCGCTGAAATAAAGGGAGAAGTTTTTACTGAAGTTAGCTTCAACTCCGAACAGGACGTTCAAGATCGTAAAAACACTACGATATCCATTTCAAGCGACTCCCTCACTGGACTATGTAGGTTCACGTCCATTTCACTTTTAGCATCAGAGATATGCCTGCTAGACGACAAAAGTTCGTCACTTATCGTTTGTGACACGAGTGGAACCGTAACCGAAATTCTGAAGAAGAACAAGATGCTGAAAATGATCAAGGTCGATAAAGATACTGTTGCAGTTCTCAGCCGAGACCAAAGCAGCCAGTACAAGGTTTCAGAATACATTGTCGCAGAAGATGGAATTAAAACGAAATGTTTATTTACAGCTAAAGAAGAAATGGGCGAGGTGTTTGGTTTTGACTTCGATCATGCGTCTGAAAAATATGCACTAGCCAGCCAAAATGGAATATTTGTCTACACAGCAGAATGCCAATTAGACAAAAAACACGATCACGTAAATCTGTTGCGTTTACTTAAAACAAAAGATGCTGGACAACTCAATGCAGTGTTCAGCTTTCATACCGAAGACGTCTATATTATTGACGCCGAAGAAAAGTCCTGGACATGCTTCTCGATAAAAACAAACCAGGTGACGTGGACAATGCAGAACAACAACATCCACCCACATTCCTTCCTGTTGAGAAAAGACAGCCTTTTCCTAGCACACGGTCACTCCCTGGTTCCAGTTGACGTCAAATCTGGGGTTCTGACAGAGACGGCTACGGTTGAAAGCTCAGTGGACATATTAAGTGCTATTATTGCTGAAGATTCCGATGTGGCAATAGTTACTGCAAGTTCTGTTGATCCGAAAGAGTCGAAGATAATTACATTCCTAGGACTGTAAAGTGACGCAAGAGAACGTTTGTCAACAACTTGAGCTAGCATAGTTAGGCAAAAACAAAAACAAAATGTTTGTTTCACGACCTCCCCAAAATAGGGTAGGTTGATCTGGTTTTAAAAATATTGATTGAGCTGCACGTCATAATATAATGCTTACACTAAGAACTGTCGCCATTTTGTCAGTGTCAATGGAAATTAGACGTTCTATATATAAAAAACTACATTCATACATCCAGCATGCTTAAAAACTACTGAAATGAAAAACCCTAAAGGATATAACATTAACGGTCAGAGAAACTGTATCCTGTGGGAATGAAAAGATCGGGTGCTATATTTAAGTTCGGTCGGGAAGTCGGAATCAAACACAATTGTTACACATTCTTAAATCAATCTTAACGTTTCAACGGACGTGATACGGATGTAAAACGTCTACGGGATGACGTCATTCCAACGAAGCAGGGATATGTTTAAACGCATGGAACGTCTACGGGATGACGTTATTCCAATGAAGAAGAAATATTTATAAACAAATGAAACGTGTACGGGATGACGTCATTCCAATGAGGAAGATTTTTTTTTAACCTAATGGAACGTCTACGGGATGACGTCATTCCAATGAAGCAGAAATATGTTTAAACACATGGAACGTCTACGGCATGACGTCATTCCAATGAACCTGGGATATGTTTGACCTCATGGAACGTCTACGGGATGAAACCATTCCAATGGAGCAGGGATATTTATATAAAAAAAAAACGCCTGCGGGGTGATGTCATTCTAATGAAGAATTGATATTTATAAACACATAGATCGTCTTTGGGATGACGTCATTCCAATGAAGCAGGGATAACAATCAAACACATATAGGACGTCTACTGGATGACGTCATTCCAATAAAGCAGGAATATTTATAAACACAATATGTTCTCTCCCGAGATGAAAACATGTAGAAACAGTGGAGAAATGTGTGTAAGTTTTATCTTTTGTATGACTTTCCACTCGTAACGAAACTAAATATGGCCTTACCAAATATGAAATTCTTTATAATGATCATTTTTTTCCCTGTACGTTCGTATATTGTTACTCTTGCCTTACATACCGATAAAATACCATTGGTGAATGTTTAGTTTGGTATTGCAAAACAGGAAAAATACTACACTACGGAAGAAAACAATTATTTGAACAATGTGTTTTGAAAATTTGAAAAGACGGTTGATAAATCAAACTCGTGTTATTGCACACACTTTTATCATTCTTAAGGGGAATATAGTTGGGGCAAACAAAAGGAAAAATGGCAGTAAGTTTCCTTTGTGATCAAAATTATATTTTGTCTCATGGAATGCAAGTTATTTGAAACATGCCGTACATTCATTTCGGTAAATGAGAAGTGAGCCGTTATCGATTTTCTGTAGATTTGAATAGAGGTCAGAATATAAAATTGAATATCTTGATCACGTATGCAGCAGTCAAATGTAACCCCCCCCCCCCCCCCCCCCAGAACCGGGGGTATACCGGGGTTAGCAAAGGAAATGGGCCGTGTTTTTACAACCCGGTGGCCTCGCAGTGCCGGGTGAATGCGGTAGTTTTGTCTTCGCGCCAAAATATAGCGGGGACATATGGGCCTTACCTACCCTTGGGTGCGGGGGCATTTAGCGGGGATTTAACCATTAAATTGTGTCCGCAGGGCGGGGATTTTACCCGGGCTTGGCCGGACCGAAAGTCAAAGTCCCCGCCCTTCCCCGGACCTTGTGGGGGGGGGGGGGGGGCGTGGTTACATTTGACTGGTGCATTATCTTGAAATGAGTAAGAGTATGCATTTGCCATGGTAAATATTTATTTATAAGTCGCTTTAAATAGGATTTTTTTAATGTAAGGCAACTGGGCTTGTCCCTGTAGTTTTCGTTGTTTAATAGTTAATATTATTGATTATTATCAATGTGGAAGCAATCTGGCATTTTTCAATTTGGACGGTGTGCGTCTCAAGTTGAGTATATGTTAGCCTGAAAGGCCTCAGCAAGGGTCTGACCATTGTACCTGCAGTTTTTGTCATTATTATTATTATTATTATTAGTAGTAGTAGTAGTAGTAGTAGTAGCAGTAGCAGTAGCAGTAGCAGCAGCAGCAGCAGCAGTAGTAGCAGTAGCAGCAGTAGCAGCATTAGTAGTAGCAGTAGTATTAGCAGTAGAAGAAGTAGTAGTAGTAGTAGTAGTAGTAGTAGTAGTAGTAGTAGTAGTAGTAGTAGTAGTAGTAGTAGTAGTAGTAGTAGTAGTAGTAGTAGTAGTAGTAGTAGTAGCAGCAGTTGTAGCAGCAGTTGTAGCAGTAGTAGCAGTAGTAGCAGTAGTAACAGTAGTTGTAGTAGTAGTAGTAGTAGTAGTAGTAGTAGCAGTAGCAGCAGTTGTAGCAGTAGTAGCAGTAGTAGCAGTAGTTGTAGTAGTAGTAGTAGTAGTAGTAGTAGTAGTAGTAGTAGTAGTAGTAGTAGAAGTAGAAGTAGTAGTAGTAGTAGTAGTAGTAGTAGTAGTAGTAGTAGTATTTACTATTACTGTTGTTGTTGCTGTTGTTGTTGTTGTTGTTGTTATTGTTGTTTTATAATAAGTATTAATTAATTATTATTTATGTTTAAGCAATTTGGCATGGATGTATTTGGACGGTGTTTGTCCCCCGTTGACTGTGTGTAAGCATGTATGGCCTCAGCAAGGGTCTTCGTTAAATATGTAAGGTGCCGGGGTTGTCCCTGTAATTATTATTGGTGTTCAAAATATAAGTTCATATCTCAAATTATACTATAAAAAATGGTCAATTTTAGTCCAATACAATTGTTTACTTTTCATGAAAGCCTAAACTATTTAGCCTTTAAGGATAGTCTACATAAAATTCAATGTATAAATATATAATTATGTTAGTATATAACATTATTTGCTATTGTCAATTTCATGTATCTTACCACCTAATAAAAACATGTATATCTGCTGGTGTATAACTAAACAGCGACTGATTTTTTTCTTATACCCTATCATCATATGGATGAAAAATGATGTCCATAACGTCCGTTTGATATGCACACACTTTATTACTGGAAAACATACCCGGTGGTATGCTCGGATTTGCTATACATAAAAACATGATCATCACAACTGCGCATTTGCTAGGCATGAAAGGCAATAAATAACTTCAAATCCCATGTGTAAGATACGAATGCGAATTTGAAATTGATAACCAAATAAATTCTACATTCCATTCGTGGCTCGGGGAAAAACTGAAGTTACAAACCAAATTGAGTGACCTCAATGAAAACGCATGTCGAAAAATAACGCCTGTGTATGATGTATCGCAATATTAAGACACTTTGAGATACAATATAATCGGTGACCAATAGTCCTTAGTCGTCGGATTATGAGGATAACGATGAACACGACGAAAATGACGTTATAGTTGCTGCTGCTGTTGATAACGACGATGATGATTTAATATGATACATTTAAGATAACATGCTCTATTCGTAAAGCAAAGCAAATACCACTAGCGGATCCAGTGGGTTCACCCGGCGCACATCCCCCTCCCGCCCTGAAATCGTCCAAGTTTACTTTTTTTTTAATTTATGAGAAACGAAAAAAACACCATATGCCAGAAATGCACTAGTTGGGACTAGGAATTGTTAAATACTCATCTGGGAGTATCCCTAAACCACCATGCCAACATTTTATACCTAAGAAGTTCGGGGAAGCGGCGCAAGTCAAGAGCTAACGACCATATTAAAGTTACGTTCCATGTTACCTAGAATCGCCCCCGGATACCATTTTTTTTTTAATCAGACTCCGTGTAATCGCTTTTCAACGCTACGCAGCGTAATGAAATGATCCGCACCACAAGATATGAGTTCCGTGAAATTGACCACAAACATGTATATTTCTATATCAAACACATGTGCTTTGAGGAATAAGTCGCCGGAACGGTTCTATGTATTGGTATCTCAAACTTTGTCCGGGGCATTAGGTGTTTAATTGCGGAGAGAAACACCCCAGTTTAAATAGTCTTTCATGCATTTTTTTATATTTTTTTGCGTGAAATCATATGAATTTCTGTATAAAATGATCGAAAGAACATGTGTAGACTAACAATGAAACCTCATGAGTTTTTTTCTCGTGCAGTTTCTAGGGGCGAGGGTGATACCATTCCGTTGTTACGGCATGGTATTGCATGTTTTCCTTTAAAAACAGCGCTTTTCACATGAGCAACCATTAACATTTTTCGTCCGGAGTTGCTTTTTCACATTTTCAACATAAATTATTTAATTAATCATGCAATTTATCTCTTGACGTGGAAAAAACATCCTGATGAGTATCAAAATGATATATTTTTTTATAAAATCCCCGGACTGTAAACTTCCGTACTTTTGTCATAAATCAATTTATTTTTATATGAAGTAATAAATGCATTCTATGCTGTTATTAATATCATATACAATGTTCACATGAAAGCACAATTTTCGAAGACTTATGTAAGAAATAAAACAAATTATAAAAATCTTCTTCAAACAAAGTAATAATATTTTTGATTGGCAGCAGTTATTTGGAATGTTCTTATTTTTACTGCTAAATGTATCTGCATGTATATGGAACACTATAAACAAATGTTCATAATTATATATAGGAATGTATCTTTATTGCAGTGAAAGTTTTGAACATTGAACTGTTTGTGTTTTACTTCTTGTTTTCAAAAAACAATATATTCCGTAATGATATTTAGTCACATATTTTTCTTATTTTTCCTTAACTCTTATCATTTAAAACCGCTTTCATAAATATCAGATTCAATACCTTCCTCAACAAAATCTCAGTTATTCAAGTTACCTTAATAGAACATACTTTCGAACAAAGTTATCCTTTACAAACAGGAACATTTATTGAAAAAGCATCTAATAGGCACATGCAACTATGTTCGTAAATGCTAACAAATACAGTATAGCTGTCACGTACATCTCTTATAGACACTTACCCCTCGATCACGCTTGGCTCGAATTCCTCGTTGGCTAGAACTGGATATAAAGGACTAATGTCTTTGTATTGAATGTAAGCATTACCGCTTGGCTCGAATGTTCCGAGTCTCGATGTATTTTCACCAGTCCCTGGAAGTTCGAGCCAACGGGGATCGACAAATAATTTGCACTTTTTCACCATGAATAGGTCTTGCGTGAGACTCGATTTTGTAACTTTCGCGCTGAGCTCTGACATAGCATATTGAAATAAAATGTTAATTTATTATTGATGAATAATGGTTCGATTGTTCAGAACATTTTTAAAGAAAACAACGTGATTTACGACATCGTTGTTGACTTTTAAATGTGAAATATTTCATGATGTGCTCACATATTTAAATAATATAATAAGAAGAACATTTGACAGTTAACTCAAATCTTGTTAGAAATATTTCAAATCACAAGTGTATCCAGGAAACCGTTTCAGGGCAGTAACATATTGAAAGTAAACAATGATGCCGTTAACCACTTTATTTAATTTTACGAAGTTCTGATCAGTCGTTCCAATGTTTCCAAGCATATTACAACATTAAAATCAGCACGTGGCTACCTATACGCAAAATTATGACACAGATGCGTACACAATCTCCTCCCTTTAATAGAAAAATAGATCTTGGAAACAAAATTAAAAGAAACCTGCATTAAAAAAACCCTAGGGTTGTTATGGTGACTTCAACATCAAGATGAGATGCCCTTCAATTTTGCTTTTTTTGATCTATACAGTAAGTGTTACATGCAAAACACTAAATATATGAAGGATAATTGTTTCCATGTGCAGTAAATACGTATTAAACCCCAGCAGTATTTTTAGAATTGTGGACGGGCGCAAAAACAAAAATCGATCCAATTGTATTTCTGAAATAATTAAGTCTGCAACATTTTGAAAATAGGTCCCGCTTGAAAGTATCATCCAAAATTAGTGTAATGTGACCGAGACGCGCACCTGCGTTGCTATAAATATTTACAATTTGTTTACGGAAGTGACGTTATTCGGTGTCGAGGTTAAATTTGCACTTTCATTTCGCAACATTTTTGCGAAGACTGGAGTGTGGTTTTAACAAAAACGTATACATTTACGCGTGGAATTATTGTGCAAATTGTTTAATTCATTCAAATTTTAATCAAAATGGCTGAGAACGTGCGTGTTGCGGTGCGAGTGCGTCCATTCATATCCTTTTTATGCGTGAGGTAATCAGTGGCATTGCCACTGACAGGACAGGGATTGAAATGAATGAAAGAATGGGATTGCTTACTCATGTGAACATTTCTTAAATTAACCTTCTTTATCTTTGTATATATGAATATTATGCATTGCATTACATTTCTGACTTCAGTGTACTTTCATACCTACACGGATGCATACATTTCTCAATTGTAAACAAATTGCCTAAATATAATTTGCTTTTTAAGTTCACAATTTCATAGATGTCAAATTCCAAGGCAAATGAAGAAATGACATGAAAGCAAAAATGAAATGAGAAAATAATAGCTGATACAAAATGCATTTTTACTGCAATAAAACATTCATACGCACTGTGTCCATGATTCCTAATATAGAAATAAGTACATGCATCAAGATAAGAAATAGGTTGCAGATGGTTTTATTGTAGACTTGAATTAAAAGTTCAAACTATGTATCAGTATATTGTCATACTTCATTAATATTTGTTATGCACATAGTGTCTGGTTTCTGGTTTCTGCATTTGTGATAGTCTGATTCTTTGTATAGAGATCGGAATCAATGGCATTCAATTTAAACACATGCTATGTATCCATTTAGCAGATTTAAATGCATGTGTCTTGTGAAGTCTCAATATTTATTTGAAATGCAACAGCTAGCCTTTTATATAATGCAAAGGAATTCTATTGGTGACTACTGATTGCCGTCACAAAACCGAACACTTTTTGAGGTTTTTCACAATTATCTTGAAGAGTTTTTGTTGTAGTAAGTTAAAATTGCGTATGAAACATCTTTGGTTAATGTCACAACATCTGTCAAAGTACAGATTTACTATCTCATCAATTTTATGTCAAAAATCGTTCATTTTATAGACAGTAAATCACCCTTAAATTCATGCGATGGAGGGCACAAATACCGAACACTTGCAAAGCGAAAATACATGGTCATACAATTATAAATAATAATTATGCTATTTTAAATAAAAACTTAGCTGCAAAGTTATTTATAGTTTCCGATGTTTTTCAAAACATGCAATTCAAATGTAAAGCGTGATTTCTATTTATAAATATCTTGAATGTAGGTCAACATAACTACACAACCTAAAGATGCGCGTGCGCTCTCATACATCATTCCCCCATGTGCTACATTTTGATTGATCTTTAAGGTATACACATTGAACGGCATTTTTTTAGAAAAATACTTAACAAAACAAGCTGAAACTTTGCAAGTGTGACCAAGGCAAGCCTCTGTATTGATCTAGGTCATCGAATAATCGATCACGGTAAACAAACGCAGGTTTTAGCCGGTGTTCGGGATTTGTGCCCTGTTCGGAAATGTACCGTCAACCAGTATATCTGCGTGGTTAACCTGCTTGGGTGTGGATCCACACTCAGAACATCTATGATGGTTTATACTTACAATGAAATAATTATTAATATCAAAAGAATGTTAAATGGTTTTAAAACACATGCATAAAGTAGATTTTAAAAAGTAAAGGCCTATTTATCAATTGCTCTAAAAGCTTTTTAGAGCTGATGTTACTTTCAGAATTATTCTTGACATGACTTTACATATGTATGTTTAAGCACACAGAGGTATAGGACTGCGATAATAACAACCATTTGAGTCGTCAGTACTAGGAGACCATGGGCAACAATATCACATTATTTGACAAACCACCACTACTACTATTTTTCCAAATCCATTTGTTAACAATAATTCGTCCTTTATGATGACAGTATATATTGGCACACCATCACTTATTTAGGCGTGAAGGTATCATGTAATTATTTAATACAATTAAAAAAGACATGATTTATCATTAAGGTGATATTCATTGTTTTGTTGAAAGTATTTCTAAACATTTCATGTCGTCCTTAACTTTACTCACAATGCACGAGAGATTGCTCGCAATGCCACACTGATCATAGAGATGAATGGACACACTACAGAGATTAAAGACCCAGAAAACCAGAAGAATGAACCTAAACGCTTCACTTTCGATTTTTCCTACTGGTCACACGATGAGTTCACAGAGCAATCTGATGGATATAATGAGCCGAATGGCAGTAAATATGCAGACCAGGTAGACTTTCTTTTTCCTTAATATTCTATATCATTAGTGTTTAATATTTCCATGGTGAAAGGACTCTTGCAGTTATGCAATTATGGTTCTTCGATGTTTATTAGCTCAACCCTTGTGTTGCAGTTGTCAAAATACTATGAAAATACATATAAAGTAGGAATGAAAGATGTGTGCATCAACTTGTTTGCCTTTTCAGTCCAATTTCAAACTAACAACAATTTAACGACAATAAGCAAAAAAACATACATGAAAACTATTCATAGATGATGCATGAAAGCCGTTTTGAATTGTACTATTTCTTTGCCTGAACATAAAGAAATGCTTTAACCAAATTAAGTGGGTCTGGGGCCTTACTCAATTATCAACTTCTATAAATCATAAATTTATGAGTAGAAACCTGGAAGTAGGATGAATATGACTGGTCTCAGGTAGAAACTGAGTGTTTTGGTTGAGCTTTAAAAAAATGAACCAATAGACTGAATGGAATCACTGATGCATTTCTAAGGATAAGGATAGGAACTATATTAATATCGCCCCTGATGCGGCGTAGCAAGTTAATGCTACAATGTAACTTACTGAAAAAAAATGGAAAACTCTTGTATTGAACAAAATATAATTTCAAACAATAAGTTACAGAAATGATCAGCATGTCCTTACATTAAATTTAAAATGTATTAATTGAATCCATCACATTAGATGTAATAAAAGTTATGATTGAAGTGATAAGGTGGCCTCTCAACCTAGATGTCACCACTTGACACACTTTTTGTGTCGCCTGAAAAGACGACATATAGGGGTTACTTTTGTCGGCGGTGTCGTCGTCGGCGGCGGCGTCCGCGTCCCATTTTCGCTTGTCCGGGGTATATCTCCTAAACTATTAGTGGTATCAACTTGAAACTTCATATGTACATAGATCTAATTGAGGGCAAGTGCAGTGCACAAGAACTGTTACTCTTGCTTCCATATTTTTTGAGTTATTGCCCTCTGTTATTTTTCATGCTTAAAGTTTTGTCCGGGGCATATCTTGTAGAATATAAGAGTTATCAACTTGAAACTTCATATGTAGATAGATCTCATGGAGGGCAAGTGCAGTGCACAATAACAGTAACTCTTGCTTTCTTAGTTTTAAAATTATTGCTCTTTGTTAATTTTCATGTTTAAAGTTTTGTCCGGGGCATATCTTGAAGAATATAAGCGGTATCAACTTGAAACTTCATAGCTAGATAGATCTCATTGAGGGCAAGTGCAGTGCACAAAACAGTAACTCTTGCTTTCTTAGTTTTAAAGTTATTGCCATTTGTTAATTTTCATGCTTAAAGTTTTGTCCGGGGCATATCTTGAAGAATATAAGAGGTATCAACTTGAAACTTCATAGCTAGATATATCTCATTGAGGGCAAGTGCAGTGCACAATAACAGTAACTCTTGCTTTCTTAGTTTTAAAGTTATTGCCATTTGTTAATTTTCATGCTTAAAGTTTTGTTCGGGGCATATCTTGAAGAATATAAGAGGTATCAACTTGAAACTTCATAGCTAGATATATCTCATTGAGGGCAAGTGCAGTGCACAATAACAGTAACTCTTGCTTTCTTAGTTTTAAAGTTATTGCCATTTGTTAATTTTCATGCTTAAAGTTTTGTCCGGGGCATATCTTGAAGAATATAAGAGGTATCAACTTCATAGCTAGATAGATCTCATTGAGGGCAAGTGCAGTGCACAAGAACCGTTACTCTTGCTGCCATATTTTTAAAGTTATTGCCCTTTGTTAATTTTCTTGCTTAGGTTTTGTCCGTGGCATATCTCGTAAACTAAAGGAGGTTTCAACCTGAAACTTATTCCGTAGGTATATCTGATTGAGGGTTCAAATGCCACCTACACTTGAAATTAAATGGCAACATCATTGTCTATAAATGAATAAAATGCCAATCTAACAGCTATAATGTCGACAGTAAATAATTTGTCAGGTGACACATCCGACTCACGGAGTTCTAGTTTCTTGTGGCCTCTCAAAATGG
Source organism: Mya arenaria (assembly GCF_026914265.1). Classification (NCBI taxonomy): domain Eukaryota; kingdom Metazoa; phylum Mollusca; class Bivalvia; order Myida; family Myidae; genus Mya; species Mya arenaria. The sequence goes on from NC_069122.1 coordinate 6,591,181, forward strand.
ACATCAGTAATAGTTTTACCAGAAAACAGAGGCAACATACACACTGTGGTTATATTTTCAGAGATATTTCTTCAAGTTTATTCTAGACGAAATAATTATGAGTATAATCTTATAGAGTTGTGCTTATATGCAAAATAGAGTGAGATTTGTATTAATTCACTGGATACTTCTTGGCACATTCAACTAGGAAGTATGCAAAACATATTTGCAGAAAAACTATTGTTTAGATTTTGACACGCTTATTTGATCCATAATAAAATGTTCATTAAACGCCTTCGCTCTAATGAAAGTTTGCCAATTTCCATTGTTATTTAAGGATCACTGATAGTATGATTGAAACCACATAGGAAATACTTTTTTTCTCTTCAATTTATGTTCTCCATTTTGTAATAAAGTCCAGCTAAATTCTTAAATTGCGTAGGGATCTTGAATGACAAACATAGCTATGTGGTCATAAAAGTACAATGTCGAAGTTTGTTTTATGGCCTGACTAATAAAAGTTTTGGTAAAACTGAACGTCACAGGGCTTTACATGTGTATTAAATGTAATCCGACCAACTGAGGGGTAATTTAAACCAACACATGAACAATAGCTTTCATAACGTCATTGTATTGGAAAGGAAAAATTACAGTTGTTTTCAGAGTTCCAACCTTCGATCATTAATAGAGATATTCTATTCCATTGACATCATACGACATGTTGGCTATAGTAGCATTCAAATATTTACTGCCCATTTTCGTTAGATCATGGTGAGATTTAGAAATAACCTACCAGTAATAAAAATAGCTGAATAATTTTAAATCATCTTAAGCATGGTTAAAGTTTTCTATAAATAAGACGTGATAGAGAGTATTATAATATATGTAAATGCAGATTTAATAAAGAGCTAACAAATTAATTTATATTGAGGGAGGATTTTTTCTTGAAGTCTTACTACATTTTGTTAGCTGTCCATTCTATTGTTATCTCAGTCAAATATTGGTTTAGCAGTTTTACTGTTTGTTTTGAGATTAATTTAAATTTCAAAGTGATTCCTTCACAGCCGTCAGATAATCTTGATTACCTTTATTGTGTTCTGTCTGCAGATTGATATACTTTTATAAGATTGTAGAAATGAAACACAACAAAATAAGTGTCCAGTTATAAACAAGATTATTATTTAGGTTTTGAAAGGTTAGCTTAAGCCAAATTCCTATATGGACGTTAGCCCTCAAATTTTGTACTTAGCATGGATTAAATGGTTGTCAAGGGCTGATTAATCAGAACTTTGTTAAAGTAATCAATATGATTGATGACATTGTTGTTAACTTTTAATCATGAAATATTTGATAATGTGCTCAAATATTTAAATATAAATAAGTTCAAGGGCAATAGTTTTCTCAAATCTTGTTAGAATTACTTAGAATCGTGTCCTACATGTATTACCACAGATAAGAATAATGACATCAAAATCGAAATAAAACAAAATGAAAATGAGTTGCATTAGAACAATATGTTGAAAGGTTCTTGGTGTTACCTGTACCTATCATTAAACTGTCATCATGGAGTTTTGCAACTTGACTTCTGACTGGCCTTACAGGGATTTTCTTAAGCGGACGCCCGCTTGCCCACGCCGGGTTAAAATCGCCGCGGGCAAGTGATTTTTTTTTATGAAGTATAACGGAATGAAGTACCATGGTTGCGACAATGGTAAGGCTTACCATTGTCGCAACCATGGTACTTCATTCCATTATACTTCATAAATACCGAGGGACATTATTGACTGACAGAATCATGTTTTAATGAATATGCATGAGGCAGGGGAGATAACTCGTATGACTCTTATTCCAGTTAATTTGCATGTTACAATTAAAAATTAAAAATGTCCCACATATGTCATAGTCTTCATGGCTTGACCTACCTGACAAATATATTGTACTGAACTTGCAGATCCGGCTTAATCCCTGCAGCTTTTGCTTGAAAATTGTTCTATGGCTAAGCACCCTTCCCTAAATTTGCCACAAATTGGATGTGGAAAATGGGTGGCAGTTGGTGGAGTATTGGAACGGGTGGCACTTGGTGTAAAATGATGAAAAACAGAATAAAATGGGACTTTGATCTAATTTTTCACCATTTTCCACCAAATGCCACCCCAACGTGGCACTTGGTGGAGTATTGGAACATTTTCCACCAAATGCCACGTGGCAATTTTTTTCACCAAATGCCACCCCAACGTGGCACTTGGTGGAGTATTGGAACGTTTTCCACCAAATGCCACGTGGCAAATTTTTTCACCAAATGCCACCCCAACGTGGCAGTTGGTGGAGTATTGGAACGTTTTCCACCAAATGCCACGTGGCAGTTGGTGGCAAATTTTTCACCAAATGCCACCCCAAGGTGGCAGTTGGTGGAGTATTGGAACAATTTTCCATCAAATGCCACGTTCAGTTTCTTTGATCTTTTTTCACCAAATGCCATGCCAATGTGGCAGTTGGTGGAAATTACGTGGCACTTGGTGGAAATAAAATCATGGGATTTATGAAGTATGCATACAACAACCTAAGAACAACAAAAAACATTTCTTTGCAGTCATTTAGTTTCATATGTACACAAAATTACAAAGGATCACAGTTGATGGTGAAGAGCTGTCTGCATTTCTACATTTGGAGAAATCCTGAAAACAGTTTTAGTATTATTTATTTTGGAGGTTTCATTTTAGCTATCATTATTCAAAATATATTTCAAAATTAGATGCATAAATAAAATGACAACATTAAAAACATACTCTTTAATAAGTTTCTTCAGCTTTGGGCCTAGCCAGATTAATACCAAGTATAACAACAAAATGATATACCATAACTAATTATAGAATTCAGCCTCATACATTGAATCATTGCAAATATGTTTTATAAGAGCACTTGTCTGTTGTATTAGCAATGACAATACAGGTAAAAAGTTAATTTAACTACCGGTTTTGGTATTTTGAATATTGAAATGTCAATAACCTGTTTCTTTTCTTTAGTGATGCAGTCATTCGGTTGTTGTTTTCTGCAAGTTTGGCTATACTTCTTCTGCTATAGAAGTCCCCTATTCATATTTCTTTCTGAAAAAAGCGATCATTTTAATAAATCTGTTCAATATAACAGGGTTTGCCTCACAGAAGAATGTTATTTGTTCTACAATTTGTTCTACAAATGTCTTTGGAAACATGTGTACACCAAGATTCACTTTAATATCTTTATTTTTTCAAAATCATGCAGCCAACAACATGAATTACACCAAGGCTTTGTCAATACCAATAACGATTTTTCTTAAAAACACACACACCCTTTAGAATATACATCTTCTACATCTTTTCTTGACTGGCATTTAATATTGTTTATCTCACCCTTCATAGCACTTAGCACTTTTAAATAAGTATAAGCTAATAAAATATGATAAAACTATGAGGTCAGTCTTCATTTAAGTTATTGTAATATTCAAATATTTACCAAAAAGGTCTTAGATTCTTGTCCAGGTACATTGTCATCCTTATGGGGGGGTTTTGTCTGGAAAAAATGTGTATAACATTTCTTTATACATCTTCAACTTCATTGTACAAATTGAATGATAATTTTTAAACTTAGTACATTGCTTGACTGAGTATTTGTCAATTATTTTGGAATAAAGTGAAACATACTTGACAGTACATGCATAAAGCTTATCTCTTAGTCAAACTTTAAACAAAGACAAAGAGCCTAATATGTGTAAAAATAAAATAAAATGATAAGTCATGATCTTTTTTGGATGTTAATATGATAAAAAAAACAGTTACCTTATAATCAATCCATTTTATTAAACAAAACTGCACACATTTTTTTCTCACTATTCAAAGTTCCACAAAATTAATGCTAGTAACTGTCAGAAGATTCAAATATTTTGAGGAGATTTTCCAGCAGAGAGGTCATTCCGAGTTGAAATCAAACATTAATGCATCCCTGTACCTTTGGGGAAATAGCAACAGAGCACATGTACACAGAAAACTTAGTTTAACTCATCATTATCATGATCATGATAATCACCATCACATTGTTGTTGTTATCATCATCATCATCATCATCATCATCATCATCATCATCATCATCATCATCATCATCATCATCACATCATCATCATCATCATCATCATCATCATCATCATCATCATCATCATCACCACCACCACCACCACCACCACCACCATCATCATCATCATCATAATCATCATCATCAATAACAACATGTTGTTGTTGTTGTCACCACCACCACAATCATCATGATCACTATCACCACCACCACAATCATCATAATCACCAATACCACCACAATCATATTCACCAACACCACAATGAACTACCAACAACAACACAATTGTCAAAATCAACCACCACCACCACCACCACAATCATCATAATCACCACCACCACAATCATCATAATTACCACCACCACCACCACCACCACCACCACCACCACCACCATCATAATCATTATCAATAGAACCACCAACATCATAATCATCATCAATAGAACCACCAACATCATAATCATCATCAATAGAACCACCAACATCATAATCATCATCAGTATAACCTGAGCAACATTACCAGTTAGTTTTAAATAGTAGCATATGTAATGATGCTAAAACAGCAGCATGAACAGCAACTGTCGTAAATTCTATTATTATTCCATCATGATAAGTAATGGTTCCATTTTACAGAACTCTTGAGATTTTCTATGTCTTTTTTCACCAAATGCTACCCAAAAAATTAACTAAGTTCATTTTTTCACCAACTGCCATATGAAAAATTAACTAAGTCCAACTTTTTCACCAAGTGCCACATGAAAAAAAAACTGAGTTCAATTTTACACCAACTGCCACCTCCAGTTGGGTGGAAATTTCATGGCAGTTGGTGGAATTCTTGATATTCCACCAAGTGCCACCCATTTTCCACCAAGTGCCACCCATTTGCCATGGATTTGGGTGGCATTTGGTGGAAGTTGGTGGCAAATTTAGGGAAGGGCATCTGCTACATGTACCTTGTGGAACCAAAGAAACTGCCTCATTAATTATTCATAATTTGTTTGATGTTAATTTGCTTGACCCCTGTGTCGCAGTGAAATTTTCTTAGCCAAATCACTCAGGGTACACAACCAAGCATTTGTAGTTGTGTATCAACGATGATAATATGCCTGACCACATCTTATATGAGAGTGGCCATTCTTGCATTTGAAATGTATACATATGTTTCAATTATGACTCTATATATATGTGACGTCATCTGTGAAAAAGAGTCCTATTGAGGTATTCAACTTAACAATGAAAACACATTTTGACTTGGAGATAGGATTAAAAAACAAACTTATAGCACTGTGTAAAAGTAAATTAAAGTACCTTAATTTCAAAGATATGTAAAAATAGCTATGATTACGGGCTGATGAAGCGCGAAACCTTGCATAAATTTAAACATCACTTTTGCTTTCAAACAACTTATTTTCACTAACAATGTTATTAATATATTCTTTATTTGCCCTTTTAGCAGAGTTGTTATTTTTTCTATATTTTGTTAAATTATTTTTTCTGCCTGTATCTTGCAAATTGGGAAAAAACGTCGACTTTGGGAAAAATACAAAATCAGGCCAAAGTAGCTAATATAATGGCAAATATACATATTAACTTTTTTGTGCATACATTATGCTGTGAAAGAGTAAGATTTTGTTTATATTTCAAGAAATTCATTGCTTTTTTAATCATGAATATAATCTGCATTTATCAAATTGGATTTTTTTTATAAAATATTGGGAAATATGGACAGTTTTTCGCCAGGAGAAACAGCCTTTAGAAGGCAGTAAATTGCATAAGAAAAACTCACTGATATAAATTTACAAAAGTTCTTCTTATAATAAAATAATTGTATAACTTTCAGAAAAAGGTGTTCGGTGACCTTGGTCGCGGTGTGCTGGACAATGCATGGAAGGGCTACAACACTTCCCTGTTTGCATACGGACAGACAGGCTCGGGCAAGTCATACTCGATGATGGGGTATGGGGCGAACAAGGGCATCATTCCCATCTCGTGTGATGAAATCTTCAAGGAGATTGACATAAAGCGTGCGTCTGCTGGCAAAGACGAAGACTATCAGGTAATGACAAGAGATGATGACCCAAATTTCTCAAAAATCTTAAGCATAACAAGCTTTAGTACATGTATCTCATTACATTTAACCAAATTACATACTTAAACATGATTATTGTAAAGATATTTTCCTTTAAAAGTTTCAGAAGTCTTTAAAATGAGTTTATTACACAAATTTTACCAAAAACAATAACAGTTTGTCCATGAAATTGGAGATGTCCTATGTTTCCCAGAAAATAAAATAAACTTAGTTATTAGATTTAGAAAGAGAAAGTAAAAGAATGTAGTCAGGTTTGTTCCTAAAAGAAAACATTGATTCTTTCACAGAAAAAAACTTTCTTGGGGGAGGTTAATTTTTCTTGACGAGTACAAGTGAAACTGGAATTCTAGAAATAAAAGAATATAAACTTAAAAGTTATTAGATTTAGAAGGAGAAATTAAAAGAATGTAGTCGGGTTTGTTTCTGAAAATAAACATTTTTGTGGGGAGGTAAATTTTTCTTTAAGAGTACAAGTGAAACTGGAGTTTTCTTTAACATCTGTGAAAAATGCAAATGTGGCATTGGGAATTGGACACCATTTCAGCCATAAATTGGTAAGAAAAACTACTGCACGTCCAGTTATTATTGCTTGGGCCAATTTTGTTTTGTTGTGTCACATCTTGTCAAAAAACAGGTAGGGTATGTAGCCTTTTTATTAGGTTTTATTGAAGAACTATATTGCCATTATTTTGGAATGTGTATACATTTTAAAACACACACTTGCAAATGTTTTATTTTTCAACTGACAGACTATAAAAACTGTAGAGTAGGCACCTATTTCTTAAGTAGGTTAATTACCGGTAATAAAATGACCTGCGTGATGTGCTCATGTGTAGTCTTGTACATTTTTTTCTACTAATGAGCATGGTTAAACTGAACTTTTTCAGTTTTCTATTTTAAAATTGTTAAGCATGATAAAAGAAATGTTTTTATTTCTCTTCAGGTGACGTTCACTATGCTGGAAATCTACAATGAACAGGTCCGGGATCTGCTCAACGCAAAGTCCATGACAATGAAGGGCGGGCTTAAAGTAAGGCAGCATCCTACCAAGGGATTCTATGGTAAGATGATATAGCCATATCCTACATAACACCAAATAATCTTATTACTGTGAAATCATTAATGTTCGTGGGGCATTAATGTTCGTGGTTTTCGTGTGTAGGGTGATCCATGAATTTAAGATCCCACGAAATATAGACCCTTTATTCACTTTTTCAACTCCCATGTTATGTACATAGTAGTTGAATCGTTACAGAAGTCGCAGTATACAGTGTTTATACCTGTCTTACTGTATATTTTACTATCATTGTTTTGGTAATATCTAATATCTACCTTTAACAAATAATAAACCAAATCAATTAAACGTGTTTTTATGAACCAAATGATAGAAGCACGTGTTTAGACGTGTGCTGTTAATGAAAATCTCCAGGTTTACAAGATGTGCGTCGATACTCGATTTTGTTATTTAATGAAATAATTAATCGATTACTTTGGAGGATACTGAGCCCCCAACGTGACAAAGTACAAAACAACGCTTTCAAAATATTTTATTAAACAAAAAAATGTGTGAATAAATATTGAAAATGATCTTGTTTACTCAAATATATGCACCTTTTCGGTGTTTTCACAGTTTGCAAAATTCTAAATTGGTATTCAATGGCTTCCCCTATCTTTATTTATGATCAGGGTACATCTTCTTTTATGACCTTAATTCCCAATTAAATCAATAATTGACATGGGTATATGCACTAATTGGTATCTCGTACCACTTTAGCGTGTGTCATAAACCGTGTGACGTAAAAGACGGAAATCACGGGACAGCGCGTGGAGATTCTGCAGACAATCTAGGATGATGGCATATTCAATTTTTTTTTCAGAAATGAAAAACCACGAATTCAAGTACCCTTGAAATTGTATTTTTTCAGCAAACCACTAAATTTCATGCCAATGAATATAAATGATTTCACAGTATACCAAATATTTTTGTCAAATATAGTTCATGTCCACTTCAAGTGGGTTCAAGGTCAGACAGCTTCCATAGTTATGAATTGAATCCAGAGGGGGCGTTATAGGAGAAAAAACGTAATCAAATATGCCCCAAATGCACCATTTCGGACTAGAATTTGTTCAAATGGTCTAGGGGGAGAATTCCCAATCCCCTGTGCCAACGCTTAAATCAAAGCAAAATTTGGTTCTTTGGAAGGGGCGCAAGACAAAACTTCTGCCCCCCAAAGTTACACCCACTCTTACATCAAATCCTGGATCTGCCCCTGGTCAGTGGGTCAAATAAGAGTGAACACCAAATAAGTTAGCGGCCTCGTTGCACCAAGCTACATTTTCTGTAGATTGCTAAAATTGAACAAAATTGTGATTCTAGTATTTCCAAGCTGCTTTCAGGCAAAAAAACAAAAGAGAAGACAATAGTTCCCGCCAATAACAAGACAAGGACATAGATGTCAGGCTTTCAGTAAACCTTCTAGCGAAAATTGAATTTTGTCTTTTCGGTTCTTTGAATAAGTACATGTAAATTAAAGAATAACATGAACATGTCTTAGAAAAGTTATTTTTGATCACTTAGCTCTTTCAAAGAGCATATATATAATCTGACCTGTAGAAAAAGGTGAAATGAAATCCTTATCTTTTAAAAGCGGGATTGAATCAATAAAACACTTAACCCTGACAGAGAAACACTTACAGGCATTGTACTTCAAATAAAATCCAGATCAATCATGTTGAAAAAATTAAAATGAATTTGCTCTGTTCAAATACTAATGAGTAATCAAAACAATGTCACTTATAAATTTTAGTTTTTGTAGGTCAGTATATCTTGATTTGATCAAAATGGTCAAAATGTATAACAGAAATGCCTTTTTTTGAGCCTGCTCTTTTTTTTATGCCCCCACAAAGTGGCGGCATATAGGGTTGCCCTTGTCCGTACGTACGTACGTCTGTCTGTCTGTCTGTCTGTCTGTCTGTACGTACGTACGTCCCGAAGATTGGCCCTTTTTTGCCAAAAATACTTCAAAAATATATGTTTCCAATCTAATTCTTGAAAACTGTTTGTCCAATCCTCACCAAACTTTAAACACATGTTTGTGACCATAATATCTTGATCAAGTTCGATAGTCATGGAAATCGCTTTAGTCATTTAGGAGTTACGGCCCTTTTTTGCCAAAAATACTTCAAAAATATATGTTTCCAATCTAATTCTTGAAAAGTATGTGTCCAATGTGGATCCAACAAGTTTTTTCCTGCCTGAATGGCGCCATATAACCTATACAGTCTTGCGATGCCGTAAAACCCAACTCAACTCAACTTATCCTATATGTGCAGATTATCCTGAATAATCATTATGGCTTATTTTCTGTGACAAAAAATCGAAGTGGGGGCATCCGTGTCCTATGGACACATTCCTAGTTTTTTTTAAATTGGCTGGATATTGTGATTATCTTGGTATTGTTGGGGTCGTCTTCAAAGATCAAGTGCTTTGACCTTGGCCATAACTCAAAAAACATTTAAGATATTTAAATGAAACTTGGTACACATTTTGACTGAGACCATATACATACATGTATGTATAGTAAGGCAGATAACTCTGTTTAACTCTGTTAATATGTGTTGAATTATGCCTCTTTTTTGACTGAAATATAACAGATGAGAGTTAGCATTCCCTCAACAGACCTCTTGTATTTCTGGAAAATATTTTTATCATCTCTTTCTATATTATAGAAAACATGGCTTTATACATATGATTTATTTATTGTTTTGAACTTGATTCCCACAAAGGTGATCCATACCTTTTGAAAAGACCTTAATGAGCATACAAATCTCTTGAAAAGGCCAACTTAAGTTTATCACTATTATTAAAGGATTTTTATTGTTTTGACGCAATGCTTGTTCCTAGAAAACTAAGGACATGATTGCGATTTGATTTGGTTTGTAAGAGCTCATGATGACTACCTTTATACAATTTGACTGATTCGTGAACCAAGTAAAATTAAATTTGCAGTAAGATTGCAAAACAAATATTTTTCTATGCGTGACGTTACAACAAACAGTTTACATAACAAAACTGATGAATGAACTTTCCTAGCAAGCTACATAAATGCTTTTATGTGCCATAAAATTTAATTCGAGGGATTAATCTTCATTTTCCCCATTATATTCAATTTGGCCATGGGATTCAACAAGGGCTGACGTTATAAGGAAGAAAACTCATGTCATTAACATGATCGTGCCGGTAAAGTTTCAACATTTCTTATACTTTGTCCACAGTTGAGAACCTTACGACGGCCGCTGTTAACAGTTTCAAGGAGATTGACAACAAAATCAACGAGGGAAATCGCAACAAAACAGTTGCCGCCACCAGCATGAATGCCACTAGCAGGTAAAGTAATTACAGATTTGAGAAACAGAGAAAAAATGTGATAACTAAATTATTGAGAAATTTAGTTTTAGAATCTAAGCCATTGAGCAATCAACAAACCATCTATACAGAACTATATGAAATTGTATGATCAGGGGATTTCAGTTAATTCATTTTCGCAAATCATTATTAATGTTAAACTGATTGTTTTCTGTTCTGATTAAATATAAAAGTCCTATTATGGCTTTCATTATTCTTGTTACTGTTGATTCAAACTTTCTTGCATTTGATGTTATGGTCTTGCAGTTTATTGGTATTGTTATAATTAGAAATATGATTGATAAACTTATGATTCCTTCTTTCAGTCGAGCCCACACAATTGTGGCGCTCACACTGACCCAGAAATCTCCCAACGAGACTGGAGAAAGTATGACAAGAACAGCCACTATCAACCTGGTGGATCTGGCTGGCAGGTAGCAGAATTGTTTTTAGCTTATGTCTGTTTTATGTAAAAATGTCCAGTAATTGTTATAGCCCTCCTGTCATTGTAGACTTAAGCTTTGGCTTTTTTTAGTCAACCTGCAAACACTTTATCCTTGGTCATAGCTTAAAAACTATTCAAGATATTCAAATCAGGGGTGTAGCTATAGCCAGTTTGGGATTACGCAGATCGATAACATACAGCATATTAACCCCTACACCCCCTACCCCCCCTTCGGTTTTTATTTCAAAATTGGAGTTTTTGGTATGACAAAAACTTAGACCTGTCAAAATTTCATTACGCAACTGCCTATTTGCATACAGTCAGCTACGCGTCTGCAAATGAACTTTGGTACACATGTTTTACATGAGGCAATTTGCATAAGTCTAGCATGGTACAAAGCTCTGACTTAGAATGTATGCCTCTTTTTCACTGTGCTTTAGTTTTATGTATTTTCCACACATACCGGTAAATATCATCATCAACTAAATACTTGGAGATATTTAACTTTTAAAATTATGGGTATACATGTTGAATATATAAATTCACTTGAACGACTGTGATTTACTACAGAAAGGCTTTGCAATCGACAAGTTGCTTTGTTTATTATCTTAAAGTGTTCCTGCGCATAATAATGATAACATTTGACTTGTGAAATAGTGAGCGAGCTGACTCCACTGGGGCAACAGGGGATCGATTGAAGGAAGGCTCTGCTATCAACCAGTCTCTCAGTTCCCTTGGTAATGTGATCAAGGCCCTTGCCGACCAGTCCACGGGCAAGAAGAAGGTTGTTGGTACGTGGAAAAACCCTTTTTTTTATTATCTCGCGAAATTTTATTCCCCTTACAGGATTTCATGTGGTGGTGTGTTTTTTCTTTATGCAAAGAACCCATTCTCCAAAACTAGAAAGAAATGCCTTTGACTTTACCATATGAACGTTTCCTTTTTTCTGAATTAAATCTTAATCAACACCTTGAAATTACACATTCAAAAGGTTTAAAAGACACAAACATTTCCGTGGCTGAAGAGAGATAACTCTTGTTAGACCTTATTGAGACTGCTTGTTGTAAATTGTACCTTCTTTTTTCAGTTCCATACCGTGACTCAGTGTTGACCCGTCTGCTGCAGAATGCTCTCGGAGGCAACAGCAAAACCATTATGGTACGATGCAGCCTTTCAGTTCCTCTGCTTTAATGAAAAGCATTGTTTTTGTTTGTCAGTTGATAATGTCTAAAGGAATTCTGATTATGTTAGAAATACAGTATGCTGTATTCAAAAATATGTTTAATTTAAACTAAATTTGTCCTATAAATAAAAAAAAATTAGAAGTCCATTTCAGACTGATTTCAGAAAGATCTTTATATAGTTTACCTGATTTTGGTCATCATTTTCCCGTAAATAAATATATCTTCTACTGTAAAATTTGGTATGTCAGCTTCTAACGCCTATCCGTTATGTTACAGATTGCTGCCCTCAGTCCGGCTGACATCAACTATGAGGAGACGCTGTCCACTCTCCGCTTTGGTGAGTTTTTACAGCATTTTAATATTTAAAAAAAAGAGGCAAATAAGGACAGCGTATTCGATGACCAACTTAGATCCAACTTAATTTTAACAGTAGAATCAGATTGTCTGATTGGACTTTAAAATTCACTGGCCAATATACTGAATGGAATCACTGAGGACGAGGATGTAGTTCATTGTTTATGTCAAGTGTGTTGTCTGCTCAATAACTATTGAAGCCTTTTGTCCAATCATCACCAAATTTGGTCAGTATGTGTATTGGCATAATACCTTGGACAATTTGATAACCAGCCATAGCTCTCTAGTCATTCAAGAGTTATCGCCTTTTAATTATAGAAATTACCTTAAGCTCAACAGTTTAATAAATCGTTGTCAAATCATCACCAAAATTGGTCAGAATGTGTATTGGCATAATGTCTCAGACAAGTTCATTGACCAGCCATATTGCTTGAGCCACAGGAGAGTTATCCATCAATAATTATAGAAACCTGTGTCCAATCATCACCAAATCTGATTAGAATGTGTATGAGCAGAATGTCTTGGTCAGGTTTGATAAACAGCCATGTCACCTGAATCAATCCAGAGTTGTGGCCCTTGAATTGGCAAACACTTATTTACAGTGTTCGCTCTCTAAATTTGGCTTAACGTACAACCACTTTTCACCAAACTTGGTGGCATAAAACTTTGACTAGCATATGATGTGACATTTGTAGCTTTTGTTATTCACATGTTATAATATTTTTCATCTAAACACATTGACTGTAGCAATAGACAAATATAAGCAGGTTTTAGCCATTTCTTGAATGTTACAGCCGACCGTGCAAAGGCCATCAAGACTACAGCCACAGTCAACGAGAGCCCGACCGACAAGCTGATCAGAGAATTGCGCGAGGAAAACGCCAGACTTATGGAAATGTTGAAAACTGGCGGGGTTGTCATGGCGCCATCAGGAGGGGGTGGAGGAGGTTCCTCTGAAGGTAGGTTTGAGTGGCGAGTTCATGTTTGACTGAAATTTAAAGGTACATTCTGTTAGATTGTTTGCAGCAAAATAGATATAAATTTCACAAAGAATGTTAGGTTTAAAACATAACCTTTGATACCACTTTGCACGCATATTTTCATTTCTGATAAAAACAATCAAATCTCAGCAATCACAGACAAATTTTTGAATGATGTTTGTATTGGTGTCTATACATGTAAGGCTAAATCAGGCAGTAACCATCTAATAGAAAGTACCTTGAATAATTAATGTTACCTTACTGTACATAAGTTTGCACTCTGTGTTTCGTGATTTTGTTATAAGTTGTAACATTTGTCCAATTGTTCATAAATTTGTTAAAGTTAACAACGTGATTAACGACATTGTTGTTAACTTTTAAACATGAAATATTCTAAGCTGTGCTCATATATTTAAATATAAACAAATACAACTGAAAGTTGTCTCCAATCTTGTTAGAAATTCAGCAGATCACAATTGTATCCATTAAACCTTCAGAGCAGTAACGATTTGAAAGTTAGCAGCAATGACGTTAACGTCGTTGTTAACTTTAACAAAGTTCTGGACAATTGGCCCATCGTCCGACAAATTAGTATGCATCTCCTGTTTTTATTTGTAAGCAAAATAATGTTATGTCTTGTGTTATGTTAATTGTTTGATAATTATGAATGGATGTTTTGTATTTCATAATAGAAAATGACAGTAAGTCTTGCATGCATGCCCTTTGTATATGCCTTTTTATATGGCAGCATGTTTTTTAGCAAATAATACAATTGCCAGGTCAGAGTTTAAAATTATATGGCATGTTATTTTTTAGTATTTTTTTTTATAAATGTTTATTAATTTCATGTAATCTCTGAATTATTTAGTTTTTATTATGGATGACTTTGTTTTTTTGTTCATTAGATAGTTTAAAATAGAACACACATTATGTATTTGATTTTAAAGGGACTCGATCATGTTTTATGAGGTTTTACAACACTTTTTTTACATTTTTGTGAAAATTGGCCAAAATTCTTCTTTTTTTAAGACATCACCATGTGACTGAAAATGCTTTTAACATCTTGCTGAAAACTGTTAGTACTGCTCTTTTAAGGACTAGACACCAGATATTACAACTGCAAGAACAATTTTTTTTTGTCAAAAACTTAAATAAAATTGATATCTTTGTGTACTGTTAAAAACTTAAATAAAATTTATATTTTTGTTTACAACACATTTACCGGTAATCTAAACTGCTGATATATATATCACTATGCTAACGACACTTGTATCTTTCAAAGTTTTTGCATATTTTTCCAATTCCAAAATTTACTGGGTTAGTCTACCATGTAAATCCCAGTGAATAGTGTCAGTATATGTATTTTGACTAAATCCTGTGACTTTCACATGCTAAATAAACACTTGATAAACTGGGAAAAATATTATGTGCTATTTCTAAATGAGACAGCGACAGAATATTATTTCAATCACTTTAAATTACGTATTATCAGCCTCATACTAGCTCGTGTTGACAATTCTAGTTTTGTTTTGAGGAAATACGGTATTTGCTGATTTTGGAACCATCTGGTGTCTAGTCCCTTTAAATTTAATTCATATAAGACTTTTATGCTCAAATGAGCATTTATCAGTTGCTGTTTGGTGCTTGTTCATAAAATCAATAAATAACTCAATTTCAACAAAATGAAAACAAAATTGTAGCCAAAATCATGTGAGTGAGTCCCTTTATTGCATGACCGCATAATTAAACAATGCTACATGTATTTATTTTAGATGGTGAGTCGACATATTTGTTCGTATACTGGGTACATTACAGAATAGCTGAAAAAGACTTAATTTAAACAACAAATGGTTGTTCTTTTAAATATCATGTTCCTAACATTTTTTAATAAGAAAAATATTTTTGATTGCAGTAAATTGAAACAATATATGTTCAAGTTAATACTTTTTGGAAATTTATTTGCTTTACCCAGCATTAAGCATTTATTGAAAATGCCTCTATTTTATGTAGGAAATGGGTATTTATATCTGTTTGTTAACACAAGGTGGTTAATCCCATCAGTAAGAAGTCTTTTACAGTACTTTGACTTAGTTTAGCTATTTTTACATGTTACACTTTTTCTTCACTACCATTACAAACAAAAAATATTGTGTAAAGAAATAGTTAACATTATATCATATAAGTAAATGAATATCTGAATATTGTTATATAATAGTTAATAAGCGGAATGAAAAACATACTTTAAAATAATTATATTGTATAGCTAAAACTATATCCCATATATTAAGCTGCAGATTCTACTGCATTTCATCTAAATAAGGTTGTTAGAGATATGGTATGTGAATAAGTTTGTAATATTTGGTAAGAAAAATCAGTGTGTGTATACCACGTGATAAATTACGTCATAAATGCTACGTCAGAAGGCAATATTTTGCTTCAAATGAAGACTTTAAACAATAACTTTACCATTTATACACCATTTTAAATGAAACATAGCACGTTACTCTACGCCGCTGACAGAGCCCCACATTCGGTCTTTTACCAGAGTTTAATTGAGAGTTTAGTTTCTTAAAACAGTTTCGACAAACCTTTTCTCAAAATCACCGCCTGATGGAGCACTGTCTTAACCTAATTTTGGAAGCAGGTTTGTTGAAGCGTTTGGGGAAACTTATCACCTAATCAAACTCCTGTTATTAAACGAAGGCGGGGCTCTTTAAGCGACATAGACTGCCCTTTGTTTCATTTAAAATGGTAAAATTTATCTTTGTTTTAAGACATCATTCAAAACAAAATGTTGCCTTCTGACGTAGCATTTATGACGTAATTTATCGCGTGGTATATACACACTGAAATGACCATTATTAAGCTTAAATTTATCATATGAAATGGATAAGGGCGTGAGTTCTACAAATCTTTTTGGATCTCAATTAAGCACACCCTTTGACTTTATCCTCTTGTACATTGGGACAATTTCAAATAGGATGGGATAACACTGGCCTTAGTAATAACTGAGTTATACCCCTTTTGGGCCAAAAATTAGAGTATTGCATGGCACCATTTGCAGTATAGTTGTTTAAACCTGTTTTAACCATGCTTCTATTCTAGACGGTGAGTCAGCATTATTAAAATGGTTGTATGATGTACAAATATCTGAAAAAGACTTTATTAAGGGAATCTCTTTTAATTATTTCTAAACCAAAGAGTACTAAAACAATTTGGGGAATTATTTTGCTTTTCTAACAAATGTTAGCTGGAAACAGCTTTTTGCTGCTAAACATGGAAGACATGAAATAATGTACAATTCGGAGTCTTTTACAGTATTTTGTCATAGAATAGATAGATAGACAGCAAGTAAGATTCACCATTTCGAAATGACACTTAAAAACATTGCACCATCAATATGTTATTAATATTTTATTTTTCTGTACTTGAAGACATATTTCTTCTCTGTCTCCTAATGTTTTTATTTTACAATATTTTAATAATCTACACTTAGTAACATAATTGCAATGCAATTATGGTTACTGGTTTTATAAATTCACATCAGAATTTCTATAATATAAATATCTGTCATGTGTTTCCGGTGCTGATAAAAAAACTGACATGAAGGCATGCGCGTAAGCCGGTAATGAGGCTTGCCGAGTTATCGGCCATGCAGCGTGCCAGAGGGTCGGATTTTTCGATCCGCACCGAAAAAAAAAATGATTGATATTTTTTCTTGCATACCTAAAAATATCAATTCGTAGAAAAATTGACTTAGAACAAACTTTTGAACATTTCACCAAAAAGCATGTGCAATGTTGTTTACTGACGTCATAAAGCGCAGTAATTATAAATCACTTTTAACGTCAAATACATGTAGTTCCTCTAAAAATTGTGTTTTTACGATTATTTATTTACAATTTTATTTAAAGTCTTGGATACTTATATATTTGATTGTGCTTTATTAAAATGACATAGTATACTTTGCATAAACCATACAATAAAAGAAATAAGAAGTGGCGCGTTGTTGTGCGTTCCAGTCAAGTGACCCATGTAAGATGGGTTGTTCCAGCACTGGTCACTTGACTGGAAACACATGTCAGGTATGCAAGAAAGTCTGTTCTTGCATAATAGATTATGTGTTTCCATATTTTACCATGGCCCGGAAATCTCTGTCTACCCAACCCTAATGTTAAGACAACTCAATTGCCACATCACGCCATCTTCAAATATAATTATACTGGATAATAGTACTCAATTATGAGTATGGTGTTTTAGAATGACTGAGTAAAAAAAAAAGAATACTAGTCTATACCAATTATTTTACATTAACTTTAAATTAACGTGCACCATGATGTTGATGTCAGTGTACAACTACAACGCATTTGCTATTGTCGAAAAGTATAAAAAGATTATTTTCAAAATTAAATATTCCAAAAGTTATATATAATTAAGCAAGAAAAAAGTATCATTCATGTGAATATGTGATCAAGGATCAAAATTTTATCCTTTGGCATGCCGCGTAGATGGTAACTTGGCATACCTAGTTATCAGCTTTCACATTGTGTCTTTGGGTCAGGATTTTTTATCAGCTTTGCATACAGTTAGGGTGAAAGATACTCATGCGTTATGTCTAAAAGTATAAGCTTATATTTCTGCATATGGTAAGAATATTTGTAACTTAGTTCGGGTCTTAATTGATGTCAGTTAAATGTGTGTATCACTTATCAACATGTGTCAACTTATAATTCCTGCTAGAAAATAGAAATGGTATAGTTTTGTGCACATCAAACATCATAGTTATGCACTTTAGATTAATGTAAAAATTGTTACTTGTATTGGACGAGATATTTTTTACAATATAATATTTCTTAGAAAAGCCAATGTTTAGTTATAGTGTAATGTGTAGATTTCATGTGTATGTGTGTGTTTTTCAAGTTATTTCCCATCTTTGAACATACAATTTAGGCTTATTTGTATTTTTTATGAGGTAGAAATAGGTTAATCCATAAAGATTATCATCTTTGATACTACATTATTATTAACTTTTTTAATCATGTCCTAATAATTTTATCTTTTTTTATTTTATTTTTAATTTTTACCTGCACATCCCTGTTTAGAGGACACAGTAGTTAATTTGGTAACACACACAGTGAACAATGTTTTAGAGATTGTTTTGCATAAGAATTTTTTTCAGTGTAACTTTGTGACAGCTATCATTGTTTTGATGTCGAAGCTTTACTGGGACATTTAATTAATGCTTATATATGCCTTAATCTTCTGAAGAATTCAAGAAAAATAGCTTACAAAACTTGGCAGTGAGTGATGCTTATTTCAATTTATATCTCTTTTTAACTTTCTTAATCTCATTTTAACTTTCTTAATCTCATTCAAAATCTGCATATCTCACTTAACTGTGTTAAATATTCAGATTCTGATCTATTTTCTATTTTTAAAACATCTTTTTATATTTTTTAACTAAACAAAAAAGAGAAGAGATTACTAATAAACTTAAAGATTAACAGAGAATATTTGAGTCTGAATTTCTTTCGGCCTATAGGTGTTGTTGACTCCATGCTGGCCTGTTTTCTAGGGTGTTTATGTCACGTCAAGTGGATATTTTGTCATAAAATAATCATTAACTCATAAATCCTAAGTGGTCCGAATTTTCACATTAACTATAAGGCATTATTTTAAATTCAAAATGTGATGGTATTATATTTACACCACCTTTTCTGTTTACCGTTTTACAAAAATTAAAGAATGCCATACCTGCAATTGTTTTTCAGGGTATGACCAAATCATGGTGTTGCAGTATAGGAAAAAATAGGAAATACTTGAAAAATATATGGAAAATATAGGGAACATAATAGAAAATATGTGGGAAATATAGGAAAAATAAATGGGAAATATAGGAAAAATAAATGGAAAATATAGGAAAAAATACATCGGAAAATAAATTGGAAATATAGGAATAAATATATGGGAAATGTAAGATATATATGTAGGAAATATAGGATACAAATATATGGCATATACAGGGAATGATAAGGGAAATGTGGGAATCAAATATATTTCACTTGGTTAACAAGATAGTATAACTGATGATATTGTGAAAAAGAAGCTCATTTATATGTGTAACCATGCCGACGGATATAAGTGATGCCAGTATGGAGTTACTATGGAAACAGTATTTTGACTGTGCAGGAAATGGTATATCTGTTTCTTTGGATTCTTGTTCTTGAATAATGTTATAAAAAAATAGTGTATTGTTTTCAATGGAAAAAAAAAATGCCATTGATTAATATTTTTGCATTTACTTAATTTCTGTATTTTTCTCTTAGTCTGGCGTTTTGAAAATGTAATGTGATGTCATAAACTACTCAAATTTTGCTAAGAATCACCATTGATTATATTTGTCTCAAATGTTACAGGAAACTTAATCATTAGTTTATGAATTAATAAATAAGTACCAGTAATAAGACTGCCAAAATATGATAAAAGAATCAAAAATGCAGTTTCATAAGTCTTACGATACCTGAGTTGTGGCCCTTGAATTATAAAGTGATGAACTAATTTGAATGAATAAAACTGTAACAATTTCATTATTACTGTGGCAAGTAGCCTTGTATATGTATCGCTAAGTCAATAAGTAGTCTTCAGTGATCCTCAGTAAATTTTGAGTAGTAATATCTCCTTTTCTTACTTTAAAATCTTCTGTGTTGTAAGTTTTAAAATAGTTCTTTATTGGTGCTTGTTTTGTTGATAATGATGTATTTTTCTTCAAAGTGATTTAGGTGCAGTTCTACATAGAAGTGATCAATTATGTTATTATTGGAAATGCTGATTTTATTTTTCTAATACAATGTTTAAATCCATTTAATGAGCTTGTCACCGTCATGAAAGTTTGTAGCCATTTTTATTTTTGGCTTATTTGAAGTACATGTATGAGAAATGAGAATAAACCAAATAGATTAGAAATTGATCTGACTGTATACATGTTATGTGTTGACAGAGGTCGAAGAGATGAAACGTCAGATGGAGGAGGAGCTACGAAAGAAAGAGGAGGAGTTGGAGAACCTCAGCAAGACCTACGAGCAGCGCATGGCCGACGCCGCAACATCTAACAAGGTTTGGATTCAAGTTTCTCTCCTTTTTCCAAACACTTCAGACATATTGTTACCTTGTCCATCATTCAGGCATACAGGATGCATGGCCAACCCTGCTTCTTCTAACTTGTTCAGGGTTTTTTGTTTATTCAAGTTGAGCATTGAGCACAATAGTTGCTCGTAGTATTAAATGGCTGATGCAGTGTCATTTAATTACACTGCTAGATCAACATCTATGTGCACATTAAAATTGTGCGCTGACATTTGATTTAGAAACAAGAGCAGGCTTACATTTCAAAACAGTGAAATATTATTTTTTTCACTGATAAATCTTTACAAACCACTGCAAATCATAAAGTAAAAAAGCTCCATATAACTAAGCTTTGTATGTTTTTTTACAAGCATTTAATTATAAATCATTGAAATGCATTTCAGGGTGGTGTGAGTGCTGCGGACAAGGAGGAGGGGGACAAGAAGGTGATCCCTCATTTTTGGAATCTGAACGAAGATCCCGCCCTTACGGGTATGATTGTACACTTTGCCAATGAGGGTAAGTCTTTGTTACTCAATGTACATTATTTATTTCTGAAAATTCAACCTCACTGGATGAACTCTAATACTTACATTACTTTGTGTTTTGTTACTTACACAATTGTGTATTGTATTGTGTAAAAATATTGGAATGATTAGCTTTTCATCCTGTTTTTCAGGTACCTCGAGAGTTGGAAACAAGAATGCCTCTAAGAAGCCAGACATCATGTTGAATGGTCTCAGGTCAGTCAGTTACAATATCAAACTTTTTCTTAGACAGTTAACCGATTGATTGTGTTGATATTGAGCTTCTTTTTGCAGTCTTCCACAAAATCTTCCTTAAGTTGTCTGCATTTTCCCTCTAAATACTAATATTTATGCCTTTTTTTATTTGAAAGGAAGATTCAGACATATTCCTACTTAGGCCACTTTGTTTATGATTTAAACATCTGGCCTCAATTTATGGAAACTTCTTAAGCTTAACAGCCTTAAGTAGCTTATTTCATGTAGCCTAAATACATACATTCAACCATTTATTACCAAATTGGCGAAACACCCTTTTTAATTCATACGTGTCATGCAATATACACTTACCAACATCGATGATGAATTCCCTATTCGCTTAAATTCCAGTATTGGGAAGGACCATGCAGAGATCATCAACAAGAAGGGTAATGTGTCTATCAAGCCAGGACCCAGTGCCAAGGATATCATGGTGAACGGTACCAAGATCGTCGGTGAGACCAAACTCTCACACAATGATAGGTATGGAGTTGTAGCTGTCAGGTGACACACAGTTATTGTTAAGGAATATTCATTTAACAATGTACATAATGGGCCCATTGCTCAGAACTTTGTTAAAATAACAATGTAGTTGAGGTCATCATTGTTAACTTTCAAATATTTTCAGCTCTGGAAGTTTAATGGATATACACTAAAGTCTTGTGATCTAGTATTTCTAATAAGACTTGAGGCAATGGTTTTAGTTGTACATGTTTTATTTAAATATATGAACTTATCATCAACTATAACATATTTTAAAGTTAACAACAATTTTGTTAATCATATTGTTAACATTAATAAAGTTCTGAACAATTGGCCCAATGTTAAGTGAGTTTCTTATTGTTTAGGCGTTTAAATTAAGCTTCAGAATATCCATAATGTTATATTAAATCTTAACCTTTGATCTCAACCTCACGTTTCACAAAAGCTTAAAATCTAAACTAGTATACTTAAGTATAGCTTCATCTAACTGTACTATCTTTAAACCTATATTTCCAGCTAATGAAATCAACTATCAGCCTCCTATAAGTACCAGGCTTAATAGTTAAGAGTTGTGGTTGACCCTTGATTTAGTGGTTACACACTGAACTGTTAATCCAGCGGTTGCAGGTTCGATTTCCCACCTCACCACTAAAAAAATAATAATCGTCTCCCGGTATGGACGTTAAATGGGGGCCCCGGTTGACAGTGCTTTACACTGGTGAAAGTTAATGAACCAACTTTTTTTATGGAACAAATCATCAATATACATATAAAAAATATTGATTTTTCTAATTTCAGGATATCATTTGGTCCAAACCACTTGTACGTATTCCACCACCCCCAGGACTATGCCAAAAAGACCAACGCCGGGGAGAAAGTGGAAACGCCCACTTTTGATTCCGCCCAAGAGGAGATTGCCAAAGAGTCCGGGCTTATGACCACGCCCACTGACGGCATGTCGAAAGGTGAGAATAGGGGCACATTTTTAGTTTTACTACTTTAAGACAATGTTGTAACTATCTGAATTTATTCTTGGGTATAAGGTTCTGCTACAATAACTTTAGTGCTCTGAACAGTTAATGTTTTGTTCAACTTTTCTCTTCATAAACCTTTGTAGCGTTCTTTTCATAAATCTTGGGGAGCACAGAATCTTGTTGTCCTATGAAAATGTTTTTTTTTAAGGTTTTCAGAAATTTTGTACATTTTCGAAATCATTAACTCTATTTTTTTCTGTAAGCAATAGCAATTCCATTGAAAATCTCCAAACATTTATACATATACTGTCAAATTGTCTCTATTGTGATAAATAGTTTCTCATTATTAACAGAACATGTATAATTTATGCAAAATAACATGCACATAAAGAATGAAAGAAGTAAACTGTTATGTTTTCACTTTCAAACTCTCTATTTCTTTTAAATGATCTTAATAGCTAATAAAACATTATTGTATTTTGCTTCTGATTTCTGATTTGATTATTCAAATCATTCTGTCTAATATGTTCCCTTTTACATCTTTAATAACAATACTATTTTTCCTACAGAGAAGTCTAAAGGTAAGTTATGGTGTCTAACAATGGTTTGTTGTAAATCCCCAGTGCCAAAATACTTGTACAGTGAGTGATTCTGCGTTGATGCCTTTCTGCCATGAAATTTGCTTTAATGAGCTTTTACGTTTTTCTCAGAAAAAGTAGTTAATTGGATATATTTTCTTTATTTATTTCCCCCTTTAGATAAAATTAATTCAAGTCTTCAGAGATTAATGGCTGGATTCTTTACTCAATAAGACAATGAACACTACAGGGACAAGCTCAGAATCCTAAAATTTCACCAACATCTGTTTAAAGGATCGAGGATGAACTTTGGGCTGGCTTGTGACCCAAGTTATTGGTTTAACAAATAATATGCCCCTTACAAACACTTTCAAATTTTGTGAAGAGGACCTCCATAATGGCATGACCAACCTAACTTTTATTTAGAAAAAAATGGTCTGTGTCTCGAGCCAGAATTAAAATGTTTTCCATGTGGCCACATTTAGTAAAGAGTTTGTATATCACTTCCTGACCAACTCTCAAAATAAAATGAAGACCTGAAAGCTGGCTTTTATAGCCACTCCTGTCGTCCTTTTTTTTTCATAATTAAAATTCGGTAGAAAAAATTAACAAACCAAAAAAAATCTACCTACCTACCTTCAGGTCCAAAAAGTGGGCAGGTAAATAATTTTATTTATTGATCAATAATTAGTAAAGAAACTGGCCATAGAAAAATTATGTTCTCAATAAGAATGAAAGGTATAACCATACTAATATTGATAAAAGGTAATGGCGAATATCAATGTTACAAGTACACTAACTAACATAATGTGCATGTTTAAATGATGAATTTTTGCACTTCTCATAAGTTGTTGATTATTGCTCATGATTTTATTCCTCATCTTTCAACGAAGAGTTATATTTTATAAAAGACCCATCTAAATGTTAAATCCACCAATATCCACCTGCATGAAATAAAATTTCTAAGTTTTATTTCAGCCTTGACTTTCGAAAACAAACACCCTCTTTCTTTTTACATTCACTGAATTATGAGTTATAAACCTGACCCTGTTTATTTTTTAAGAATGCATGATTATTTATGATATTTAGTTCCAAGACACATTTTTGTTTCACTATTGCTAACACAGTGTGTGTATACCACGTGATGAATTGCGTCATAAATGCTACGTCGGAAGGCAAGATTTTGATTTGTAAAAAGACTTTAAACAAAGATAACTTCACTATTTCTTCACCATTTTAAATTCTATGTTGCTTACGGAGCCCCACCTTCGGTCTTTTACCAGAATTTGATTGAGGGTTTACTTTCTTAAATCACTTCGACAAACCTTTTCACAATACGGACATCTGACGGAGCACTGTCAAAACATTATTATTATTTTGGAAACAGGTTTGTCGAAGTGTTTGATGAAACTTAAATGACCTCATCAAATTTTGGTAATAAAACAAATGCGGGGCTCTTTAAGCGGCATAGACTGCCCTTTGTTTCATTTAAAATGGTGTTGTAAATGAAAAGTTATCTTTGATTTAAGTCTTCATTTTAAGCAAATTTTTGCCTTCCGGCGTAGCATGTATGACGTCATTTATCACGTGGTATACACACACTATAACAATGTGATTTCAATAATCACAAAAAATTTATGAGAAGGGCTCACTTTCACTCTCACAATTTAATGGTGTGTAACATTCAAATAAAGGCCATATGAAAATGTCCCCAAACTGTGTTAGCTTGTAAAAGCTTGAAACTTGCTTCAGAGCTTACTTTACTGCCATCTTTCATTCAGAGCTTAGACTCAGAGATGACAAAGCTCAAGATTATTCCTGAAACCAGGATACAGAGCTTTCATATTCAGACTTTTGTACATTATTTTTTTGTTATTATTATTTTTTATGCCCCCACAAAGTGGCGGCATATAGGGTTGCCCTTGTCCGTACGTACGTCTGTCTGTCTGTACGTACGTACGTCCCGAAGATTGTTTCCGATCTAATTCTTGAAAACCGTTTGTCCAATCCTCACCAAACTTTAAACACATGTTTGTGACCATAATATCTTGATCAAGTTCCTTAGCCATGGAAATCGCTTTTGTCATTTAGGAGTTACGGCCCTTTATTTGCAAAAAAAGACTTGAAAAATACGTCCCAAAGATTGTTTCCGATCTAATTCTTGAAAACTGTTTGTCCAATCCTCACCAAACTTTAAACACATGTTTGTGACCATAATATCTTGATCAAGTTCGATAGTCATGGAAATCGCTTTAGTCATTTAGGAGTTACGGCCCTTTTTTGCCAAAAATACTTCAAAAATATATGTTTCCAATCTAATTCTTGAAAAGTATGTATCCAATCCTCACCAAACTTTACATACATGATTGTGACCATAATATCTTGATCAAGTTCGATAGCCATGGAAATCGCTTTAATCATTTAGGAGTTAGGGCCCTTTATTTCCCAACAATACTTAAAAAATATCATCTCGATGTAAATGAGATGTGGATCCAACAAGTTTTTTCCTGCCTGAATGGCGCCATATAACCTATACAGTCTTGCGATGCCGTAAAACCCAACTCAACTCAACTTATCCTATATGTGCAGATTATCCTGAATAATCATTATGGCTTATTTTCTGTGACAAAAAATCAAAGTGGGGGCATCCATGTCCTATGGACACATTTCTAGTTTTTTTTTATTGTTTTTTTTTGGGGGGGGGGCATTTGATTTAAAAAATAAAAAATTTAATTGATATACATGGCTTTGGAAAAAAAATCAGGGGAGGTCTAAACCCCTTAAACCTGTTTTGGATTCAGTAAAACTTGTCTAATTTTTCAGGATTGTAAATATCATCGCTGTAAACCTGCTGATTGGATGTCCCAAATATTGAGTGTTCAATGATAGTGTCCCATATATATTAAAATATATATTTGTGAATGAGTGAGGATGTATTTGTTAAATAACAACCACAAATTGTTTTACCTGTTATTTAAATGATAACAAAATGTAGTCCTTTGTAAGTTCTGAGTATGTATCCAACAGGTCAGCAAATGATCAAGTATACATCTTATTAAAGCACAACAAAAATTTAAGCCCAATTTAAGTTGATGTGAAAACGTGCAACATTTTCCTTCCCCCAACCAGTCTTGTTATTGATTTGAATAAATGCAATGATCATATTACATTAGGTCTATATAGTTTCCAAAAGTTAACTTTATCTCAACTTCTGTTTTTCTAAGGACCCTTATTATTAGAAGTATATTATGTACCATAAGACAAGCTGCTCCTTCATCTCAGTGGAAAAAGCACCATGCTTGTGAACTCTGGTGTGCATAGGGTTGAGCTCTGCATTGGGCGCACATTTTCATCCTGGGTTTACATCAGATGTTTATTGTTTCAGATGAGGCTCTACTCCAGGAGGACCTTGTCCAGATCCTGCCGATGGTTGCCGAGGCCAATGCCATGGCTGAAGAACTGGGAAAGGGGGTCAAGTTTGAGATCAACCTCGTGTCACCACAGGCACGTGGGATCAAAGATGGCAGGACTGAGGTTTGTAAAGCAGTCTGTTATGTAAACAATAAGTATAATTATGATGGCGCAATTTTTTCTCTATTCAACAGTGTCCAGTTGGAAGTCAATCTAGGGCCATGATTGCAAACAGTCTTAAGACTCAAGACTCAAAACTTTATTGCATCTTTCTTTCTAGCTCAGCATTAGGGTAAAAAATGCCTGAATTTATTAGTTTTAGTTTAGTTTCACTATTATTTACACAAATCTGTATTAAAAAGGAACAAAATGTAAGTGATTTTCTTCCTCTAAAAAGTGTGTTTTTTTTAGTCTGAAATCAGACTTGAGACCATTATAATCACTCTGATTGACAAGATGGATTGCACAGTAACAATCAATAATTTCAGCATTATGATTGTTATTTACTTTCCATGAAATTTAGCAGGATATTTATTCTTATTTGTACCTATAAAACAAGTTTAATAAATTAAGCTTGAATAGCATTTGTAATAAGTTTAATAAACCTACCAATGTACATATTCTTTGATTATTGATTAAACAACAGCAACAACAAAAACAACAACAACTTTTAATGCCTTCAAGCAATATGTCTATATCATACAAACAGTTTGTGAGCAAACAGGTAAATTTCAGTATAATACTGAAATATGAACACAAGATGATTTATTGTTATATAGAAGTAGTGAAATATTTTGCAATTAATGGTGAATCGATGATAAAGGTGTCAGCTTCTCATCCAAGAGGTCCTAGGTTCAAGCTCCACAAGGAGCATATCAATGGCTTTCAGAAAACAGACTCAAGCATTATGTACGATAGCTGTTGATAAAGCATGATAAAGCTGAAATAACTGACATAAAACTAATGTTCTTCAACTAATGGCATTTTGCAGGTGATGGTGAAGATGCTGGCCCAGGATGGGAGCGGAAATGACTGGCTGTGGGATAGGAACAAGTTCATCAACCGCAAATACATTATGCAGGAGATGTACGCCAACTTTGCAGAGGGGGACGATGATTGGGACCTCCCTCAGGTAAAATACTGGTCCCTACACTGTGTGTGTGTTAACAAACAGATCATGCAGCAGATAGATGTACACCAACTTTGTTGATGGGGACGTGAATTAGGACCTCACTCGAGTAAAATATTCGTCCCTATACTGTTCTGTGATAATTTACCTGGAAATCAGCACAGCTTATGCATTGTAATTAAAAAGGGGCCCTTGAATGATAATGTTGCACTATTTTAGTGTTTCAACCAGTGAATATGCTTCTTATGATTTTTTTTTAAAACTGTTCCTCATTCCTTAAATGTTTACCTTTATGTTCGCAGGAGAGAGATCCATTCTGGGAACCTGCAGACACTGAAAAACTGATCGGAACATGCCACGTGCTGCTGCAGTCACTCGCATTCAACATTGACCTGGAGGAGAAGCTGGTTATCTCCGACTTCAAGGGTCATGACCAGGGGCACGTGGATGTGGCCATCGTGCCGTGTACCTCGGACTTCAAGCCTGTCTCTGAGGATGACTTTGTTGAGGACCCTAAGGAACTGGTAAGAATGAAGATGACTGAAGGACACTTAGTTTTTCATATTGAGAAGAAACAAATGTGTTAAACCAGTGAGGAGTTTTGGTTGTGTCAAATATTTATCAGGATGACCTTGGAACACATAGGGCCGATTGCTCAATGCTTTGTTAAAGTTAACAACATTGTTATCATCATCATTGTTAACTTTAGAATCGTTACTGTTTTAGAATGTTAATGGATAAACTTGTGGTCTGCTGTGTGTTCTAATAAGATCTGACAAAATTATTTTAGCTGTAATTGCTACATGTAACTTTAATTGGTTCTGAACAATCAGCCCATGCACATTTTATAGGATCAGAAATAAAGAAACGTGTGAAAATCAAACTGCTTGTTTCAAAGACAAAATAACAACAAAAGTGTATGTTAATAATAATAAAAATGTGACAGATATTGCTATATCTGGCAGAAAAGTTTAAGTATTGCTATAGAAGATTGACCTATTTAAGCTTTGAATTCAAAAAAATATATGCTCATATGAGTATGAGTATCTACCACTTGCTGTTTGGTGTTTGTTTAGTAAAATTAGGAAAGTAATTCAGTTCCAATGAAGTTGAGAAATGTGTGGCAATCATAAAATCTGTGATTGAGTCTCTATAAATGTTAGAGGAGGAGTTTCTTAAGAATTGTTATTGTAAAACATAAAGTAACAATCACTGTCTTATGTTGACATCAATCAAAATGCATTGTCACAATTTCAGATTGGGAAACCCTTGTACTTCAAGATCAACTTAGTGGCCTCCCAGGGATTACCTGCAAACATTGATAAGGTATGGACAAAACAATGCTCGTATCTTTTTAAGTAAAGTAAAGTAAAAGTCAAGTGTTAGTTTATTATAGTGTCACCCCTCTCTGTTATGGACCCGCCTGTTGGGCTTATGAGATGCCTACCCTTGTGAACATGTCTTCACCTTAATGCAAGAACTCAATATCTGCTTCTATTTCTGTATGCAGTTATTGAGTTATTGCACTAAGGTGACGATGTTTACCCTTATAAAAAATCCGATCCAATATGCCAGCTGCCTGGCAGGAAGGCAATTGGTACACCTCGAATAAACTGCAGAGTCAGCAACTGGCCATGTCAGAACAAGCCCCTACTAAAACTTGAACCTTTGACCTCCCACTCTGTAGGCAGAAGCTTTTACCACTAAGCCACAGAGACACATATAACTCCTACTGGATAATATTTAAATCTGGCCAATATTTCAATATCACCATCATGGTCTATAAGATGCTCTCACCCCGTAACAAGTAATTAATGTAAATTTAAAAACACAATGTACTGGATAATACAAAAAATTCTTATGGCTCTTTATTCTTCAGAGTTTCTGTCGGTACAAGTTCTACTTGGATAAGGACTATGTCCAGACCGATGAGATTTCCGGCACGATCAACCCGCAGTTCAACCATGAGAAGCGGGTCACCATCAAGAGTGTGACAGAGCAGCTTATCGAGTACCTCAACAGCGAGTCACTATACATCGAGGTCTGGGGCAGACAGAAGGCTGGCAAGGGAGCTAAAACACAGGTATGTTAGGAGCTGAGTTGAATAACCAACTTAGATGTAACTTAATTTTAAGAGTAGAATATGAATGTTTTGATTGGACTGAAGTATCATTGGCCAATAGACTGGAAAATTAAGGAATGTCTAAGGATAAGATTAACATGGAATTATACTCCTCGGGCCGAATGTTTAAAGCACCTTATTAAAGTCATTTCCTAGCTTATGTTTAAAATGTATAAATGTTTTTAACATTAAAGTAGGTTTTTTTCAATAAGGTCAATGAAAAGTAATAATGTTTTTTGGAATTGGAAGCCATTAGTATGGAGGCTGTGGCTTCTTTCTTATGGCCTTAAATTTCTTTTAATCATATTTCATTGATGATGCTATATTCCCTGACAGGGAGGCAAAGCGCCAAAGAAGTCAGCAGCTGCTGCTGGAGGAACAGCGGTACAGAACGGTGGTATGGGAGCAGCGCCTCTCCCGCCAATAGCGGACAACAAGAGCAAAGAGGAGGCGGCAAGATACAGGCAGGACGCTGAGAAGAGCAAAAAACGAGCAGAGGAATCAGAGGCCAAACTGGTAAGTATGGAGCCTTAATTGTGAGAGGGGGATATTGTTTGGCGTGGTCTGTCCCTCTGTCATAATTATTTCTGTTCGGAATCATATCTTGGTTGGGATTGGTCAAATTATGTTTAAATTTGGTCTGAATGTTCCCCTTGATGAAATCTTGATCGTTTGTAAACCCAAAAAGTACAGAATGTTTCTTGATACTGCCAAAAAAGTTATGTTACACAAGTGTGTCACTTGAGTCCGATAACTAATAAACATACATACTCTGCAGATCAGTCTTTTTCTTATATATATTTTATATTGTTTGAGGCCATACTGGTAATGTACACAGTATTTCTGATAAGTTAAATAGAATAATTATTGCTGTTTTGAGATTGGCCCGACACATTCTAGAAAAAGAATGATATTGTTGTATGATTGGCATTTTAAGGTATGCCCATGTTTGTCTATTGCAGAGCAAGATCAACAGCTACCTCAGGGAGAGGAAGACTAAAGGACACTCGGCAATGAGGGTAAAATATGAAATACATTGATCATTTCAATCTCCCCATATCACTATAGGAGTTGCATTCACCACGTCACATTGTGTTGTATCCCATCGGGTCTAAAAAATGTTGTGTGATGAATCTGGGCTTTCTAGAGTTATGGCCCTTGACTTAGTTGAAAATGGTTAAAAATATTGTGTCTCAAATGCCTTTCCAATATTGCACATACTCTTTCATAGATATTGTTGGTCAGCATGGGAAATGGTGCATCCATAAATTGTTTCAATTTCATTCAGTCTTACAAGAGTAATGTCCCTTGACATAGTAAAAAATTGTCTGAAAAATATTGTGTTGCATGTTGCTCCAAAAGTATTGCACTTACACACATGAAACTTCATAGAAATGTTGGTCAGCAAAGGTTTTTGTACACCTGCCATTTCTTTTACATTTTACTGTGTTTAACAAGAGTTATGGCCCTTTAATAAGTGGAAAAAAAAATGATATGATTTTTTTTTTTGTGTGTTGAATGTAGCTACAAACTTATTGAACCAACACTGGTGAAACTTTGAAGGATTGTTGGCCGGCATTGGCAGTTTTGCATCTGCCATATTTTATCATTACACTCATAAACTTCACATTTAACCATTCCAGTGTCCACCTGGCATCTAGGGGTATCCATCATGACTGTGATAGCTCTAGTTAAAAATGAATTGAAACCTTTTCTTTATTAATATAACATTAATTAATGCCAATTGAAATAAATAACAATGCTACATCTTTTTCTTGTCTTCAAATACACTAATAACATGAGTTTTGCTGGTGGTCACCGAGGCGGAGAATTGCTCCAAAACTCTGGTTTCCCCTTAATCATAGGACCACATCTTTGCATACTTCCATGCCAACAAACAAATATGTTTAATATTTTAATAACCTGTCTTCTTAAGTTTAAGCTGAGCATTTACTAATTTCAACACCTTGCTTATCAGATCGAGGATGTTGAGGCGTTGCTGGCCGGGCGTACACCCCAGGGCCGGCCTGTTGAGACGACTGTGGTTCAGGGAGGAGGCGGCGGTGGCGGAGCAGAGGGCTCCAAAGCCTGCACCATACAGTAAACACTGAAGGGAACCAATGAACAGTCCAAAGAAATTATTACAGGGATTTTCAACAACATTGGGATTATCAAATGTTTTTTTCCGATATAATTTATTGGACTAGTGACATTTACATTGTTATCAATACATATGAAAGTTATTTCATCTGTTATTACACCATACGGAAAGACCACAGAAAACCAAATCTTTAAGGCCTTCGGGAAATGCTGCAGAAATTTGAACCATTTTGTTTAATAGAAACAAGTTAACATCTATAATTGAACCAATTCATACAATACCATTTGGATAGGGGACATCATTGACATTGTTTTGTTTTTGTTATTTTATGGGACATGCAAATTCTACCAAGAAAGATGTGCAGATGAAGTGTTAAATATTCTGAGATTTGAAATCAATCCTCTCTGCTCTTAGACTTATGTTTATCTGTTAAAAATCATAATTTCCTGTTGTTATTTATGTTTATGATTTTGTCAATATTTAAAAGATGCAATTTGTGGCCAAGCTTAATGCATATTTCTTTTTTCTATTTCACAAATTAAAATATATGTGTACATGCAATTATATGTTTCTGTGTAGATATGTGTGTCTGTGCATATGTATGTGTCTTTGCAGACATGTGTGTCTTTGCAGACATGTGTGTCTATGCAGATATATTTGTACATGCAGATGCATGTTTCCATGCAGATGTGTTTCTGTGTAGATCTATGTGTCTATGCAGATATATGTTTATGTGTAGGTATATGTGTTTAGGGAGATATATGTTATGTGTTATATATGCGTTTATATAGGTATCTATACAGAAATATGAGTCTTGTCTCTGTTTTTTATAATTTATAATGTCTTATCTTTTGTGTTTTAACTGAATCTCTCTTATTGGCAATATATGGAACTGTAATGCCCAAAGGCAAGAGCATTTCCTTTAAGTAGAATGCAGGGATTGTAGTTAACTTAAGTATACAGAAATAAGCCAGTCTTCATTACGGTAAGATCCTAACATCGGAATCAAAATTGAGCTACAAGATCATGTAACATTGCAGCCAGTGACAAGCCCAACTATGTAAAATTGGAATTTTTAAGAAGCTCTACAGGCATTTCACCCGTGCTTGGCTTAAACTTATTCTGACCACTATTGTATATAGTTATATGGGACAGTAAAATGCCAGTTTGTATTTCTTGTCATAAAAATTTGTACTTGAAATTTTAACAAAGCCTACTAGCATTTTAACCATATGGAAAAACTTGACACTCTTTTTTTCTTGAATTTGCCTTCCTTTTCACTTCCATTAAGGGGACAATCAGTTATGTTGTTAAGTTTGTGTAAAGTCTTTTCTTTTTTGGAGGTGTCGGGATTAATTTTGTAAACAAGCAAAGTGTGATTTAACATTGTGATATTGGCATGTTACTTACTTTTTTTCTGTCATTCATATGATCGGACATTCTTTAACATCTTAGAATATCTTTCGTTTTTTTTTTGTCAGAGAGGTTTTGTTAAATGAAAAATGTCAAAATCTGACAGGATAATAATGTGTTTTACAGTATATTTCTTCTCAAATATATTTTCAGTCATTCATGTAAGTAATGAAGAAACAAGTGTGACTATAATGGAAAATAGAAAACGTTGTCCGCAGACCCAAATCAATATGGTGGTCCATGTGGTTTGGAAATGTTCTAAAGTTGAATTCCTATTCTCCATTTGTCTTTTTTGTTCTGTGCAAAGCTGGTCTTTGTGTAATTTATACTCATGGATAAAAATTGTATACCAATCTGTGTTTGTATCTCCAGCTAACTAAGTGATTGAATTGTTCGGGGTTTTTTACTTTTTCATACAGGTCATTAATTTCACCGTGTTAGAAAGGGTAAAAAATCATTGGAAATATTATTCAAAATTGTTTTTGCTGTACCAAAGGAAAACATAATAAAAAACAACAACACAAACCCTTTATCTCAAAATGAATTTTATATATATATTAAACAATCTTTATGACAATTCTACTGAAATGTTTTTGTTTTTTTATTAAAACCGATTTCTGTGATAAATAGTATTTACTTTTACAAATATGTTTTGTTTTATGCATATAGTCTATTGAAACCTAGATCGCTGTGATATGTTTCGTTGTCTCATTGACCATTCATTTTTAATTTTAAACAAGGACTTACTACTATTATATTTTTCTTTTTCATTTACAAACGAACGAAGATGGTTAATTGTTGTAATAGTTATTGATTCATTTTATCCTCCATTTTTTTATTTCTAAATTATCATTTTTTTTATCATTTTACTGATCAAATGTATTCAATAATTATCATACATATAGATAATCATAACATTATTAGAGAAAAAGAAATTCTAAACTTTTTTAACTTGAACTGATATTAAATAATATATGCAGAAAATATATATAATCAAAATAGTGTTATTTTAAAAAGGAATAAAACTAGATGATCTTTTATTATGGTTATGATCAAAAGCATCATTATTTTGTATAGAGGTGATTTTCAAGTTATTATTGTATTTCTCCTTGATTGATAAATATTATTTCAGTATCAGTGAAACATATCGTAATTTCCATCCAATATACGTGTATTTCTGTAGTCTGTAGCAATTGTATTTTTCTACTGTTTTATACATTCGTTCACATGTTTTGTGTGTTATAAATAAATTGTGAATATCTGTATTAATTGTCCTTTTTATTTACTGTGAAAACTGAATTGGACGGAAGAATTGTATGTCACAAATTTCAAGTAACCATGAACTAGTTTTGGAATTGATTTACCAAATTATTTTGTCATTTTGCCGAAGCTTGTAAATAAACTCATCTTGTTTCGAAGCATACTATCCATGTTGAGGGCTAGTGAATGTTGTCACATTCATGGTTAAGGCAATTATAAATTAATTGCTAGATTTTCATCCCCGTCCGCCTGCTCTTTTTTCCACCCCCTCGTTAATTTTAATGACTCAAATAAATCCCACCCCTCCATTTTAAAACAGAAATCTAGCAATTGATTTATATTGACCTAACATAAAGTTGATTGAAAAATGGCGTCAGCCCTGATTCCAGTTAAAGCTAACTAACAGTGTTTGCCGCTTACATTTGCGATTTGGTTCCCTGTTTTGTAGTGTTTGCGCTGCGATGAAACAGGGATACATTATAATTAAATTGGCATTAACTGAGCTCAGGGTTGGTTGCCTCTTATAGGAATCTTTATCGCCTCTTACTTGTATGGGTCTGTCCTAGAATAAAAACTAAGATATAGGTAATTTTGACGATTTATTTTAGTAATATGGCAACATTAAATTGGATCACACACATTCTTCAAAATGAATTGTGCAAATGCAAACATTCCTATATAATTTTGCGAAGCAACAGACAAAGTACAACATGTTACTACGAGACCAATTGGCATGGTAAATACACAATGTTGCTTAAAATTGTTTAAACAGTAAGTCATAAATGATATAGTTTAGGGCTGATATAATAACTACAATACAACAAGAAGTTAACAAATATCACAATGTGACACAGTGGTCAAATGTTATAGACAATATGAGGAATATTATACTTATAAGTTGATCTGTTGGGTTGTTTCATATAAAGATGCTAATATCAAGTCCACATCGCACGATGGCTTATGTGATGTACACATGATGGCTCATGTGATGTATTTCTATGCAACCAACGAGATGTTATACCATTCCACATATCAATCAACTAGAGTAGTACTTTTATTTCATACCTATTTATACACCTACTTAGTAACTTTTTAGTAAATAAAAACATTCTTCTTTGCATACAATTTTGGATATAGGCATGCATACTAGGCCACTGTGTGATATGGATTCGAAAAGCACTGTTTATAATACGGACATTCTGCCCTGGTGTTCATTTTTTTGTTAAAATCATGCAATATTTAAGAGGGAAACGAATAATAATATCTAAAACAGCAGATACTCATTCCATGTTTGTACAATACGTATGAAATTTCATCTGAAAATTTACAATTTGAAAACAGATTATATCAATATAATCACAGACAACAATCATTCAAATGTTTAAAAAAACTTACAACATAAGACTAGATTTTACTCAACATTGTTACAACATAAATGACTAATAACAATAGCTTTTTCACTTGTATAACTGTATACTAAGGTGCATGACACTGAGCCAAAAGACACTTTGCGCCAAAATTGAAAGTCACAAAACACGCATGATAACAGATTGCAACTAGACTGTAGTTTTTGTAATATGCACATTGTCCCACATGTAAAACATAGTCATATGACCTTTGACCTCTAAGTGTGATGACATCTCAATAAGGCAAACTATTATGGCAAATTATTTCAAAATACTTCAAGCATTTCAAAGGAAATGGAGTGGGTCATATGACCTTTGACCTCAAAGAGTGACCTTGACCTTCAATCGAGCTGGTTGTAACAGGCCATATGCACATCGTATGAATATGGTGAACATTTGTAGTAAGTTATTTTAATTTTAAAATCCTTCAAGAGGTTCAAGAGATATGAAGTAGACACAAAATGAAGTCATATGACCTTTGACCTTTTAGCATGACCTTGACCTAAAGCTTAAAGCTGGTTGTCACATGTGCTCTGTGCGAATTATTTCCAAATCCTTAAAGTGATTTAAGATAAGTGGAGCAGACACTAAAAATAGCGATATGACCTTTGATCTGTAAGTGTGACCTTGAACAGAGCTAGTTGTAACATGCCCTGTGCACAGAGTCTCAATAGGGTGAACATTTGTGGTTATTTCAAATTCCTTCAAGTGGTTCAAGAGCTTGTGAGCAGACATGAAATGTAGTCATATGACCTTTGACCTGTAAGGGTGGTTGTGACATTGAACCAAGCTTGACTAGTGGTTAGTGATGGACAGACAGACGTACAGACTGACAGACAGACAACTCGAGCAAAAATATGTCTCCAAATAATGATGGAGATATTATAACGTGGCACAGTTAAATGGAATGTAATAAATCATTATGCTCACAATGTAAAATAACTCATAATTATATCTGCTTAAGAGCAAAATCATTTTATTGAAGTGACAACAACACAATTCACACCAATAAGCACACTTATCACTGACATTTGGCAAAGCAAGCGACTGATAGCATACTTCAGCTCACAGTTGGCAAAGCAAGCCACTGATAGCATACTTCAGCTCACAGTTGGCTAAGCTATCCACTGTTTCTATACATCTACAGCACCAACAGTTGGCAGATCAAGCAACTGAGAGTATACATCTGCTTAACAGTTGGTAAGCAAGCCAATGTTTCATACATCTATTGACAGTTGGCAAATCAAGCCAATGATAGCATGCATGTACTGTGCCAGTTGGCATTTAGCAAGCCAATGCTAGCATGCATCTGCCTAACAGTTGGCCAATAAATCCAATGATAGCATACATCTGCCTTACAGTTAAACAGCTTTCTGCAAAGTGCATCAAAAGGGCAGCATGCCAATACAGCTGAACTAGTGAGGTTGCAAAACACGACCTGACCATGTACCTTAATGAGGAACTACACACATGTACAAGTTGCAGCTGAGTTCAAAAATAGTTTGGGAAATTTTACTTTAAACTAGTACTTGTAGGCTCACTTATACTTGCATAAATTACTTTCTAATGCTACCATACATGGCATTCTTAACATGTACAATGTAAAACCATACCTGGATGACATAGCACCATGTACACACACCTGGATGACACAGCAGACATTAAGTAGTCCAAACATACACATTTCCATACACGTCATATTTTGCAACCTCTCTACACATCAATTTACTTATAAAAGTTGACTTCCATACTGGACATATGAAAGAAAAGTTGAGCCACTTTAGGGCCGGATGATTCACCGTAAGTGCGTAAGATCTCCTCCATATCGGCAATACAATTATTCTCCAACTCTCGCACATTCTGTATTATCCCGTTAACCTTTCTTTCATCTGCAGCTTTCATTTGAATTAACTTCTCATGGGCTTTATACAGCTGATGTCGCCTCTCTACTTTACTGCTAAATCTCGGCTTTATTCTCGCAGGGTCTGCTAAGCCATATTGCGGTGAAAGAGTTAGCTCCCCTATGGAAACATTTGGAGTAAATATGAATGGCTTAAACATGCTGATGGCTGGATCTGGTGTTGCGGTGAACCAATGGCAGGCCGGTGTACTGGCTGCCGTGGCTCCTTGGTTGCTAGGCAACATGGACACTTGACTAGCGCATGTACCAGACTCCTGGTTGATACCGCTGTCTGTGTCTCGTAGGATAGACATCATGTTGGACACATTGAATTGACCTAGAAATAAAATTCACTTATTAATAAATAATAACGGTCACTGGAGAGATATGTTATATGCTAAGAAATGACATCCATTGAATACAAGCTTTATTTCAAACCCTTTCCAAGATATGGCTCAGACAAGAACCCGTTTACAAAAAATATCAGGGTAAGGGGAGATAACTTATGAAAAAAGTTGGGCAGGATGATTGTTCTTGTTAACTGCACTACCTCTCATTGCCATCTATCTATATCTTAAGTTTCATTTAAATCCTTATAGTTATGGCTCAGACAAGCATCGTTTATGAAAAAATGGTTAAGGAGAGATAACTTAATAAATATTCATGATAGGATTGTGGTTCTTGTGCACTGCAATTCCTTCCATTGCCATATATATATATATATATATATATATATATATATATATATATATATATATATATATATATATATATATATATATATATTAAGTTTTATTTCAATCCCATCACTTGTTTTGAAATTATTCTCTGGACAAGGTTGTGACAGATGGTCAGAAGGACTAACAAATCAGTGACTACATGCTTCTCCCTTCGGAGAGCATAAAAATGCAATCTAAGCTTCTTTGCCAGAGGTTAAAAATCAAATTAAACCAGAAGGCATTGTATTATATCTTAAACTGATATCTCCACCTAAACAAAACAAGTGAGATAACTGTTGAAATAAGTTCCCACAGTTATATTTCATGCAAGTTAACATTTCTTGCAATTCAACATTTTAATTTTAATTATTGAACAAAAACCTTATAAAATGCCTTAATTTGTTAGATAATATGATTTTTTAAGAGTAGAAATATATACTCATTTCAACTATGCTTGGCTGTGAAGCGTAAAATGAGTAAGCTTTTGTATTTATTACTTAAGTATTTGTGAGATACTTTGGCAGAGCTTTGATCTCTTGCAGCATTGGTTCTTTAATGGCAACATGTTTTCAACCATGCTATGGACTTTTAAAAAGTGTTAAGTAAAATCTGTCTTTTCAAAATGGTAAAAATACATTGTTATTTACCAAAGACATGACATTTAATTACCATTTTCTGAATATTTCTTCAACAGCCTCTTGCCGTTACAGTAACGAGAATGAAGCGTTGACAGTGAATCATCGTCAAACACACGAGCAAAGTTAAACTCCCCGTCACTCGGCTTGTAAATACCGGCCTCTGTCGCTGCTTCAATCAGTCCCGCAGAGCTCAAGTCAAATTTTTTACCTATTGTCAGCTGGTTTGAGATGTTGCGTACGCCCTCTGTAAATAATAAACATGCTCTTAGATATTTGTAGACAACATTATGAATATTACTCCCAAAATTGCCTTACAAAAATATTATTTTTTCCGTCCTTAACTTCAGGTACATGAATACTTACTAAGACTTTCTCTAAAAACTTTATTTACAGCACTAGTGACTATTCCGATTCAACTGTGACACATTTGTTTTCACTAGCCAAACTTAAATATATTATATTATGCCTCAACAAATGATACTATATATTTTTGTATTTCATGTATTTTTTAAGAGAAACAATTCATTTTGATGAAAATCTATTATGGATATCATAATCATTAGAGCTTGTCACCAATGTGGGGTGTCCAACAATGATATTTCTGTTATATTTGATTATTGGGCCAACACCAATGCACATATGCCCTTACCAGTCACTTTCTCTGCAGCCCAATGTTTTCCTGCAGTCTCCAGCACCCAGGCCTCGTTTCCGTCAGCAATGATGAAACTGTTATGGTAGAACCAGTCTCCACCTTCTGCACATGGCCCGCCCTGCCCGTGTGACTCAAGGCATGCGGTGATCACATCAAGAGATTCCCGAGCTGATCCACCCCGTTCTAGACCGAGTCTGGAATGTCATATGAGTTACAGGCTTAGGCAAAGTAAATTGTTCACAAAAAATCATACTTACATATATGAACAAAGCCAAAAATTTACATGAACTTTGCTACAGTAAACAACATAATTGCCAACTGTTTAAAGACCTAGTTTAATCCTTCTATAAGTGACCCCCCCCCCCCAAAAAAAAAATAAAAAAAAAATTGTGTATAGTACACAACCTCTGTGTATTGATCTAATATAATTGCCTAATTATCTTACCAGATCTCCGATCTGAGTATCCTGCTGAGCAGTTTTGGAGGTTTTATTATAGA
This sequence comes from Mya arenaria, assembly GCF_026914265.1. Taxonomy (NCBI): domain Eukaryota; kingdom Metazoa; phylum Mollusca; class Bivalvia; order Myida; family Myidae; genus Mya; species Mya arenaria. Next base: position 6,631,909 of record NC_069122.1, read on the forward strand.
AATGGACCCTAATTTGCCTTGAGCCAATAAACAAATACACAGGAAATTGACCCCTACCTTGACATCAGTGCAATGAGCAGGAGATGCACAGCAGGGGATTGTCATACCAAACATTCCTTAAACATTTTCCTGAACAATCGGCCCAATAAAAATATTTCAACCATGTCACACCTGAGAAGATCCATGCCCAGCAGTTTTTCATCATAATCTTCTGGCCCATTCATCTTGGTCCAGACTGCCTCATTCCCAATGGCAACCCCACGCTCGTTGGCACCCATCTCTGCCCCCCACATCCATGAGGGCTTGCTGAGAACCACAGCATAGGTTTTCTCTACCTGGGGTATGTCTATGTATGTGCACTGAAATATAAAGCATATAGATATGTAGGTTGTATTTGGTCCTGGCAAAACTATTAAAATGTATGGCCAATGTCCAGTCAACAGTATTCTGAAAACTATGTTCACAATTCATTTTTTTTTACTTTACTTTACTTTCCTGAAAACTTTGTGCAGCCTTTAATATAATCAATGCATTTCCTCTTAAAACACCTTTGATAAATCTTTGAAATGTTTTTTTACAAAGGGGGGAAAACACCTGTAAAAGAAAAAAACAACTTTTATATGCATGCACCTATGAAATAAAACAAATACTTTACCCAATGGAAAACAAGTAAAATCTTTGAACATTCAACTGCCTACCTGAAGCTTATCCCCTGGTTTGTGTGAAGCTGCTGCAAGATAGACAACCTCTTGTACTTCATTCCCCGGCCGGTCAGAGTTCTTTCCGAATATCATACACCCATTCCCTGTGGCCGAGGGTAGAGCCACGAATGTGTCGCAAGACTTTGGACTGGAGGCCATCTGGAAAATCATTTACAAGTAGGTTCCACTGCATATGTGCGAGACAATTATTGTAACAACAATCACTTTTTAAAAAAGATATGCTCAAATCCATGTAAAATCATACATTGATTAAAAATGTATGCTTTTTTATGTAAGGTAAAAAATGTTCAGTTGAACAGCTTAAGATCATAAACAACTGCCGCTGCAGAAAATGTGTTTGTTTTTTTCAGTTTTCGAAGAAAGTTGACCTCACTTTGACCTCACTTTATAAATCCATCCTAAATTGTTTTTTCAGTGCAGTCTAAAAACCATTGAACATTTGCAGCAACCAAAAGGATGAGTTTATTATGACCACAAGAACAGATAAGTACAAGCGCATTGTAAAAAGATATCAGTTCCAAAAGTCAACTTTACAAATGGAATATAACAAATGCATACACTAAAATGACTTTACACAAGATAACACCAATGCCGTGCATCAACACCGATTGTGAAACAAATTATCAATATCAGTAAAATATATTTCTCATGCAAAACTTCACTGATATACAAAGTTATGTACTGATTAAAAACGATAAACATTACAATCTCTGTTTTGTTGGCCCACATGTCATGGAAAACTATATTTTATTTTTTATTTATACTGATTATCATAAATTATACCTATGACACATCACGTCAATTCAAAGTATCACTTAATTATAGCGGAAACAAACCTGCTGATAAAGAAAATAATTTGAAATATGATTATTTCAATGCTAAAAGGACGAATACCTGTATTTTCTGGTTGGGTGTGGAAACAATTGACAGCTAATCGTGGTCAATGCCAAGGTTGGAAAATGATTTATTGAATATAAGGGGGGTAACCGAACACTTTACGAAAGGTTACTGTTGACCATTCGTTTTATTCATTTTGCTAACGCTATGCAGCGGTTACTTCCCTTTTCACTCTGAGAGCAGTTTCATATGTACATTTCAACGTCAGTAAAACAATATACAATGTGTGAATCATACTATTTATTTGTCATTTGCCCTATGGTTCGTATATGATGGTTGCTCTGCTTCAATAAGATATACGAATACTCAAAATATACGTCTGTGTTTTCTTAATTTAATTGCAACCGTCATATATTCGGTATGATCTAGTATGAATGTTTTTAAGTGTCTGAAAAACATGTCACTTTAAAAAATGGAAATTGATTGAACCATTGAGTCAGCAAACCTGTGATATTTCTATCATCAGAAAATTTCACAGAAGTATAAACTTATGTGAGACGGAATGGCAGGTAAAACATATAAATAAAATAATACAAATACATTTTTAAGGTCCTTTAAAAAAACTGTGCTACAGAAATATGCATCTTAGTATTCAAAACGCCATTTTAAGTTGAGATGCGATTCTAAGTTTAAAATTAAACACACACAAAAACGTTTTGGTGAGTAAAAGTTCAGATTTTATTATATAAATTTGATTGTAATTGTAAATAAGATACAATAAAAGAAATGAAAACAACCACAACTTTGAAAGACTCAGGGAATTATAATTATATGATAAATATACAATATGTACGAAAAATATACAATATGTATGCAAAATTAAAAAACGTATGATCAATATACAAAATCTATGAAAAGTATATACAATGCATAATCAATATAGAAAATGTATGATCAGAACACAAAATAGATGATCAGGATATAAAACTGGCGATGTAAATAGTAAATGCATGATCAATCTATAGTAAATATATAAAAATATATAATATTACTTGTATGTGATGATAAAATAGACAAAACAAACACTAACGAAATCAAAGTAAAAATTGCACAATGCTTGGAATACTTCAAAGCCATGTTTTCTCATGTCATAGTATAATAAAATATTGTTTTTATCGAAAGTTTTAGATTAGAAGCACTTCCTGTGGACGATGCTCGGCCCACACTCGTCGTACTCCTGCTTAGAGATCCACATCTGGTTGAAGGAAGAGAGAGAGGACAGGATGGAGCCGCCGATCCACACAGAGTACTTCCGCTCGGGCGGTGCAACCACCTTCACCTTCATGCCTGATGGAACCAGCGCCTCCACCTCATTCTTCATCCGGTCGGCGATGCCGGGAAACATCGTGGAGCCACCGGAAAGGACGACATTGTTCCAGAGATCCCGCCGGATGTCGATGTCGCTCTTCTGGACTGAGTTATATAGTAGTTCGTGGACGCCGGCGTTCTCCATACCCAGGAAGGAAGGTTGGAACAGAGCTTCCACGCACCGGAAACGCTCATTTCCAATCGTTATCACCCCGCCGTCTGGGAGTTCATAGCTTTTTTCAACAACTGACGAGTTCTTTGCTAAGTTCATTTCACTCTCAAAGTCCATGGCCGCGTAGCAGAGTTTCTCCTTAATGTCACGCACAATTTCCATTTCAGACGAAGTTGTAAAATTGCAAGCCCGCTCAGTCAGAATTCTCTTTAGGTAGTGTGTGAGGTCCCTTCCGGCCAGGTTCATGCGCTCAATAGCGTGGGGAAGCGCGTAACCTTCGTATATAGGTACCACGTGCGAAACTCCGTCACCCGCATCGAACACAACCCCGGTCGTCCGTCCTGACGCGTAAAGGGACAGAACGGCCTGTATGGCCACGTAGAACGCCGGCGTGTTAAATGTCTCAAACATGATCTGTGTCATACGCTCCCGATTCGCCTTGGGATTGAGCGGCGCTTCGGTCAAGAGCACCGGATGTTCCTCGGGCGCCACCCGAAGCTCGTTGTAGAAAGTGTGATGCCAGATTTTTTCCATGTCATCCCAGTTGGTGACGATACCGTGCTCCACCGGGTAACGTAGTGACAGGATACCGCGTTTGCTTTGCGCCTCGTCTCCGATATAAGTGTCCTTTGCGCCCATGCCTGCCATCACAAGGTCGAACCGCGGCCGCCCGGTGAGCGCCGGAAACACCGCCCGGGGAGCATCATCGCCCGCGAACCCAGCCTTGCACATCCCAGATCCGTTGTCAATGATAACCCCGGCAATTTCGTCATCGTAGATTTGACTCATTTTGTTTGTTGTTGTTTTCTGTAAAAATACAACATACTTCTAATATTCAACTATCAGGCAATTATTAACTCTTTTGAAACAACAAAAACAACAACAACAACAACAACAAAACTTATTAGTTGCAGACACACGGAGCATTGCGACGTCCGAAGTGGCATGAAAGCGCAAAATGGTTCACCTTTTGAAGAAAAAAAGGTGTAAGTTACAGCACCATTAACCCGATTTATTAGCACTTTAACTTAATGAAACTGAATACTAAGCGTGTTCCCATTGATTTCAGCTTTAACACATGAACACCTTGAATTAATTATTAATAAAAAAATGCTTACTGTATATCTTGCGCAGTCCTATTCAAATGTCCCTGGATGCTAAATGCTTGCTGTCGATTGCTTTAATGGTTTATATTTCTGTGGACGGGTATATATACTAAAAGTTTGCACAACCCTTAATTTAAACAAATGACAAATCATGCTCAATTCTACATTTGTGCCATTAAAAGGTCAATCGACCCTTGTCACTTTTCTATTTTTACTTATGAGACATAACACAGTTACTCACTATTACTTTGGATATACTTAAGCTGGACATTATCACGGCTATTTTTACCTTAGTTGGGTCGATTTAAAATACACTGCTGGAAAATAATAAGGCAAACTATAGTGAATATCGAAACTTCAGTCGGTGTGGTCATATTTAGTATAGATGTGTCATCATTGTAGTTAAGTATATATCTATAAATATATCGTCCGTAAGATACTATATTTAGTAACGTATATAGAAGTATCGTCCCTTCTATACATGTCCTTCTACATTTAAAATTCTGGTAGATTAGTGTTATGATTGTCCACGATGCTGTACGAATGGTGACACATTTTTTCTCAATAGTATTACTTATGGATATTATTAATGTATATTTGTATTTAGAAAGGAGAACATACATGGACATACAGTCATGTAATGATGTATAAATTATTTGAACGGTAATGTAACGTACCGAGTTAGTAGACGAAAACGCTTTAAACCAAGTGTATTAAAGACATTTCAAGTAAGAAACGTAAATTAGCGTCTTTGGATCTAAGACTTGCCTTTTGAATAAATAGGTTGATATTCACTAGCGGATCCAGGGGGGGGGGGGCGCACCCGGCGCACGCCCCCCCCCCTAAAATTCCCGGAGCTTATATGTTCTTTGGTATGGAAACAATAAAATATACTATATTTTCCTATTTTTTCTTCGCTCGCTTCGCTCGCTTATCTTTATACAACATTGCCTTTTGCGATGTACTCGTACACAACACAGAGTGCACGCAATTTAAACGTTCCCGCCTTCCCTTACTGTAATAATTCGGCACTATATAACATGATCATGTTGATGCGAAGTAAAACCCATACAAACAAACACATCAGTCAATTAATTTCCTTTGGGTTCAACGCTCTCATGCTACTCTTCATTCATAGGGACATAAAATTGGATATTGAGGAAATTGTGAACATCTACGCCAGGAAATATCCTAGGCGCATGGTACTGATAGATCCATTGTGCGAATAGATACACATAGATAGCTATGCACTTAGAATATGTTGAATAGTAAAAGTATCTGAACATGGGTTCACAATTATACATGTATCTTCCCTCGTTTTTCCCGCTTAACGAAAATATACAAATTATATAAGCCACTTAGTCGTCCTAATAGAAACCTCGTTATGATATTAGAACTATAGGTATGCCCCTGGATCTGCTAGTGCAACCTTTAGAGTGATTAAAAGTTACGCCCCCCCTAACCCAAAATCCTGGATCCGCCCCTGATATTCTTATCAGTCATCGTGAAAAGAAACAGCCCATCTGGCATTTGTTGAATGCATTGCGTTTAGATTTTCTTTTTGAAATTAAAATTAAGTTGAAATAAATGACGTTCGATTTGGTAAAATATTGGGGATATAGCCTTGTAGGTGCATTATTGCTAAAAAACAGAAATGTACAAATGTACAGTTGTATGTACGAGTGTTGTCTCAAAAAGCATTTACATGTACAAGTTAAATACTTTAATTTGCAATAAAATACCATGATAAAACTTTTGAAAGCTAATCATGTTAATAAACATTAAAAAAATACGGTTTTTGGTCAGCTCTATGATTTCAGTCAAGGTATGTATAGCTTGCCGGCCCACACTACAAATAATTATAATTTTCACTTTATTTCTTTTTCGTATTAACTGTTGCATTTCAGTGAAATGTGCAATATAAATACAGCTTATATTGACCATAAATTCATTTAATAATGTAATTTCAGGTCGAATAACAATTTGGTGATGTTTATGAGGTGGAACGCGACCCTGAGAGAACTTTCTAGTAAATGTCTGAAAATTGGTATACAAATAAAACAGCATATGCCCAATTAAGGACTGTTTTTACATTTTCAATATTCGAAGCAGTTTTGAAGCTACGAGTCTTCAAAATATACCACTGACGTCAATATTAAGACGAATGTCCTTTTTTGCTTTCCAGCTATATACAATAACCGATATTTTCAAGAATTCTTCGTTTACTGCTATGAAATCTCAAGTTTGTCTTGTTAAATCATTAAGGGGCAAATATTTTTCTTTCTCTTATTGTACGTATGTTATCATGTTTAAATGCTTCCAAAACGTCATTTTTTATTCATCACTCATACATACAGAAGTAGTCTCATTTTAAGTAGGGCCAGTACCTAAGGCTTTTAGATTCATAAGTGTGTACACCGCCAAGTTCATCACCAGTGACTTGTCTTACAAGGTTCGGATACTGGACTTACCGAAATACGCTTTATTACCGAAAGACGGTACACTTGTTGACTTATTCTTGCTTGCTTTCAAAATAATGGACATTTGTTCCAGTTTGTGTCTTTCTTGTTTAAAGCTGGTTTTCTAGTCCTTAAAAATGAAAATGGAGATAAAAGAAAACATGTGAACTGTAAATAAATTTCTTTTATTACAATATAACTGTATTAGTTTGTTTTATATGAAAATATATAACTGTACATAAATATTGCAAAATTAAAACAATAAGTGGCGAGTGGACCACTGTGTAAGTTGAGTTACAATGTAACAACAATATAGACCATGGTACCTCATTTCATATAAATGTATCTTTGGTGATCTGGCAATGACCGCAATGATCATGAAAATTGACAATTGACAGTTGTATGTATGTATGTATTGGCGAAAAATGTCATTTGTCATGTTCAAACTCAAATAACTCTGACAAAAAATAAAAAAGTAGTTCTTGGAATTAGTACACATAAATATGAAATGAGGCACATTGGTCTATTAATATACATTAAAATTCTGTATGTTCCTATCATAGGTGAAACTCGCAATCGTCATGTCACCATGTTCTTTAGGTAAAACTGTTCATTTCACCTTCTTTTGGTACCATACTGTGCAACACTGTATACAAGAAACACATTTATATAATAAATGTTAATATATCGCAATTACAGTCTACTGTTTAAAATTTCTCTACTCTAAAAGACATTTTTAGTCATTGTACGCAGTAAAGCTGTAGCACCATTAAAAGTCAAATGGTGAAGATGTCATAAAACTATGAGGAGGTTGAATAGATAATTTTACACTTAATTTAAATGTCAACAAGAGTTGCAAACCCAGTGCCAATGCTCATCTGTTTTGTTTTTTTAAGTTGAACAAGGGACATAACTCTACAATTATTAAAGCCAGAGTTATGGGTCTTGTTATACAGTAACACCTGGGAATCTGTGATTGATATGAAGTTGAACATTTTTTGAATTATGACTAAGATTTAAAAAAGAGAAAACACTACGACACGCCGCCAAAGCCTATACCAAGGCTATAACAATACGGCAACTTGTTTTCTTTGAAAAACAGAAGCTAAAAATGATTCTCTTTGATGTTTAAACATATATATATTTTGAAATGAAAAACTAACAAAAAAATAAAAATTATTTAGCCTTTAGTTTCATTTTTACCTAACCCCGATTTGTATGATTTTCAATCATCATTTATTTATGATCAGTCTTTCAAACCGTATACTGTATGTACTTAAACTGTAGGTACTAAACAATTTTCTATTCTTAATTTCTATCTAAGTGAAAAGTACCAGTAAGCTGTACTTAAAGTTTTGTATTCTAAATTTCTATCTAATTATGAACAAATTAGTAGCAAGCACTTTATTTTATTTGGAACACAGTTTTTAAATGGAATGTTAATATTTATTTATAATATACATAATACAGCATTCTTTTATTAATAAAATGAAGAATTAAAAGGAAACTTCTTCCCTTTTTACAATGAATGATAACACTAATTAAAAATAAATTTATTTCTAAATAATTTGTTAATGTAATACTTTTTTACGACAATATGCAAACAATTTCACAGATTAACACTTTTAAAACTATGATTACGATAACATTTACACTTATATATAATATCATTTGCATACATAGTAATTAACTGGCCCAATAATGTGTCTTTTTAATTTGAATACACATCTTATGTTTAGTCAAAATAAGTGGAATAAATATATAAAAACTTGAAGATATAAATACAATTCATAATATTAAAAAAATGTTTTGTTTTTTTTGGTGATAAAAAATAAAATCCTGAAGTTACATAGCAAGTTTTGTTGTATATTTATTCATTGTATGTGTGTCACAAAATGTGTATTTAGTACTTTGTGTAATGTGAAAATGATCTGTCAACCCTAGAATATCAAAATATATTTTCAATTCTGTTCTCTAAAATCAACATGATTTCCATGTCGAGTTTTTTTTAAAACCATAGCAACATGAACAGTGTTATGTTTCTTCAAAAGTCAGTTGTCGAAATTAGCACAAGGCAACAAGCTCTGCACTTTAAGATGCTTTCTCGACTTGCTCAAATTCTAGTATTTATATATATCTGAGTGCCTTTTGAATTTATTTGAAGCCAATCACAAGGGTAAACAATCGGGCTATTTTTTTTTATTCAAAAATCTTATTTCGATGACTCAACTTAATATGAACGAAATGGTGAAACACACTGAACTACGAAGCATGGCACCATGTTTGGGTAATTTGACATAAACAGTCACTAAATTCCATAGCAATAAATCATAAATTGACCAAGAAAAAATACTTTCTTTTTAAACAAAAATTGTGTACAGATTTAATATATTCAATGAGAAGTATAAATTAAATATTTTCTAATGAAAAAATGTAAAATTATGAAATATGTACGAATCAGGTTCATTTATAGTCTACTACGTAATGATGAAGTAGTACTATAATGAAGAAATTTACAGATATACGTACCGGATATAATATTCATGAAAAGGCATGCAACAAAATGAATACATCAGCACATTTGTGTCATTACAGAGTATATCCGAGAGTAACAATTGTAAACTAGAGAAATATTTACAATTAATGCATGAAAAATACACCTCAGTGAAACATTTATGGCTCACTGACTTTACATTATTAACATGACATTATCTCCCATGGTTTAATGTTAAACTTGTACAATTGTAACCTATATTGAATTAACACACTGATATAAGTATGGAAAAAGATATAATGAATTTTATATTTTGTTTATTAATATCAACTTGTAAAAACTCAGTGTAAGTCATACATCTTTACTTTATTTACGGCAGAAAAAATGGACTTATTCCGTATGTTATCCTCAAATTATCAATATTGATCTTTGTAACATATTTCACATCACATAATGAAACACTAATTTAAAAGAATGAAATTTTAATTTCTATTCCTCTGAAAATGAGTCAAGGATGCACAAAATCCCATTTTGAAAAAAGTTATAAAGCTGAATGCAGGAAAATATGAAAATACAGTCAGAATGCGAAAGTATGTAGACGAAAAATATAAAATATTGCATCATAAAAGTGGCCCCAGGCCCTTACTAACCACTGGCTATCACAGTTCCATCAAAACTGACCATTTCCTGTCTCCCAGTCAGAACAAGCTGAATCCCCCCAGGTCCATACAACTTATTTACTTCCTCCAGTCAGAGCCAGCCTCACAATTTTATCATAATTGACACCTCCCAGTTAGAACTAGCTAATTATATTACCCCCTTCCAATCTTGGCCAAAGAAGCAAACTGACCCCCTACCAGTCAAGAGCCAGTGGTCAGTCTCGGAATGTTCACACTATTCCCTGCTTTATTCACAACCAGATTACATAAGAACCATCATAAATCCTCTTGATTATATTTTCATGTCAACTGATAAAATTCATCCATTTTCAATTTTTATATCTTGTATTATATGTTTGTTCTGTATAAACACAGCATATTGTTTACAATGGAAGTATACTTCGATATTATGAATTTTAATATGAGTTACAACTGTTACATTATACACTACTGCTATGTTCATTACCAGCAACATAAGTCATTACTGTCTGACTTTAGTATTTGTCCCATGGCTTTGAAAGACCATTTTACGAGAATGTCCTCTGTACAGTAACACTGTATGGTCACTTCTAAGTCCCACGGATGCGTCACTTTCGCTTTATAGGTATCAATGCCTATTTGACAGGTTACTTCAGCTAGTTAAGGTTCAATGCCCATATGACGTCAGTTCCACCAGTTAAGGTATGGATGCCCAGTGGACGCTGGTCAGTTCCGCTACACGTAGGTTGGATCCGGGTCATCATTTATGCCAGTGAGTGGCTTTGACTGGGACCTGAAATACACAGATGCAGAAATTAGTGACAAAACACACTAACCATTGTTTATACATGTGCATAAATATTTTAAATAACAGTTAAAACGTTGCCTTTATTTCAATTTTGAAGGACTGATACTAAGATTTATATGTAATCTTTGTGTGGCGGTTTGTGTATAATTGGGCAAAGTTTTGTGCGATTTGTGCAAATATAAGGTACAACCATATAGGTTGGGAATGTTTCTTTACAGTTCAACTTATTTTGAGTTTAAGATTTATTTCATATGAATCAACAACATGGACCTTTATGATAAAATTATCATGAACATAATTTACATTTTATTAAAAAATGCTTGGGTCATATTTTCAAAGAATGTATGACAATATATTCTACGATTAAGTATTTCAATTGAACATTATAAAAAAAAGTTTGTTAAATAAATCAACTTCACTTCTAGTTTCCAAATTAATAAATATATATATTTTAATTTTTCAATCATCCATTATGTGCCCTATATTATATACGGTAAACATCTAAAACAGCCAATTTTTTTATATAACTATGTATTATCTATTACAGCTTATGTACTATAGTAACTTTTAATGATACTGTATAACTATAATCATGGCTTAAATCTACTCTAGGTGAATCTAATGATTCAGTACTCTATTTGAAATTGATATACCTTCATAAAATTTCATATAAAAAACTGAGTTTGCATGCTTGAAGAAAGCTTTCTATATTGTAGTGTTGGAAATCGGTTCCAGTTTGACTATCGATAATCAAATCCACTCAAGTAACTGATTATCGATAGTACAATCGATTTCTGACAATACCTTAATTGCAGTTCTATTCTTGTACAATGATTTCTATGCTTATGTTAAGTGCAAGTTTGAAGTTATTTAGTGTTGTTTTTGCATCCGCCATATTGTTAAAGATAACAACTAAACACTTCCAAATGTATGATAAACTGAAAGGAGAAAATTATCGGAAATGAACCAAACACAAATAACGAGTGGAAGAAAAACAACTCGCAGGCAGGTTAAATAGATGATCGATAATAACCAAATTCAATCGATTGTCACCAATTTCAGGCCATACCAATCAATTTCCAAATATAATCGATCATCGGAACATCACTTCTACATTGACCAAGAAATTATCAATGAATTAACAATTTCTAGTACTATCATAAAATATAGTATGTATTTAATCAACTGGCATCATACTAATGCTTAAGCTATAAAAATATTAATAAATGACATGCCGAAAGGTCTAAATATTGTATAACTAAGTATGCAGCTAGTTTTACCATCATGTTAGATAGTTCAGATCTTGCGGAACCTAAAAGTCAAAGTTACACCATGCAGTATGTTTCAGGCAATATGGTCAAGCCTTTCATTCTTTGAGATTGTTGTTATACATGTTTCTATATTATGCATTCATAACGCATCTAAACAGTTAAATACATGAAGCTTAACGTTCTCAGAAATGTTTATACATGAATAATTGCATTCATAAAGCATCAAGACAGTTGAATACGTGGTATACAGGTAAAATTGCTGATTACTGACACAAACTGTTAAAGAATATTGACCAGTACAAATTTCTTTCGAACAAAATCATCTTCATTAATATCATACTCCTTTTAAAAGGAAATTAATAATCATCCAAAAAAGTGTCAACATTTTGTTACAAACACTGTCTATGCAATTGTTCACTTCATCAACTCACTAACAGTCACACCCTACTGTCAAACAAGAGGGCGATGGAGGCAACACCAACCCTCGTCTGTTATTTTTTAAGTGAAATTATTAAAGCCAGAGTTATGGGCCTTGCTATACTTGTTCATATTGTCTCTGCCAACGTGTGTACCAGTAGTTTCATTTGAATATATTCAATGGTTTTTAAGGTAAAATTATGTTTAATATTTTGCACAACGACAAACTAAGGAGACCAAAGTATTTACAATGATCTTGACTGTTTTTTCCTCGCAGAAAAGACAAGATAAAAAAGTGCCGGGGCTAACTTGCAAAATGCATATAATGTTGCATACAGGATATAGATTCAGGTTAGGTAATCTAGGTGACAAACATTAGTACTACCTTCCATAGTCGGTCTAAATATACATGAAGAAACATGACTTAGTATTAAACACTTCAATTCAGCCTCAATACTGTTCAAAATGATTTACACTAGAGCCTGATTTTGTTATTTAACATTATTTGTATAAAATGGTATATGGAAAACCAATGAATTACACACAGCCTACATCTAAGCCCTGATTGAACATCTTTTGAGCCACCAATTAAGATAATAATTTTTAGACATTTAGTAGTGATAAATAAATACAAAACACATTTAGTTTAAATAAAAAATAGTAAGTTGACAAGTATTGGAAAGGGACTTTATACAATGTACTGTTTATAATTAATTATATAAGACACCATAACCAAATATTCAACCAGGTTAATACATGGACCAATGGCAATAACATACAGGTATACTTATTAACTTAAGGCAGATATATGAACAAGATGTGTCAAAACCCATGAAACTGATTATAAAAGGTTACATCAAAGCATTGTATGTTCATTGTTACCCACCTTGATCAAGCCTTTCTTTCCAAAATTGCGTATGTCCAACATAAGTTGTTCCCTAGGGTCTAGTTGTCTGTCAAACTTTTTCTGTTTGGGCTTGCTGTATTTGGCATCTGCCTTGCTGGGTTTGATTTTAGTGATAGGTGCGGGGGCAGGGGGTGGGGGAGGGGCAGCAGGCTGGGCGTTTAACACTGGAGAGGTCTCCTGCCGAGGGGAGTGAACCCGCATAGTAGGCATCTCTGGAAGAGGGGTGGAGGTCTGGAAACCCGTCTGCTGGGGGGAGGCACTTCCTACAGACTGGGGTGGGGTTGACAGTGCCTGGTTTGGGATCTGAGCTTGCTGGGGATGAACTTGCTGGGCTGCTAGTGAGTTCTGCAGAGCTAAGCTAGCCATGCTCTGTTGCAGCTGTAGCAACATTTGCTGCTGCATTTGTATCTGTAACTGCAGCTGCTGAAACTGTAAGCTAGACTGGTCCGCTGGTCCACTGGTAGTGAGTTCTGGGGAGGCAGAGTTAGCAAGCAGCTGCTGATTGGCCAAGAGCTGGTTCTGCCACTGGGCCATCTGATCCTGCATAACACTATACTGGGCCTGCAAGCCTGCGTCTCCCTCCTCAGACCTAGGGGACGGCTCCGGGTTCCCAGCTCCCTGGGAGAGGCCAACCTGAGAGGAGGAGGAATATGTTGTTTCCTGTGGGGGAGATTTCACTGGTGTCCTTTCAGCGGGAAGAGCAATCATTGATATTGACTTCTCTTCCATAAGATGCTCTGCTTCACCTTCAGAGTTTGGTGTAAAGCTAAGTTCTGAACACTTGTCTTTTACACTTATATCTTTAGTGTATTCTTCCTCCTCCTCGTCATCATAGAAGACAGGCTCCTGATTCACAACTGAAACAGAGGCTGGTTCAATTGTTTCTTGCATAGCATAAGCTGGTAACGCCTCGTAAGAATCCATATCTAAAGAACTACGAAACTCTATCCTATAATTTACTTTTGGCACATCACTTTCCCTTTTAGGCTTTGCGGATTGGTTTGGGTCGGTTGCACTGAAGTCCATGTTTGACAATTCGTCTAGTGAAATAACGAACTCTTCCTTCTCGTGCACCTCAGGCTCAGCAGGCTGATCAACAGTCTCACTAACTTTCTCTCCACCATTTTCAAGCTTAATATCTCCAAATACCTCATGCGGATGAACACTAACAGAATGAGCATGCTCTTTTGGTGATTCCAGATCCGGTATTTTCCTCGGACTACCAACATCCAGATCCGGCTGCGCAGGGAAATATTCTATAACTTCTTCAGTTACGAAACTCTCTTCATCTGATGAGTCAGATTTCTGCCCATTCTGGAAATCAGCGGGTACAGTGTCTACTGTAAATTCATATGTGATTTCAGCTGATTCCCGGTTACCCTCGTTGGTTCTGTCGATGGCGAGGGAATCGTGATTGGCAGCCTCTCGCTCCCTGGACGAAGCGTCACTGCTAGATGTCTGAAAACAGGAGGGAAGCTTAACAACAACTGGGAAGACATGGTTTGTTGCTGCAAGGCAATTGGTAAACGATCTTGGTAAGGATATAAAGGACTTATTTTATATATAAAGCCTGCAGATGCAATACATGCATGCTGAGAAGCAATTGTGCAAAAGCAAAATTTGTATAAAGATCATATTTGACCATCATTTATATAACAGTTTAGCATTCAACCACAAACAGTGAATGACTTGTGCGTCTGGATGGAAAATTTATCTGATTATACATTTTACAATGAATATCAATTAAATATACATAGCATACCACTTTAGTTGTAAAATACTTGTGTGAATTGCCATTAAGGGACACAATGTAACAAAATGGAGATTCAAGAGGCAATGTGAAAAATCCAAAAAACAAAACGGAAAAAAAGACCTTTTAGGTTCTGTGAAAAGCTCCTTTTATATGCAAGTCTACCCGCACCACCTTTCCTCCCATCCCATCCACTTCCTTCAATCCCAAGCTCCCAATCCTCTTCCCCCACCCCAAGCTCCACATCCATTTCCTTCAATCACAAGCTACCAACCCTCTTTCGCCACCCCAAGCTCCACATCACCTTCCCCCACCCTATGCTACACATCCCCTTCCCCCACCCAAAGCCCCTTCCTTCAATCCCAAGCTCCCCTTCCCCCACCCCAAGCTCCACATCCCCTTCCCCCACCCCAAGCTCCACATCACTTTCCTCCCAGCCCAAGCTCCACATCCCCTTCCCACCACCCCAAGCTCCACATCCCCTTCCCCCCACCCTAAGCTCCACATTCCCTTCCCCCATCCCAAGCCTCCCATCCCTTCCCCCACTGTAAGTTTCCCATCCCCTTACCCCATCCAAAGCTCCACACCCCCTTCTGCCTATCCCAAGCCTCCCATCCCTTCCCCCACTGTAAGTTTCCCATCCCCTTACCCCATCCAAAGCTCCACACCCCCTTCTGCCTATCCCAAGCTCCCTATTCCTAATACATGAAATATTACCTGCATATAGTTTATTGTTAAAACTCAGGTCAGTAGATAATTAAGTGTGATGTCATGGCCTGAACAATTAGGAAATTAAAAAATGATTGATTCACATACACCAGTAACAAAAATAGAGTGCAAGAAACACTAGGCTTTGATTGGCCTGTTTGAAGCAATGAGATATAACTGTGAATGGAACACTACACAACATACCTGTGATCTCTGTGAAGTCGGTCCTTCTTCCCCGCCCTCCGCGGCCAGGCTTGAAATATGCGCCTTAAACTCCGGCATAGCAGCATTTAGCTCATCTGAAAAAAGGGGTTGGAAAATTAGGGGCTGTTGTTGTACACTATTAATTGATCAGATGATATTACAATAATTAGGAGCCACCTGTTAGACACCATTCAATTCCGATAACATAAGCTGAGAAAAAAAGGTGACGTAAAATTAAGGACTTGATGTTTTGGTGGCAGCTTCACTTTTTTCATTTACACATGAAGAGTCAAATACCATCGTTTGCAACTGAACTTAACATATTGTACAGAAAAATGTCAATCAGGTAATACAATCACATTCAAAGCCTCATTTTGCAACAAGGTGACAGTAAATGTACCACCCCAAAAGTAGTTCTGAACAGGATGTTTTCAGCTCTTCAAAGAGGTTCATTAGTAACTGCCCCAACTCCTTTAAAGCTACAATTGAAATAGTTGGTTGATGTAAAACCAATCCCAACTTAACATATATGGATGCTTTGCAGGGGGATATGACCCCCCCCCCCCCCCCCCACTCTTTTAAGTAGTTAGTTAATGGTGAAGCATCAAAGTATATGCCAAATCTCTGATTACCCCAGTTGCTTTCCTTTGAAGTTCGAAATCAATTAACAGGCTTTAAATGTTGCACTTTATTTGAAACTCACTTGTCGGTTTGGTTTGCACAGACTTAAAGCCATGATCACTCAATGCATCATAGACTTGAAATGCTAATTTCATTTGCAAACATTGGTCTAAAGGGCAGTACAGATAACAGCCATAACCAAAAACATTAAACCTGTACATTATTATCTATAATCACAGCACCATGAAACATTTAAAACATGTTATAATAAATACCAATATATATAATTATAGTAATAATTCAATAATAAAGTGTACTATAATATCATTTTCTGTAACTTATTAAAGACACTTAATTAACCTCCGGAGTTCTTATATATATATATATTATTCCTATATACTCATTTAAGTTTTGTATATAAAGATTGAACTTTTTTTTATATTTTATAATGATTTTCATGCTTAAATATGTAACAATTATGCATCATTGTTAAATTTTATATTTCTAAATATTTTAAGTAAATCATATTTTTTACATGCAGATTACAGTATATGAAATAAAAAATTTACACAGTCTTTAAAAATTGCATGCTTAAACAAAGCATAACCAACATAAAAGAATTAAATTTATAAATAGAGAACAATAAAAAATATTCGGGTATGAATATTAGGAACAACAAAATAAACACACTTAAAAAGAACATCTTTGAGAAATGTTAACATTTAAAAACAAGTGTTAAACAAATTACCCTTATAATGAAAAGTATTACATGTCAGGATGGATTTCTATATACATCATAGTTATTGTGTGCTCTAAAATTAAACAATACATAATTCTAAATATAACAGCAAAAAAACAACACAAAACAAGAATGCTGCTGAGCAAAAGCCAGTGCTGCCCATTATTTTAAAATCAAAGGGGTGTAACTCAACAATTCTTAAAACCAGAGTTGTGGGCCTTGATATACATATGTGAATTCAAAGTCCCAAGCAACGGGTAAACCAAGTTTCATATTAATATCTTGAATGGCTTTTTGAGTTGAACAGTCTCGCTTAAAGCTTGTGCAACAATGATGCTACTGATCAGACCCTGGCACCAACGCTATGTCGGTTACTCACAATGCCTCAACTTTTTCTTAAGAAAAAAGACAAGCAAAAAATTAAAAGCAAAACTATTCAAATAAAGTAGCAAACTAGCCTATAAAGTTATTACAGAAGTCTTATAAGGAAATAAAAAGTGCATGACTCTGATTGATAAAGATATCTGTTGTAAGCTAGAAGCCATAATCTGATCTGTCTGACCTCTAACAGAAGTTGTAGAGAAAGAAGGGGGAAAGAAGAAAACATTCTAGCGCTATAGAGAACATTTATAATTATTAATAACAAGGATTTTTTAAATGTTTTTTTTAAATATAAAACAAAGGTATTTATCAAATGTGAAACACACACACACTGTATTCAAGTCTGAAATAAAAAATAACAAGAGAAAAATGTGAAGAGAAAGAAAATATTGGTTTTACAATCATATTAATGAGGACCTTTTTTAAGATCCCTTTTTTGCAATTCTGTTGCTCAGTCAAGCATCAATATGCATGTTGGCATGATGAAATTTTAAACAATCAAATTAAATATTGAATTTCAGAAGATAAACTGTGAAACGCCAAATGTATGAGAGTAAAACCAATTTTGGAAAGTTAGGTAATTTCCACTCCATTTTCACATTCCAAAACTAGCAAGCAATCTTGAGACACATGGACTGGCTTATGATTCATTCCTGTAAGTTTACTACTTCCTTCATTGAAACACTATTTATCTATTTAACACATACATTTTTCATTTAGCAAATATAATCATTATTATTTGAATTAAAATAAACTTCATTGATGTTGGTCAGAAAATACTAACATCAGCTTTTGAAAATTAAATTTTAACTGTATTTCGGTCTTAAAAACAGACAGGACGATGAAAAAAATCATTTTTTGATAAGATATAAAAACCTTCTTGTTTAATAAAATGCAGGCCGTTTAGGTACGAAGGTACAAACATCACTCCCAAGATTCTTGAAGAAATCACCATCAGAACTTAAAATCTTGAAATAACTATACATTGGTCAGATTTTTCAGAACTTTTTTAAAGTAAACAACATTTCTATTATCATCATTGTTAACTTCAAATCTTTACTGCTCTGGAAGTCTAATGGATACACTTGTGATCTACAGTCTTTCTAACAAGATTGGAGACAATCATCTCAGCTATACCCGTTTTATTAAAATAAATAAGCACATCATTACAAAAGTCACATTTAGAAGTTAACAACGATTTTGTTAACTTTAAACTTTAACAACAAAAGGCAGTCCATGTGTCTTTGACGTCAATTCAGTAAGTGAGAGAGAAAGTGCACCACACTACATCTCCTATAGGGATACCTTGAACGCTATTATCACCATGTTCCGAGACATTATCATCCGTGTCAATGCCCAAAGCCTCCTCCCCCATGGCTATAGTGAGTTTGAACGCTTGGCTCAGATCTTCTATTGTGTTTATGGAGGAATTGCTTGACATGCTGTCTCGACGACTAGAAACTGTGTGTTAGAAACACTCACTTTATATTGTGGGCCGTAGTTTTGTTACTGGTCGTTACCTGGTTGGTAAGACCAATTTCAAACATGACCAAGCTCTTTTGCCTATTATTTTTATTCTACTGCATGGCTGTTACAAGCATTCTTTATATTAATAATATCTTTTCATTCCAAAACTGTGTTGCGTACATTTTAAAGTTACGGTTGTTACTTGTTGTACACTTTTGATCATGCCATTTCCTCCAATGCCTATATTTTCAAATATGATTAAAAACACTTTTTCACATAACATAAGTTACATGCAGTTTAAAGGTCATTCAATTCCATCGTCAGTCAAGTTACCAAAATAGTCATCAATCCACATTTTCAAAATTCGATCAATCAAATAGTTACGTTACCATGTAATATTCATTCACACAATCTCAAACATTTACATAATATAAAAGGATACCACTTAACCTTTTGACATCACCCAAAACATTTGTGTTTTAAGATTTAATCAATGCATTAAGCAGGCAAGCAGCTCACTTAACAGATTTCTACTTGTGTTACATAACAGGAACTCTAACGAATCTTGTCAACATTCTTAACAAATCATGCACACCTATTTCTGACCAAAAACAGCCATAAAAGTTTTGTTACATCATGTAAAAGCCATGTTTTGGTGAGTTTAGTATCTCTTCCCTCATCCTAGGCATGCCTTTGAAGTGTGAAGGTTATAAGCACTTCATATCGTTCCCCAAATGTATTACATGATTACAAGACTGAACAGCGAGGTTCTCAGGCGATATCGACACAGACAGCAGAAGTTTAAAACATAAATACATCTATGTCAATTTTGAAAATGAACATGTAAAATAATTACAAATCATGGGGGCTGTTTTATCATGACCCCTTGCATCTGTTTTCCTTCATTGATACACATTTTCACTCCTCTATCCATAGCCTCGTAGATAGGCCTTTTAAAGGATAAATAACATGGGTATTAATGGCCTCTTCTCTAATGAAATCTCTTTTAAGGTATGGTATTTCTCCTAGGATTTTGATGAAACTGCCCACTCACAGTGTTACAATTTTAAACATTCTTATTCAGGCACAAGTTTTCAAATTTCATGCTTTAGGTGATCTTGATGTAGCCATGACCGAAAAAACATTTTTTTCACAAATAGAACCTGCACTTAACCAGTTGCCAGTTGACCCACTTGACCAGTTGCCAGTTAACCCACTTGACCAGTTGCCAGTTGACCCACTTGACCACTTGCCAGTTGACCCACTTGACCAGTTGACCAATCATAGGATTAAATTTTGTAGTATATAACAGCCCATGGTTTGCATTTTCAAATGAATAAGCTGGAAAACCTTGGCGTCTGAATTGTTCCATCCAGATACTTGGTCAATTTTATTCACAATAGATACTTGGAAATCTTATAATTTCAATTTTGATTTGATAATGTATTAATATTTAGACCATTCTGCTGTCTTATCATGCATGCGGTTAGTTTGTTGGTATACCAATGTCAGTTACCCCATACAATATTGTTGCACAATAACGCTCACATACATGTACGACTTAAAATATCAATACAAGGTCTTTTACAATAGTCAGACAAATCACAACATTTGGAAGCGAGATTCTTTAACTCTATTGTATACTTTGATTTAAAAGATTTTATCATAAAACTCAATTAAAGGGCTTCATTGTATTCTGCTACTTTCATCAACTATTGAACTCTAATTTTTGATACATATCACAGAAAGCAATTTCCCTCCAACAATGGACTCCAGTCATCAAAATTAGTCTTTTGGATGAACAAGCCTGAATTTATATATTACTGCTTGGCATTACATTTTAGACCAAGCCCTGCTGTATAAAATCCAGAATTTGAGCAAGCCCAGAAAGCATTTTAACAGTGCAGGGCTTGCGGGCTTGTGCTAATTTCGACCACTTGGAATCAATGTATCCTGTTAGGTGTATTATGGTACGGAGAAATGGTATACATACTAGATTTAGGAGAGGATTTGGAACTGCTAGGAGCACTGGATGTTGTACTGTCTCCTACACCTGAAAAAATTGGTTCAAAGGATTCAAAAATATACATGTGAAATGTTTAATATATATCCCCCTATATTTCAATCAATGATCTGGAGACTGATAACAAAGTATAACAACAATATTTCTCTGCTAACGCCTGGGGCCCACGTCATAAAAATTACTGGGAAGGAACTGGTATCTAGGAGTGACGTCCAACAGTATTACTACACTGCTGAAATTCTCACCTCGGTATGAAATCCCTAGAAATGAATATGAGATGGCGCCAAGAAATCCAAGAATGGGTTCTTTAATTTCACTATGTGTTTTGCAAATTGTGTATAACTAGACCTGACTTGTTCTTCCATGGAAACATTTCTGAATCGCGATGTAATGACAGAAATAAGGTTGCTAATTTTTTATTCATTTTTTTTAAAGCATCATATGGAATTTTCTAGGAGCAGAAAGTGTACATGACTTTTGATGTTCTATTTATAAATTATTGAAGTTATATCATGTTCGTACCTATATCTACAGTGTGCGTGATCATGTTGATGTTTACTGGCTCTGAGTCCTCCGGTGGGGGTTCGGAGGGAGGGGGTGGGGCAACAAAGGTGGGGGGTCGCTGACGATGGTTCAAGTCCAGTTCCCCGTCCTCACTATGCAGGGAACTTGTCTCCATCATTGCCAGGCCTGGTTCCCGGTCCGTGTCAAAGTGCTCCTCATCTTCGTCGGAATCATCGATGTTGAATTTCATTGTAACTTCCTCCATTGCTTGTAAGGCTGAGAGCTCTTCATCTATAAAAGGGAGGAGGGACATGAAAATATTAAAGATCAAGGGATAAAAGAATGATAGAAACCTTAAATATTGCACTGTTAATTGGATCATTGAGATCACTAATTAGAAAACCAAAATCTATCAGGGCCTTTTTACCAGTTATGGGGAAAGACACCCTTGCCCTTTTTTTAGGAAAAAGTGTGATTTTAGTACTTTTTCAAACATTTAGGAAAACAAATGGAGATTAATATAAAAAAAGCAATAAATATATCACTCAGAAACATCATTAATTTTAACGAATCGTGAGAAATTATCATTACATCAAAAAATATTAAATAAATTGTGTTATTTCAGAGGCTTTCATTGGGGAAAAAGCAGGGTTGGCTCTTCATGGTGAAGTAGCCGGGTACTGGCTACAGCATTTAAGAAGGGTATAATATGGCCCTGAACCCTGAACCCTGATAACTGGAAAATTTATTAAGTTTTCAGATATTTTAACATTTTTCATAAAAGTAAATAGACACATTTTTACATAAAAAGCTCAGCTTACTTGGATAAGCATTTTTTTTTCCACATTCTTTGTTAACTTATATATATATAAATACCATCTTAATCAAATCAATAGTTTATGTTTCTAACTATTTTTCATAAGTATATTTTTAAGATTAGAATAGGCAAAAGCAGTAAGTCTATTCTACAGAATCAAAACTAAATTGGTCTCTTTTGCAATTAATTTAAAGTAACAAAATGGCAATGCCACACTTGAGCATCTGGCTAGTAACAAAACCCGGGTTCAATTTTCCTACCCATAGCTGTGGCCCCACAGGGTGGAGGGCGCTCTCCAATGTTAGTGGTAGCCTGGGTGGTGGTCGGTTGGGCAGGCTCAGGCACGGCTGAAATCACAACACACCACACTTGTGTGAAATTGTGCTTGTTAGTACGGGGTTAGGGAGAATTAAGTAAAACACACCCTAGACTACATGCTATATATACGATGATTCTTCTATTAATGGCTTGTAATAACTACATTGACATATCGTGCAAAGATTGAAAAAATATACAGTACAAGTAAGAGGTGGTTATTATGCTCTCAACTCCAAAAGGAAAATGTGAAAATGATGAATTGTGTTTGAAGTAAAATATAATTATGTGCATTGTGAAAATCATAAACTGATATAAAACATTCCCAGATTTTTTTTTTAACATTCAAAATATCATGAATGTTCAGACTGAACCTAGTCGAATTGTTCCAAACAGAATTTGAAATCTTTCAAGACACTACAACCCATTATAAATTATATAGGAAATATCGAGCACAGCAAGTAAAACTCCCACTGCATAAAACGTGATAACAACCAAGTCTCCCACGGGCTGAGAATTTTTCTCTTACCGGTCATGCCAGGAGGGGGTAGTGGAGCCCGCTTCTTTTTCCGATTGAGTACAGGAGGTCTTTCTGGCTCCGCACTGGAATCTCGAGAGCCTGGTATCTGACCTAGATTCCGCGCCCGCATGGGCGACATATCCCGAATCCCACTGTCACCATTAAAGTGCTCTGCACTGTCTATAGAGGTAGTATCCAAGGTGGTTTGTAAATTATCTGTTTTGTTCGCGTCGGGCGAATCAGCACCACTAACTGTTAGTTCATGATAACCACTTGAGTCTGAACTATTCCGAGAATGATTTTTTTTTCAAAGGAAGACGCACTTCTGAAACATCCTCAATACGAGGCTCATTAGATTGAGGTTGCACGTTAATCTCCACCTGAACTGTTCGTGGTTTTGCGGCGATGTGCGGCGGAAGAGGTGCAGCCCGTTTTTTCCCGCCCTTTTTCGATGGCGCCTCTAACCCACTATCCGACTTTGCTGATAATGCTAAATTTTCATTCACTGGTAACAAGCCAGTACTTTTACGAAAGTCTGAGTATTTGTGTAGATCGCCTGTTGTGTTTCGGAGGTTGAAGTGGTCAAGCTCGCCTGAGTCCGCGTGCATTGTGTGGGGGCGTTGCCTGGGTTGTTGTTGGCCTACATTAAAACTCTCCGCCTTTTTCGGCCTTGATCTCACATCCTCTATCTCTGAAGAGGTCTGAAGCTGAAACATTGAGACAAGTCATCATATCAAAGAGAGATTGTT
Source organism: Mya arenaria (assembly GCF_026914265.1). NCBI lineage: Eukaryota > Metazoa > Mollusca > Bivalvia > Myida > Myidae > Mya > Mya arenaria. Next base: position 6,655,906 of record NC_069122.1, read on the forward strand.
TTTTAGAACTTCACATAACATTTTTTGTTTAAAAAAAAATCTAAGATAACATTTCAGACTTTATCATTTGTCTTTATCTTTAATCTTTATTATTTTACAATGATTGTGAATAAATTTATTACATCATATTAATCACTCTCGTTGGCACGATTTTACACCCGAGTGTGGTCTTTTGTTGTGGGGGAAACCCCAGCACCCCGAGAAAACCAGTACTTGGTAAGACTCATGTCATAAAAAAAGAAATAGATATATGTTCCATTGTGTTTATTAGTTAAAATGCGATTAACATGCCATTTCTGTCATTTTGTCAGTGTTGTTAAAACTTTTTATGTAAGCACATTTTTTTTTCAACACTGAAGTTCATTTATAAGAGTAACGATTTTTTTTTATTTCCTTGCACTAACCTGTCACATCTTATTTTTCCTCCTGACCCAACACTTTTTTTTCCTGTAGAGTGGATTTTCCCCCATAAATTCCCAAAACACGAGCAATTTTTGAGTGAACATGTCAAAATCCAACCATTTTATACGTAAAATTCTCTACAATTTAGTGATATACCCCGATATAGGTGTTTGAAAAATAATTCTGGTTCTAAAAAAAATATGGAAAAAAGTAATGCCTACCTACCAACCATATTTATTTATTTCGATGCTAGAGGAAACAAAGAATTGTTCTTTTCCCCTAATAATAAATCTTTCAACATTTCTCACCTTGAACTTCTTCTCCTTTTTGCTGAGCATTGAAAAGAAGCCTCTTTTGGCCTTCTTCTCGCCGGCTGATGGCATGAAGGGGGCGTTGTCACTAGGTCTCGGCTCCTTGGATTCACTCCCGGACTTTGCCGCGGCGTATGCTAGGTCGGGCATTGAGCGGGCTTCAGCTGCTCGCAATACAGCTGTGGAAAGTGTAAATGATTTATATGGAGTTACACGATGCAAAATATTGGAGATCATGCAGTAAAAAAACCCAACCTTTATGATTAGGCTCATATCTCTGACAATGATATCATATTTAACCATAACAATCAAAACTGGAAAAAAAGATCAACATGTATTCTTCTTATTAGTATTATAATAAATACAAATTTAGATTTCAATATAAATTGAATATTAATTTAGTCTTAAATTAAAGTTTATATACTATTCAGTGTCCTGAAGGAGGTTTGCAAATATATGTATCATAATCAATAACCAATTGCTTCAGTTTTACTACAAATGTGTCATCAGTATAAGAATAGGTGTCGGGCCATTTTCAATTACCATCTTAGATTTATCTTAATATTAAGAATAAAATCCAAGAATTTTGATTTGACTGTAAAATAAAATAGACTAAATGGAGTCTCTGAGGTATATATATAAGGATGAGAATAAAAACTATATTGAATACAGCCCCTGAAAGATGGCTTCTATTTCTTTTTTCATCTTGTGAGATTTGCAAAAGGCCATTTTACCACTTTTTTTTAAAACAACAACAAATAAGTATACTTCACCTACCTACTGACTCGAAATTGATTTCGTTCGATTTAAGATCACCGACACTTGTGCTGTCATCTACAGAACTGGAGGGATCCGTTGGCAGAATAAACAAATACTGGGTCGGGTCAAAGTTCTTCTTCGCGCAAATGATCGACCGCACCTCGCCGAGCGACTGTTTCGGGCTTATACGAATAACCTCCTTCTGGTTGCCTGGCAGGTTCACCGTGAACCGATACGTCATCTGAAAAAGACATGGAGTGGGTAAAATCAATGGTCAAGCAGTTGGTATACAGGGGGTCGTTTCATTTAAGGATTTTAGTCGTAACGTCAATTATCTGAAATTTGTAAAAACAACATAAATGACAACTCATTGATAATCATTGTTTAGATTTTCTCAAATTTGTGATCATGTTTAATACTGACTAAAGATCATTTTAAAATTAAATATTTAGTAAAAAAAAACATGAAAATACAACATTATAATACAATTTCATTTTACGACTAAGGTTTTTATTGAAACCACCCCCTGTTACTTAATTATGAACTTTACTAATGACAGTCTGCAGAGATGGTTGAGTTATCTGTTTGGAATGACATTGAGAAAGTTGGGTCATTTAGCACAAAATTATCCAGATCTTTAAACTATGACTAAAACAACGTTCAGTTAATATACCATCATGTACAGTGATCAGTGATCATATGGAATGAAACAATGTCATACAAAGTACATGAAGGCTAGAAGAGTTCTTTATAATTTCATACATGTGACAAACGTAGAATCAGGGATCAATTTAATCAACACACGTATCGTACAATCAGTTTTTCAAATGATTGTGAGATGTAATAATGTCTGTTTAGAAACTAAGAACTTTATTGGTCTGATAAGGGAACTGTTTCAAAAATCTTTAATCTGTATTTATAAACGTCACAAATGGTAAAATGTTTTATTTTTTGTATATCCTCAACTTTAACTTCATTTTCAATACTCCCTGAAGTTCAATTCACTCCAAAAATAAATAAAGTACTGAAATATGAAAGTTAGATTATTTCAATTTACGACTAAAATTGAGTAAGAACTTTATTGAAACGAGCCCTGATATTTTGTCTTTCTCTCATTGAGAAGACAATGGCCCCGCCCCTCATTGCTTACCCATGTACAACAGTCCATCATACAGCCATCAAATCACACTGTGTCAGAGATTCCTTGCAAATTCTCCATGTAAAAACAAATATAACCCACATCCAACATGAACCTTCTCATAATTCCAATAATTGGATCACAATTTACAGTAATGTATCTCCTTAATATTCAGGTATCAATTAATTCCTTTTAATATCATATTGGAGTCGGAATAAAATCAATTTCTCTGCAAATGGACATCTTTTCCTCTGAGATCCATTAGTTTTATTTTCTAAGTTAAATGTCACATTCTTTCAAATTCCTATTGTTAAATATTTGTAAACACAAAACTATATACAGGTAAAACCTGATTATCGAACATGTATGATTTTCAAAGCACCTGTTTGAAAGAGACAGTGATTATTATTGGATATCAATAATTCCCTTCTCTTATTGTTAAGCTCTGCTTTAATAATAGATTAAAGATATTGGCTCACACTTCCCACCCTAACCCGAATAAAGAATTAAATCCAGTTATGTCGCCAACATAAATGTAAAGTAGTCCGATTTTGCAATTTTTGGCATAAACAACGTTCTACATGTATCAGAGATAAGGTCATTTTATCTTACAGTTTATTTTTAGGCAATAAAAAGAAATGAATTAATCCTCAAATAAATATACAATGGTACGCCATTGCAAATTCACTGCCAGGACAATATAAAACGTGTTTAAATCTCTGTCCGGGCATTCCAATGGTAGATAAAACGTGTTGTGTTTAAAATGTTCACAACTCCAAAACAATCTGCATATTTAAATCATGGCGATACTTATCATTTGTTTCTTTAAAGTTTCCTATTTTTTGTAAATTTTTTTTGCTATCACAAAAAGTATCTAATTATTCTGTCTTAAATCAACCATTAAAAAATCATTATCAAAAATTGTAAACATAATTAATATTAAAAGCTACAATTACGTAATAGAGAAATAAACTAATATACAATTACTTTAACATCAATTAAAGACTAACATTTTGTAGACTAAATATCTTGATCAAAAGCATTTAAAGAATTGACACGATTCCATTGTTCCAATACATTGATTGATTAGTAATGTATATCATACCAGATAATCAAATATGTCCTTAAGTTGGCAAACGGTTCAAAGAACACAAGAATTCCTGATTTAATACATGAAAGAAGTCAAAACATAGCACACCTATAGCCCTACCTAAATAAGTATGTCCTTAAAGGGGCACAAACAATATTAAGGTTTCACTTCAGAAATATAATTTTTTTTAAATTGAATGCATTATACTTTTTAACTGAGACTTAAATGATAAAAAAAAAATAAAGCATATTATTTGTATACAGATTAAAAATATAAGCAATATTTTGGCACTTTTTTAACTCATGAATTTATAGCCACGTCGAAAGTCTTAGTTGAAAACTGTGATTTATTCAGGTTAATATTTTTTTAACTACCGTATATATATACACAAATTTTACGCTTTTTTTTATCCTTGAAGTTAAATGAGTATAACGTAATAATGCATTATTTTTAATATTATTTTTTTTATGCATCCATCAAGTGTGAACCCATACTGTGCCCCTTTAAGTTGGCATACAATGATTCCTGGCCTAATACATGCCTTAGGTCATATTTAACACACCTGAACCCTTCCTCAAAATATTCTGAAGTTAACACACAAGAGTTTCTGACTACATGCTTGAGGTCATATTGTACACGCCTTAATCCCTACCTAAATATATCCTGAAGTTTACAATCAAGAATTCCTGACTTCATACATGAGAAAGTCGGAACATGGCACACAAGTACACCCCTTTATTTATATTTCACCTTCATTTCGATAACCTTTGTTGATAAAACAAAGCCTGTGTTAATAAATCCAATCAGAGTCAATTATTTATAGAGTAAACATTCATTAAGGTGATTTACAGGCTGTTTATGGACCATCATCACAGATGATTACTAGTACAGAAGGTTTATAGGACCATCATTAACTTGTCTGTATATTTTTTAATGAAAAGAGACTGAAAAAGTTGAATCTTAAAGTCATGAGGGATGAACTGTATTACATAAATACAATCATATAAGGGGTGAAAAAAATAATCTTTGTTTCCTCTTACCCCATTGACCCCATTTTTTCCTCCCGACATTACGCTTTTTTTGCATTTTTATAGAAATGCGGATTATTTTAGTAAAGTTATTCCTACCTCATAACCTGCAAATTATTTTTGGGAGATGCAAGTGGAAGCAAAGAATTATCTTTTTGGCCTTGATAATCATAAATATAATCATTAAGTGTTTATACCATTTTAAAATTCTACTCAACTAAGGCTAATTTTTCTGACAATCACATTACAAATGTTGGTGTGAGGGAGTTTTTATGTCATAACAAGAGATAATCAACCCACTTGAAGTTTGATTGGGGGCTGTATTGGGGGCTAATATAGCCGTCAAAACATACAACTTGAGACCAGAGTGAGAAAAAAACACATAGATAACTCTTGGCAGTGAATTATTTATTGGTACTGACTAGTTATCTCCCTTAAGTTCATAATGCCCTGCAAACTAATAAAATACCTTGTTAATTAAATCAAAAGAAAAGATCCATTCAAAATGAAGGCATTTAATTTATATGAGAGTAAATTGGTTGATCTTTTCATTGATTTAATATCATTAACTTATTGTTAGACAATCAACAGCAATTATATTCAATGAATGGCAATAACTCAAAGGTACTGTATTCATTAGCAGTTCTGGTTGTACGCTCACTTTAAAGGTACACTCTCATGTTTTGTAAAATGCACTTCATAAGGAGATTTAACTTATATGCCAAAAGCTGGAATGTTTCATCAAATGTTGATATTTGCTCATAGATTGTCTTTGAAGACCACAATTTTCATTAGCGTTTATAACGCTAAGTAATCACTTAACAGCCTTGTTGTTGCGTGATTGGTTAATTGACATTTATCACGTTATTGTTATCAATGTATTGTTAACCTGTTCTGTTAAAAGGTCAAAATATCTACAACTTTTGTAAAAGACCCGGTGGCCTTGTGGTTAATAGTTGTTTTTTTTCTATTTTGTTTCTTGACTTTACCAGCATGGGTTCCCACCCCACTAAAAACAAAAACAATGCTATAACTTTATTTCAATATCATAGAGTAAAATAATGATTAAAATGTGTTTTCAGATACATAACCAGGAAACTAATTTTTTGTCAAAACATGAGCGAGTCTTTTTTAATGTAATATTTTAAATATGAATAATTTAATAAAGAAGAAAAGGACATAAACGAACAGACATACAGACATACTGATGGACAGACATTGTGAATTGATAAGTCATGGAAGCACATAAAATTGTAAAGACCCCTATTATTTATTAGGCATCTCAAATTTGTCGTTTCAAATTTGGTCCTGCAGGTATGAAGTCAATCAAGGCTGACTTGGAACTAACGTGAAGAAATCATTTCTACTTTCATCTTGATCAACTAATTCCACAGAAATAAATCCGGACAAATGCTGATAGATGATGATTCCATCCGATTGCCTTAATTCCACTTATGGGCCATATACCTGACACAGCTTGCATAACAATCAGCTTAAATACTATTGAAGGATGATATAAGGAAGATTTACGTTTTCAATACGCCGAAATCTGCTCAGACAGGATTTTATTTCACTGTAAAAAAACTAAATTAATTATTATTCTCAGAATTCTTATGTTATTGCAACTCCCTGCAAAATACAGCTGTATCAAAAAATATATATCAAATTTTGTACTTAAAAGTTATAAAAGTAGATCGAATTTTTGAAATTATAAAAGTTTTATAAAAAATCCTTAATGTACTATATATGATAATATAAATAATTATTATTATTATGTTATTCAAGAAAAGAACAAAACTTGAATATGTTTTCTACATCAAAAGACAAGGCATTTCTGATAAGAGAAGAAAACGCTGATAGAGCAAAGAAAAAATACACATATATTTGTCATACACTATGAGTGAAAAATGTCATGAGGAATGTTATGTCAGTACAAAGTCAAATGAAGCATTTAAAATTCAGTCCACAACGTCCATGCTAATGCTGTAATTGATATTCACAAGTTGGCAAGTGTATATCTGGTGCATAATTAAAGGAAGAATAAATACACATTTTATCTCTTAGAAAGCCATAAATGAAAATATGAAATAGATGTTTTTATAATCACTGAAGAAACCATCTATTTTGTAATGCAGGAAGAGTGTGAACTCGGAAGAGATAAAGAACCCCAAAAACCACTGAAACACAAGCACACTGTGCTATTCATTTTTTGTGGTCCTTTTTGTTAATAACTATTAATTAATTAATATGACAGATACATCAATAAACTTTAAAATTAAATTCATCGTGTAATTAATATAATTTTCATTTTGAAATGATTGTACAGGATACATGTGGAATTCTCATTGCATGACTACAAGAGAAGTCATAACATCACAGAAGTTTTCCACTATGAATTTGTATCGTATTGGAAGAAATAATGTTTTATAAAAATAATTAAGTGTATTTGTATACTATATTTGAATGTATGTTTAATGCATAAAAACATTACAAGAGATAATTAAGTTTTTTTCTATGTGACACAAAAAGTTTTAAAGTTTAGAACTATATAAATGTAAAATATTAACAAAGTTAAAAATATGCACGCTATACATTGTTACTTTTAAAGCTGACACTATAAGTAATAAAATCTAAACCATAAAATACAGATGTTTGGTACGGCTTCACAGTGGTAAAAGTTTGTGTTGGTATACTAAGTTCTCACGTACCCACATGTGCACTGATCAAAAGATTATTGTGCTAATGATATTAATACAACACGCACGCGTTCCTGCACTGTACACTTTTCAGGTAACATGATAATACATCACAACTGCGAAAGGAATTCATGACAGTTCATTTGAACTTTTTCTTGATTTTAATGCTTTAATAATCCAGTTAAATGTGATCTATGCGGTTTTAGCGTAACTGCATTATTGGCGTAACTGCGTGTCATAATGAAAATATCGTTAGGAAATTTATCGCATAGATTCTGTTCATAATTTTACTATGCGTAACTCCGTTTTGGCGTATTTTACTGTGTTTCATAATGAAAATATCGATAGGAAATTTATCATATAGATTCTGTACTTCTTTTACGGCCGTACCTAAGCACTCCTAAGTGGTGGAAGTTTTACTTCTAATATATCTTATTATAAAACGGGTCCAAAGTGGTCACTCACCTAATTAAAATCTATTCCATCCGATCAAAAATATTTCACATTATTTTCCTAAACACTAATACATATTAAGAAGTTATTTATTCAGACAAATCTTATACCTTAGTCTAATAACAAAATAGTCTTATGCCTAATACCTAAATACCACTTTATCAAAGTGTTTGTCCCAATCAATGAAAGAATGTGAAAATAGAAAAGTGGCATCTAATACTCTATAGGATAAAAACAACATAAAAGGCAAAGAATGTCAAGTGTGAAATGGACAATAACAACAATGTAATATTGAATAAAATTACTTAATAGCATCATTTTCATCATACATTGGGGGCATAATGAATAAAGAATTTAACTGAATACCGTGTTGATATAATGATTTTTGATAAAATGTCATTTTCTTTAACAAATAGTTCCAATAAGAAAATATTTTTATCATTTTTTTCAAAATATTTTACAGTTTGATTAGAAGTGCCATATTTGTACAAAATTCACAACATGATATATAGAGTCTAAATATCTGTCTACCTGAAAAGTCTTGGAATAAAGAAATCTCAGCTACCTAAAATATTCTAAGTAGAATCTTATCTTCAAATACAGAGTAAATTCCAAAACATACCTTATTTGAAGAAATACAAAACATTTTTAATAATTCCTTTGATGTGAAATTTTAAGGATAAACACTTAACTTCTAATAACGCCTACCTTACAAGTCATGTTTTTTTAAGCACTGAACGGTTACAAAATATCTGCATTTAATCTTGACTTATCCTGGATTAACAGAATATCGGAGTGAGACATGTATATATACATTCTGTAAATAATCTTAAACTTATAAATAAAAACTAATCTATGTGCAAGTGTTATTTAATGTCAAACTGTTTTACAAAATTACAAACCATTACGTAAGCAGGTGCCATTTATAATATATCTCATTTCAAATGTTTCTTACAGAAAAAATTATAACAGCTCTAAAAAATTTACTGTTTCCTGAATAAAAATATGTCACAAAAAAAACGGGAAAAATTAATCACTTCAAATTATTAATAACTTAAAATTGAAATGCTAATGACAACAAGGTATTTAACATATCATAAATTAACACTTTCTTACATGATTGTCGATTTAAGTTTTTCGTGGCCTGCTGGCATAATACAAACAATAACAAGATAAACGATGTTCAGTTTTACATGTATATATATATGTGATGATTCTCGATCTGAACACATCAGTAGATGCTGCGTTCATTGGAAAATATTCGCAATTGCCGAAAGGCCGTTTATTTAAGGAATGGAAATGAAGTGAAAATATTACATAATAAATGAATTTAAACTTCAATTGATCTACTTTACACTTATTACATGGGAAAAACTAAATTCAGAAAACAAGTATGTCAAGTCGGACTTTAAATATCAAAATAGGACCTATTTGATAAAATTCAATAATTGATCAAACTAAATTTAGAAATAAGGCGACACAAAACTAATCTTGTGATTCCCGTTACCCGACTGACCCTATTTCTATTAGTCCCAATGATCCTATTTACTTTGTATAGGCATAAAACAATTATATGTATGATCCCGGATTCATGACCAGAAAAATAGGCTGTTTTCGGTTGGAAAGAAAAACATCTTAATATCAATTATTTCTTGTGCTTTTTCTGTTACCAAAAATTATAAATTAATGCTTAAAAACATCAGTATGATTAAAGCATCACTGGTATTGTTAAGCTAAAGGCCAAAAAACATTTTTAACTTTTAAAAGAAAGAAAATCAAACAAACGAAAACAATATTTTTCAAGGCAATAAAAAAGATATGGTAAGACAGGAAACGGGAAACATAATTTTTTGATATAAAAATGTGGCACCATTATTTGTGATACATTTTATTTATTATAACCTTTCCTGGCCTACAGTACATCTAACAAGTTAGACCCACATTCCTCACTCACTCCGAGGGATAAAGCTGATGTTCGCGAGTTTCCTCAAGGATAGAACAGTTTCCCTCACTAAAATTCCCCCTGAGTTCCTTTGGAAATATTTTTTGTTGGCCTAGTTAAAAGACACACAACTTAACAAAGTTTTGAACAATGTACTTGACCGTTCTCACTGAACTGGTCAGCCACTAAAAGGATCCTTATGGTACTTACATTAAAGGTTTAGCTGTTAAACAAATACACGATACTAAGGCATCAGTTTTAACTTCAGATAATAGCAGAAAAAACAAACAGGTTCAATATAGAGACCATTCTAAATTCAGACTCAAAAATGATTTTTTTTTTGTATATTTACAGTCTAAGTAATAACCATTTTTACTATCATGCACACACAGGCCTAAAAAAAAAAATTGTTTGGTTAGGGTTACATCCTTTTCAAAAATAGGTAGGGTAGGTAGGCTTTATTTTTTTTTTTTTTTTTTTTTTTTTATTAGGCTTTATATAAGAATGTCATTTTCATCATTGGAAAATGGTGTTAAAGTTATCTTCTATATAAGCAATTAAGGTTTTAAACTACATATTGAAAAGCAAAAAAAAAAAGAAAAATATATATATTTTTTTTTTTGAGTTTTTCATTTTTTTTTTTAAACTGACTATAAAAACGATAGGGTCGGCGCCTATTCCGTAGGTAGGGTCGGGTAACCCGAACCAAATGTATTTTTTTTTTAGGCCACACTTCTTTTAAAAAAGAGATAAATTATATTGTAAATTTTTCAATTGAAGCATTTGAGAATTTATTTTTTTGAGGTTATCTGTCAGTCTAAAACGCAGACTAAAAACATTAGTAATAAGGGGCATTGACACTAAGTTTGGCATAAAATAAATCTGTTTTCTTTAAAGATTTATTGGGTTTAATTTATTCTTTTTTTTCAGTACAAGAATAATATGTGGTCTAAATTGTAAATCAAACTTTGCAACTAGGTTAAATAAAAGATAATACTTGTCACTAGCTTCAATTGACTATTTTTTTCGAAAACTTGTCCCTAATTTTTTGAACTGACATAAGGTTATTCCATTTAGAATTGACAATTGAACAGATTTATCAAATATCAACTGACACAAAAAAAGATACTTAACAGCTCATATTTCAACGCGACTTATTGTGTTTTAACTCAAAGGGTGCATTCCAAACATTTATTATGAAATATACTTCAAACAGTAAGTGTAATAAAGGTTGAAAGGCATCCGTCATTTTATTACAAAAGGTAAACTTTACGATTGTATTGCCATATTCCAGCTATGTTAACATATATCATTGTAGATCATCTTTTATTTCAAAACTTCAACAAACACATGCAAAAATAGAACGAGTTCAAAACTTAAAAGGAATATATTTCACATGATATATTGCACTGAAATTAATATTTGAAAGCAGATCTTAGAAATGTCAATAATATTTACTTTAAGACAAGGAAGTTGTAATTAATACATACCCAAAACATTCCAAACCTCATCTTTAATATTATCAACCACTGTAAAATTATACAAGTCATATAAGAGTACATTAACGCACACACAGTTTCTAAGATTCTGGGGGCAGACACACGAACGCTAATTGGTCAATACAAGCCTCTGTCCCCCTGGGGTAAATTATGTACTAGCAACACAAAAACCTGATGTTATCTATGTTTTTTCCCACTTTTTGTATATCATAACGCATGCGTAATTTTTCATTTTTCTATTATGTAAGTTGACAGTAATTAAGAAATGGCATGTTACCTTTCGCAATTAAGATGGATAAAAAATAAGTGATATATCCAGATCTATCTTGTAAATCTAGACAAGACATTTCGAAATACCCTAAAAAGAGCAAACCATATTGACTCCAATGATTAACAATTTGATTTCATTTTTTTTTTTAATCAAATGTCATAATTTAACTGAACTTTAAAACTTAACCACAAAACCTTAGTTAAAGCCATTGACTCCATGACCAATCCATTAAAAATATGATTTTCACTTTTTTTGTAAGTCCAACCTGAAAAACTCCTGCGTGAACATGTGTATCAAATTTCATGTACACATTTTCAAGTAATTGAAGAAGACATTTTGCGAAGCTATGTTTTGAGCAAAATACCAGGGTCATAGATGCCATGAAAACTATGGCATGCAATTCCTCGAGGGTGGACAAGCATTAATTTAAAGTCATGCAACACATGATTTGATGGCCCTACATCCCAGCATTTGTCTGAGTTCAAGTAAAGAAATTTACTCCTCTTCATGCATATTATGAACCAAAAGAAGAAGATTTCTTTATATTAATATTAGTTTGTGTAACCTACTGCAGAACAACAGGGAAGTGTTAAACAAAAAGTCTGAACATGCACTAGTCATAAGGCAAAAAAACATGTAAGCAGCAGAGTTAGCTGCATTTGACAAGTTTCAGTCCGGTTGAGCTCTGAAATGGCACAAAATACCCTAAAAAATACAACCCCTGGGTGCCGAGGCAGGCGCGTCTTTTAGGACTAAATATGGTATAAGGTATGAGTTGGGACATAAATGTTACCTCGAAAGGCTGGTTAGCAACTTTCTGTTTCACTTTATCTTCCCGCTGTTTTTTCACGACCTGTACTGACACTTTCCCATCATCCCCTGCTAGCACCCCGATCGTCTTATTCGCTTTAAAGTCAATCTGACGCCATTTATCGCCGGTCAGAACTTTCAACGAATGTGACGCAGGGTTGAGTTTGCTTGATTGCGCCAGATTTATTAACAAGTCCATCATGGGAATGCTGAAAAGGAATCATTATAAATTGTTAAAAAACAACAATTACCTGTCTGGACGACCGACTGTCCTCCGTACCTTTCCCTGCAAAGTTTTCTCCCAAGTGATTTTCCCTAAGTGACCCCTCTAACTGGGCATTAACTGACGTTGAGGTAGTCACGGTGTCAGCTTTATTTTCATTACTTCCCTGGTTAGCCCCACCATTGCTAGTCACCACCACCTGTTTATTTTTCTTTGTAAACATTGTCAACCATTAGCACTTAGACCTCAACAATTTTGCTATAAGAAATTTTGAACATAAAATTCCGATCTTCCTTAATATTTAGTTTCAGAACTTCCATATACACTGATTTCAAGTAGTTTTATTTTCACAATAAATCTTACGCTTCAGTGAAACTTAAACACGAAGAAGCTCCATTCCCATTAAAATATCAAGTGTATATATATCGTAGTGTTTACATGAAATGTTAACGTATATATATATATAGGATTGGAACATTTTAAAAGGCTCTAAAGTTTACTTAAGTCCCTGTTTAATTATAGTCTGTTTCATTAAAAAAAAATTGAAAGCAATTAATTATTTTCACATAATTAAATCAATATTTAAAAAAACAAAACAAAATAAACTCAAAAATAAATAACAGCCATGTTACAAAAGGTCAATTATAAACTTGAAAGTTGTAGTGAAATTAATGTGATGTTGAAATAAACTATCATTATTATTCATGCTCACACATCAAGTTAATTAAATATGTCTCATTTCAGTCCACCATACATTGCTAATTCATCACTTTGGCTTTCTTATCATTTTTGTATTGTGGTGTGCCCTTGACCTTGGAATGACTTACAATGCACCATAATGTCAGCATGGTGGTGGATCCGTGGTTTAGTGTTTAGACACATGACTATGAGCCCAGGGGTCGCTGGTTCGATCCCCCACCTCACCACTACAAATAGTAACAGTCTTACAGGTGGGACATTAAATACTAGGGGTCCTGTGCGACAGTGCTATACCCTGGCCCAGATTTAAAGAACCAGGGAAGCATATGAACCAGGGTTGCATGCCCAACAATCAAACACGACATGCAGAAATATAATAGGTCATTCATTGTAAGGTCAAGGTCAATGAGTCAATGGACAATCCCTGCCAAAACTTTTAATTTTTGTCCAGTTGTTAAAAAAGGTGCAAGTAGGTCATTGCAAGGACAAAGTCAGTTAAAAAATGTACAATTCCTGCCAATACTTGTCAGTTTTTTTCACACTTGATAAAGGGGCATATCTCAATAAATATTTTACAAAATGTTTTTAAACTTGTTACGAATGTGCATATTGTCATTTTAAATGTGTGTACCAAGTTTTGTGTTGATATCTTGAATGGTTAAATAAAACCTAGCTTTCTTTTTCTTTTTCCAAACACAGATAAGCTAAAAAATGGAACGCTAATATACAATCATACCATTTTATAATGATGTGTTCTACTTTTAATGATCTGAGGATCAAGTATCTCCTGAGCAAGTATTACATTAATCTGAACATGCATAAATTTTATCTCTTACTAAACACAACAGCAGAGAGTGACTGTTAATAACTTAAATTAGCAATGTTCATCTTCTATACTTTAAACTTGCAGGAATAATTTGTAAATTATAATCTACCATAACAGTGTTAAAACACCATACTGGGGAATTTATAATTCATTAATGTACATATTGTGTTTAACCTTTGTACATGGTTTTATATGCACATTTATCACTACATATATTACTCTGTCAAATATTTTTTATAACTTCACCAGACTGTCCTGTAATTGTCTTAATTGTATATGTTTGATGATATAATGATTGTTTGGCCTTTATGAAATAAATGATTTGAATTTGAACAGTACAATTAATAATTACAGTAAGATACACAAAGAATACTCCATTTTATTTACTTGTCAGGAAGTTTTTATGTTGTAATTCTGATTTAAGAAAATTGCAAAACCTATTAATGAGTTGATATCGCGCATGCAAAATCTCAAATTAACAAATTGTTATCATGTCTTAAAGTCATCTTAAATATTTCTCAGTCACTCAAGCGAAATAATTTAAATGCATAATTTGTCATACTGTCTCAGCTTGTAACTTTTCAAGCAATAAATTTAAGTTGAAAACAAAGACTTAATAGTATTCACAATCAACAACATGGCAGACTTCTTCACACCTGTTGAACAAATGAATTTTATTACATTTATCATTTGTTTAATGTGAAACAGACTTTACTTTTCAAAATCCCATACTTTACTACCTAGTATAAGGTTTGATCTCTCATAAGTAGCTTTCATAAAGTGTGAAGAACCTACATTATTAATGTATATTGATCTGCAGTTCTTCCTCTGATCAATCTCCACTTTGAAAAACCATACCAAGGGGTGTAACTCCTCCAACTTTAGAGCCATTTCTAACACTCACAGGAAAACCTTGCCCATTCTTAACCAAAGGGAAACAACTCCTATAATGTTATAGTATCTATAACAGATTATAGATTATAGTGTTATTCTATATAATATCGTGATTTAAAGATATAATTTCCTGTAGAAACCTATCATTAGCACAAAATAGAAGAGCAGAAGATAACTATCCAATAATTTGAAATAATTTAACTGAAATAAAGCTGCATTCGGTTACATAAGTTAGAACCTATCATTAGTGCAAAATAGCAGAGCCAATAATTTGAAATGTTTTCAACTGAATAAAGCTGCATACAGTAGTTACTCAAGTCAATATAGAAGTGTAAACACCTATACTTTTAACTATACCATCTTCTATGATTTTGTTTATAGGTTTAGAACTCCAATATAAGAATGGTGACACAGATGGCAGACCTTAAGTGTGCAATAAATAGCGTTATAAAAACGAAATCCACTTATACACTTACTACTTATTGAAGCTGTCCTTAAAAATATTGTACAAAAACAGTTACTACCTCGTGATCGAAATTTTACAACCCACTCTTTACACAATCATGTATAATTACTCAGATAGTGGGTGTAATAGCTAATACTTATAATAGACAAGATGAAATAAAAGACCAATCATGTTGCATACTTAGGTTCTATGGTCATTTGGTTCTGTGTCCCGTTGGGCAGGTAGACGGTCAGCTCAACATTTTCGCTGATGATCTCGTTCATGTTTTCGTCGTCTGGTGGGTCAGCCGGGTAACTGAGTGGGGGTGGGCCGCTCCCATTGGTGGCCAGGGACCCTTTTTTGCGCCCTGGCCCCACCGGCTGTGTCCCCTTCATGGAGTAGGACCCACTCATTGACTTACTGAAAATAAAAAACACATGCATGTTTACTGTTAAGTAAATTATTTTTATTTTAGTTTATTAGACTAGAGCATATTTATTTTGATAACTGGCTTGTGCATATTGAGTGATCAGCTCATTTTGATATCACCTGCTTCAATTTCCTAAGTAAATCCAGTATTGGTGTCAGGTCAAGAGAATGTACTTCTTGGCTGGGCTCGAACCTTATACCTCTTCCCAGTAAATCACTTTTCAAGTATTAACCATCAATGTAGCAAAAATAATGGATAATCCATAAGCCAGAATTTAAACCCCCTTGAAAACATGTTAATTTCCTCAAATGGGGTACGTGCATTCCGGATGTATTGCTTTCTGAATGTCAAAGGATTGAAAAACACCCAAAACTGATGTAATACAGATCAAAGTGCAAACATTCAGTCATAGTAATTCGTACTTAAGTTTTTTATTCAAGGGGGAAACGTCAAGATGATTCAAGTATGACTATGCAACCGAATCATTAGTTAAAAGCAACCATAGCTTTCAATTTTACCTACCTGCAGGTACAAATAGAGTCATTAGTGTTCAGCCTCATGCTTCGCAAATAGGATTGCAGAACAGATTCACATTTAGTCATTTAGAAGAGCTCTGACAACCAAAAACAAACAGGTAACCAGCACAAAAGTTTCATTTAGTAACGAAATTAGCCACCAAATTTCAATGTAGTCATTAATTATTGGTTATATTTAGTGATACAGTATAGAGTCATTGCATGCTGAACACTATGAAAGTTAGCATTTATTGAGAATACAACCTACATTTCCAGCCAATGAAATTTCATATAGCCAATATTGATTAAGTACTAGACACATTGATTAAGTTAATCAATAAGAATTTTCAACTTTCGCAGGTATTTAAAACTCCGCCCAATGCCACTGACCTGATACACAAATGTGTCAGTCAATGAGGTTATATTTTAAAACAGCTAGATGACTTGAAGTAATATTTTGATGATTCAGAAAGGTTCATCGCTATGCTCACTTCACCCATTCTTAATAATAAAAAAATTACTTCATGTCATCTTACTATTACTGCAGACTTAATCATTTATATTAAAAGCACTCAACTTTCACTTAATTATGGGAAAACCATAGATGAATAAGGTATGACTATGAAACAAAATTATTAGTTTAACACAACATGATGGCTTTCAATCTTACATACCAGTAGGTACGAAAAGCGTCATTAGAAAGAGGGCATGTTAAAATATCATCATAAAACTTGTGAAACAGAAACAATCTTGACACAAATGGAGTTTGAAGGAGCAATAGTTCACAGAGATATTGCCAATTGTTTGTATAATCTACAACAAGGTACCGAAACAGTCACATCGCTTCAAAGATCAAAACTTTATATATCCTTATGTATCATATCAGGCCGTCAACCATGAGAAAATGTGTCAGTCGATTTGTGAAATCGTAAAACTACAATGATCTGTTTAAGTTACTTACATTTTCGTACAAAAGAAATGAATCATTACTATTACATTAACTGTTTTTTTAGTAAATTTGTAACCTTAAATTTTTGTGGTTTAATTTTTTTACCAAAGTGGGTGCAGACTTCAATGAATGAGGAAAGGCAAAACAGTCCTTGAAGTTAATCTAAAGGTACAATCTCTTTTTTGACCTGTGTATTTTTTATATTTACATGATAAAGAAATAGTTACTGTTGTATAATTTAAATAGGCCTTAATTCTTCATGCCAAAAAAGTTAACAAAAAAGAGAACTATTTTCAAGGGCATCATGTTCAAGTATTAAATTATTAACTTGCAGAATATTTTGAATGTAAATTAAGAACTTTGGTTCGAATATTTACAAATTTTTCCAACATTACAAATTGTGTATATATTTTTTGACTAAGCCCATATGCAGTCATCTGTCATTGAATGTGAATATAATCCTTCATGCTGGTGAAAAATATATATTTTTATTAATTTCCTTTTATTAATCAAAATGGCAGCTTACATGCCTTTAACTAAAGTCTTACATTAGTGGTCTGATATCATATGTAAACAGAGCATGTACTGCCGCTTGTTAAGCTTTCAAGGTTTCTTCCATTCAATAACATCACAATGTACAGCTAGTTTTTGCAAAATTTGTAAACTTCAAAAATTGTAAATTTAACAAATTATAAATTCACGTCCATTCATTGTGAAAATTAATAACAATAAAGGTCTAAAAATAGATGCGGCATGAATCCTTACGACCATGTTCATTGTGTCGCTTGGCAATCTGCAAAAGTCTTAAGCAATGTGACCCCTCCAACCAAATGGTTTATACAGTAATTCACCTAGTAAATGAATATTTCGGCACACGAGGCTTAGGGACATACACACAGACAGAGAGACAGAGAAACTTAATATGCCTTCACACAAAACTCAAATTATTTTGATAACAAAATTTGAAAAAAGGTTAACGAGTAGATGATGATGATGCACCTTGCATCTTTTATCACAAAAACCTAAGATCGTAAGTTAAGTAAATTACAAAACTAATAAATACTCGCAGCATGCTTTCATTACCAGGAAACGTTCGTTAAATTGGCCGCTAATTGCAACGCATTCATACTAAACTCAAAGCCCCACTTCTGAACATAGTGGGTAAATAGCGCAGACAGCCCGAAGCAATACAAATATTTAATTTACCTAAGTGCAAATCCACCCTAATCTGTGACAAATCCTGACCTATATTTGCATTATATATGTCTGTATTTTTATTTCTTGAAATTTAACAATTCTACACCCATACTAGGTATACCTGCAACAACTTACATATTAAGCTGTTTATAAATGTATGTTTTAGCGCACTTTGATTAAAAAAATCCTGAATATCTGTTTTTAATTGTGTCATAGATCATAAAATAATCCATAACAACTGATTCCACTCACGAGAGAACACTAAGAGACTGGGTGCCAGCCACTGGTGGCTTCATGAATGCCCCATAGATAGAGACCGGGACACGGCCCCTTTTTATTCTTCATGAAATCAGGGTTTTATCCATTTTCATTGACTTTTATTCGCCAAACGGTCATACACATTCCTGCGGACTGACAAATTGCTTACAAGTTCCAAAATCAGCTAGTTAATGTCAAAACAGAACAAAACAAGGCAAGAGGTTACCCGCAAACATTCAAAAAGGTCTCCGATTATAGGCGGACCATCCTCATTGAAAACTCAGAAACAATCTATGTTAAGATAACTCTCTTAGCGTATCAACAAAACCCATACAAACACTCCAGATATCATGAAACTGGGCTCCTACGACAAAATGAAATAATGATCAATGTGGTTACCTTGAATTGCGAGTTCAAAAACACTTCATTTTTTGTAGAGACAGTGTAAACAACGAGATATATTGTCACTTGAATAGATCTCACTCAATAATCAATCGAAATTCTTTTACCAAAGTCAAACAGCTAACATTTTAAATATGCTAAAAAACAAACGATATAAGGATTATGCAGGCATGCCATGTACCGCTCACATAGAACCTTTTGTAGCTTAGTGTTAATGCTCATTTTTCCATCAATGGGATCCCCAAACAGACTTAGTTGATATAATGAATTTATCATTTAGAAGGCTTCTGATGAAAACAACTGCCGAAGATACTTTTAGTCATTACCGTAATTGGTTTTATTTATATATTTTGCAGTTTGCAATGTATGCTGGCTAGTGTAGACATTAACACCTAGAAATATATGTAAGAATTATTTTTTTCTTTTTATAATACTAATCAATTAAATCTTGATCCAGGACGTGTCCATCTAATGCTTATTTAATGGTTTAGCAATGATAAAATAAACATCAAATTTGAAGTTTATCAAATTAAAGCACTCAATTCCAGTTTTAAATTTTAAGTACCAACTGTACACATACACTTACATAATAAAATTCCACCATTTTTAAACATCCGACATACAAGAGTAAAACTAAATCAGTAATCATAAGCATGATCGATCATTATTCAAGCAAAATAAATGTTCATGTTTAAAGTCCCGCTTAAAACCCTGTTTGTAAGACCTATGAAGCTCTTGAACAAATATTTGATTTGTAAGAAACCAAAAGAAATCATAAGAATGCCTTCAGACATTTGAATGGGTCCTGAAAATCCAAATATTGCCACCCCAGAAGCTATCGTGTATATTGTACATGTGGGCGTCGACGTTTTACCGAGTGCACCTTGATAAGGATCTTGACATTTTTGCATAATCAATAATCAATGCCAAATTTGTGTCTGTCAAAAATCGGATAAAACTGGGTAAAATAACACTTAACAAAAGAGTAACAAATCTATCTTTTGTAAACACTGGATCGTGTTTTTGTGTCAAATTGTTTGTGAAAATCGTATTATTCTCTTTTAAAACAGGAAAATAAACAAGTTAGTTATGCTGTTGAAAAAGGGTTCACAAGGCACACAGATGATTATCTCCTCATTCAAAACAGACAATTTGTTTTATTTTCAATTCCTAAAGATTCAACGATTCAGAAATGAAATAAACAGCATTTGAAAAGCAATAAGAAACCCATATAAATATGAGCTGCAGAATGAATCGAACAAAATTATGCACAGAAGCGAAGACATTGCATGCAGGTGAAAATACCAAAGATTTCATTTTTTTCCTGGTTTCATATTAAGTCATACATGCCTGTAAATATCCACATAATAAAATATGTAATCTTAAATATGCGTGTAATATTGCATAGCTGCAAATTCATAAAAGTGAGAGCAGTCTCAGGATTTCGGCCGACTAATATTATTTGGGAGGCCCAGGGGATTAAGGACACCCAAAAGTGGTGGGCAGGCCAAGCAAATTCAGGCCAACTGAGAATAGTGGGCAGGCCAAGAGGATTTAGGCCAACTGAGAGTAGTGGGCAGGCCAAGAGGATTTATGCCAATTGAGAGTAGTGGGCAGGCCAAGGGGATTTATGCCAATTGAGAGTAGTGGGCAGGCCAAGGGGATTTATGCCAATTGAGAATAGTGGGCAGGCCAAGGGGATTTAGGCCAACTGAGAGTAGTGGGCAGGCCAAGGGGATTTATGCCAATTGAGAGTAGTGGGCAGGCCAAGGGGATTTATGCCAATTGAGAATAGTGGGCAGGCCAAGGGGATTTAGGCCAACTGAGAGTAGTGGGCAGGCCAAGAGGATTTAGGCCAACTGAGAGTAGTGGGCAGGCCAAGGGGATTTAGGCCAACTGAGAATAGTGGGCAGGCCAAGGGGATTTATGCCAATTGAGAGCAGTGGGCAGGCCAAGGGGATTTATGCCAATTGAGAGTAGTGGGCAGGCCAAGGGGATTTATGCCGACTGAGAATAGTGGGCAGGCCAAGAGGATTTAGGCCAACTGAGAGTAGTGGGCAGGCCAAGGGGATTTATGCCAATTGAGAGTAGTGGGCAGGCCAAGGGGATTTATGCCAATTGAGAGTAGTGGGCAGGCCAAGGGGATTTATGCCAATTGAGAGTAGTGGGCAGGCCAAGGGGATTTATGCCAATTGAGAGTAGTGGGCAGGCCAAGGGGATTTAGGCCAACTGAGAATAGTGGGCAGGCCAAGGGGATTTATGCCAATTGAGAGTAGTGGGCAGGACAAGAGGATTTAGGCCAACTGAGAATAGTGGGCAGGCCAAGGGGATTTATGCCAATTGAGAGTAGTGGGCAGGCCAAGGGGATTTAGGCCAACTGAGAATAGTGGGCAGGCCAAGGGGATTTATGCCAATTGAGAGTAGTGGGCAGGCCAAGCAAATTCAGGCCAACTGAGAGTAGTGGGCAGGCCAAGAGGATTTATGCCAATTGAGAGTAGTGGGCAGGACAAGAGGATTTAGGCCAACTGAGAATAGTGGGCAGGCCAAGGGGATTTATGCCAATTGAGAGTAGTGGGCAGGCCAAGGGGATTTAGGCCAACTGAGAATAGTGGGCAGGCCAAGGGGATTTATGCCAATTGAGAGTAGTGGGCAGGCCAAGAGGATTTAGGCCAACTGAGAGTAGTGGGCAGGCCAAGGGGATTTAGGCCA
The DNA here is from genome assembly GCF_026914265.1 of Mya arenaria. Taxonomy (NCBI): domain Eukaryota; kingdom Metazoa; phylum Mollusca; class Bivalvia; order Myida; family Myidae; genus Mya; species Mya arenaria. The sequence goes on from NC_069122.1 coordinate 6,677,852, forward strand.
ACTGAGAATAGTGGGCAGGCCAAGGGGATTTATGCCAATTGAGAGTAGTGGGCAGGCCAAGGGGATTTATGCCAATTGAGAGTAGTGGGCAGGCCAAGGGGATTTAGGCCAACTGAGAGTAGTGGGCAGGCCAAGGGGATTTATGCCAATTGAGAGTAGTGGGCAGGCCAAGGGGATTTAGGCCAACTGAGATTAGTGGGCAGGCCAAGGGGATTTATGCCAATTGAGAGTAGTGGGCAGGACAAGAGGATTTAGGCCAACTGAGAGTAGTGGGCAGGCCAAGGGGATTTATGCCAATTGAGAGTAGTGGGCAGGCCAAGAGGATTTAGGCCAACTGAGAATAGTGGGCAGGCCAAGGGGATTTATGCCAATTGAGAGTAGTGGGCAGGACAAGAGGATTTAGGCCAACTGAGAATAGTGGGCAGGCCAAGAGGATTTATGCCAACTTAGAGTAGTGGGCAGGCCAAGGGGATTTATGCCAATTGAGAGTAGTGGGCAGGCCAAGGGGATTTAGGCCAACTGAGAATAGTGGGCAGGCCAAGGGGATTTATGCCAATTGAGAGTAGTGGGCAGGCCAAGGGGATTTAGGCCAACTGAGAGTAGTGGGCAGGCCAAGGGGATTTATGCCAACTGAGAGTAGTGGGCAGGACAAGAGGATTTAGGCCAACTGAGAGTAGTGGGCAGGCCAAGGGGATTTAGGCCAACTGAGAGTAGTGGGCAGGCCAAGAGGATTTAGGCCAACTGAGAGTAGTGGGCAGGCCAAGAGGATTTAGGCCAACTGAGAGTAGTGGGCAGGCCAAGAGGATTTAGGCCAACTGAGAGTAGTCTGGGCAGGCCAAGAGGACTCAGGCCAACTACAAGTAGTGGACAGGTCCAGGGTATTATAATTGCAACTAAAACTAGAGCTGTCACAGGAGTGACGAATACCCCCAAATGCCGCTTGGACACAGGAATGGCAAACCATTCCTTTGAAAAGAGGCCATAACTCCAAGGTTACTGCACACTGCATCTTCTTTTATCATGCATGTATTGTTTTATTTAAATCTGTTGGGTAATTTAGAAGTTACACTGCTGACAAGAAAAACTAGCCTTTCATGAGTTATCGTCCGGAAACTGTTTTTCTATTTTTAGTAACATTGACCTTGACCTTGGCCCCACCAGCCCCAATATCGAACTTGACCTGTATCTTCTGATGTTACACCTGTGTACCAAAAATTGTTCAAATCTGTCTAGCCTTTCATGAGTTATCGTCCGGAAACCGTTTTTCTATTTTTAGTAACAGTGACCTTGACCTTGGCCCCACCAGCCCCATATCAAACTTGCCCTGTATCTTCTGATGTTACACCTGTGTACCAAAAATTGTTCAAATCTGTCTAGCCTTTCATGATTTATCGTCTGGAAACCGTTTTTCTATTTTAAGTAACAGTGACCTTGACCTTGGCCCCACCAGCCCCATATCGAACTTGACTTGTATCTTCTGATGTTACACCTGTGTACCAAAAATTGTTCAAATCTGTCAAGCCTTTCATGAGTTATCGTCCGGAAACCGTTTTTCTATTTTTAGTAACAGTGACCTTGACCTTGGCCCCACCAGCCCCAATATCGAACTTGACCTATATCTTCTGATGTTACACCTGTGTACCAAAATTTTTTCAAATCTGTCAAGCCTTTCATGAGTTATCGTCCGGAAACCGTTTTTCTATTTTTAGTAACAGTGACCTTGACCTTGGCCCAACCAGCCCCAATATCGAACTTGACCTGTATCTTCTGATGTTACACCTGTGTACCAAAAAATTTCAAATCTGTCAAGCCTTTCATGAGTTATCGTCCGGAAACCGTTTTTCTATTTTTAGTAACAGTGACCTTGACCTTGGCCCAACCAGCCCCAATATTGAACTTGACCTGTATCTTCTGATGTTACACCTGTGTACCAAAAATTTTTCAAATCTGTCTAGCCTTTCATGAGTTATCGTCCGGAAACCATGAAGACCGACAAGCTCACTCCTATATACCCCCTCAAACTTCGTTTGTGGGGGTATAATAATCATTCCCAGTCCAGCTCACTAAATTGCAGCTTCGAGCTAAATTTACTTGAATTGAGAATTCTGATAAATGATATATCATGTTTACAGATCATATGTTATTGTCCTTACATTTTTTTCATATGGGTAATTCAATACAAGATATTACCAAAGCATTTTTATAATCATGTTATATCATTTGAAAACATAGTTATGTCATTAACCTCACAAATTACCCTCCCATGTATAGCACAACTGAGTCGGTGGTACTCTAAATAAGGGAGACCAACTAAACTCATGACCCCTAAGCATTGAAAACAGACTGACCCGCGACCCTTTTAGCACTAGAGACCGGCAAGACTGACAGAGACAGACAGCCAAACAGCCTTATCAGCCAGGGTGCCCAGCTAGGGTGATGACATTCCGACCATTCCTAGTGATACATTTATCTTAATGTACCTTTTATAGGTTAATATGCTTCTGTAAACAAACTCCTTGAGTATTTTAATCCTGTCAGGTCACTGTATTAAGAGTTAGAGAATCTACATTTGACCAGCACGTACCCAATTAATCCAGCTTTCATCGGTCAAAGTGATAAGCTCTGAATCTGAGATACACTTACTGTCAACGTTAGAGTTTTGAAAAAGTAATCATTGAAAAATAATAAAATAAATTTACTTGACAAATATAGAGGTGGCTTAATTTTAATTTGAGTGCTAATTGGAGAGGCTTAAAAAATGGCCTATTGACGTGCTAAAATTTTCCCAAACAGAAACACTTTACTGTATATTGAAAACATAACAATAACATAAGCAGAAACAATTAAGCCATAATTATCTTTTAGAACCTTTTTGGGAGAAAACGTCTTACATTTTTATTTAGAAGCCAAATTTGGGCATTTTCTAAAGAAGGTGAAAAAAGCCCTGATATTATTACCTCTTTTAATTTTAAATTACTCAGTGCTTGGTGATGGGGACTCTTAATAGGTTTGACGTCACCATTGCGTCATATGTACTTCCGTTGTGTGGAAAATTCTCAATAAAAAAATAATGTTTTTATGACTGATAGACATGTTTTCACATGCTCAATACACTGTAAATCAAAAATATCATTATTCCTGAAACTTTTATACCTTGAGTATCTATTATTGCTTGATATATCATTTAGAATAGAGATTTAAGCATAAACTGCTGCCCTATAGTTGAAAGGTCATTTTGGAAGAACTGTCATGGCGGACTTTGCAATTTTTAGAGTTTGATTTTCAAGTGGAGATTTTTCTTAAGAATAACTTGACCCTCCTTTTTTTTACTGGCTTAAAAGGTATTTTAAAGCTTGTACTTTAAGAATATATATGTTTATCATAGTCTGCATTTGCTCGAAATACCTTTAATTGTTGTCTAAAAATAATCATTTCACATCGAATTATAGAGGAAATGACAATGGTGGTGTGTAACCTAATATGGAAAAGCAATTAAGCCATGCACACAATTATGATATAAACTGAAAAATGTTTTGTATATAATGGTCACTTACCTTCAAATAAATCCTCAATATAAACAGGTTGTTCTGATTTAATACTTTCAACCCAAGAGACAAAATCACTACTGGCTAAATGGTCATCATTATAACTAAGCACAAACGATCTTATGATACATTGTTACTGTACACTATAAGATCTTCTCATATGGCTTTAAGCAACCTAATGGTCAGTTAAACCATATTTTGTACCATGCTTTAAGCACAATCTTAACACATAATATAAGTTCCAAGCACTATATCGGTCACTGCAGAAATTCTCACTATGTCCACTTAAGGTCACCCGAACAGTACGGCACAGGTTAAAGTTCCACAATCTCTGAACCCATCCAAACAGTGTAGAAATGTCGAACTTGGATGATGACAACGTTATCAAATATCACTTTCTTACAATTATTTCAGACGAAAATTGCCCTCAAAGTGATTCATTCATTCAATTTGAAATTGATTGTATACTGTATTTGGTTTGCTATCGTATAGTACAGCGTTTGTACACACAGAAAACTCCTACATACACCAAACAAATACCATTTATTACCTCACCAAATGAATGTCATTCATTACAAGTGTAATTATTAATTCAAGTTTTCACTTCGCAGAAAACTAAGGAAAGAAAAAAAATGCTCATTTTTAGAAAATGTTCAACACACAGAATTATCGTGATTATTATTATCTTAGTCCATGAATCGCCCGATAAATACCACATAATAACTCATATTTCATGAATATTCTTATCACAAATCCACAACGTTATCAATTTTAACTGCCTAAAAGTCAGATTTATCTATTGTATATTTCAATGCAAGATAGCTCCAATACATCAAACATTTCAAGTATCAACTTCTTGTATATCTATATCTATCTAAAATGCCTGAATAATTCTTCTCAAAAAAACAGAATCTTTTCAGTAGCCCTTTAGGCTATCTGAATAGAATAACAATTTACAATGCTACATGTCTCTTAAATAATTTGTTTTATTGAGATTCTGTAAGGTATTTATCAAGTGTTTACAATAAAAACAAACCAATCAAAATAACACCTTCAATCAGACTGCACAAGAAGTTATCTAAATACTCAACAATACAGAAAATGGTAGACACATAGTTGAAAATAAGTTGTATACCCTTTTGACAATGTGAAAAATCTCTGAACAGCTCCTTGAATGGAATTTCACTGTTACTGTAGTTGTTGTATTTATTACCTAACACGGAGGTCAATGGAGCAATCGAGATTTGTTGACATAATCTCCCGATCAATTGGGGAAAACAGCCCTACTTGACATCAAAGACCAGCATGTCCTACTGTATATTAATGTACTAAATTCTATAAATTGGACAAACATTATGAAGACCTGCCCTGACCGCAATTATTATAACCAAATGTCCGGGAGCCACTCCACATGGTCAGAGATTTATGTCGGAGGCTGTTTTTCAGAGCTGGTCAGAGAAATACATTGGATTCCTGCTGAATATTGTACTAAATTATATAAATTGGACAAACATTTTGGGGACCTGTCCTTACCAATTACAATGAGCAAAACAGGATTCCTTGCTCCACCTATGTGTGAGGTTGTTCTTCAAAGGTCAGGTCAAAGTAATATAATGGATTGTACAATACGATGTGCTATTATTTTTTTCGCGATTCGAACCCGAGACCCTTTGGGTTAAATGTGGAAGCAGTGTACAAGTAAACTAACTCACTCTCTTAAAATACTTAAAGACTTACTTAATTGCTAGATAATGCAGATTTCATAATTCAGCTTATCATATATAATAAGCAATATCATCATTGTTCAATAAATATAATGATTTTTTAAATGTATGTCAAATGGTATCGCAAAGTTGTGACGCCGGAATCAAGTTTTCCAATCTGACAGCAATAGGCTCTGCTTTTAATTTAAAGATTGACTTTCAAAACAACACAGCTACATGACCAATCCAGGCCAAAGGTGTTGAAAAAATCACGTTTTCGGTGTTGGATGTGTGTAATACATGATAACTGGTGTACAGCTGTCATTGACTTGACAATCATGCATCAATTTAAAATGGCCTGAGTGTTGTAACCTATTTTAAGCAGCATCTGACTGAGTTGAGTAAGTAGGGCAGTTTCATGACATAAAACTCATTTTAAAGTGACCAGATGTTACAATTATAATTATTAATATGTATTAACAGTAACTGTCCGACTGACCAGGTACTTCAGGCTGTATATATATATATATATATAATGAATTTAGCAGGGGGTTAGGGAGCTTCTCTCGACCACTTTTCTTTTTTTTTTTTGGGGGGGGGGGGGGGCAAAGTGGGGTGGGAAGTGGCTTTCTTCCCACAGAGGCTTAACTGGCTTTTTAGCAGTCCTTTTGAGGGACCTCCTGGCTTTAAATTTGAAGTAAACTCAAGTGTCAATATCAATAATCCTTTAATTAACAACGAAGTTTTATTAAAAAAATTAAATATTTTATATAATAATCTCCTGACAAATCACATCCCTTGACTGTTATGAAGCGCGAAAAGAGAGGTAAACATTTCAAACTTCACTTCATGACTTGCACTTAAACTGGTTTAAACCCCCATTAAATTTACATTTTACTGACCGTTCCTATGCGGTACCTAACAATCCTTGATAAACATACCTAGTTTTTTTATATATAGTATGTATGCACTGTGCTGTTTGTGGAGTTTTGTGCTGTTCTTCCATGTTTCTTGTTTGTGATTTTTTGTTTTCATGTTCTATGTCTTTAGCATTTACCCTGTGCCATTAAACCGGGTTTATGTTTAAACATTTTGCTACTGAGCTTGTTTCTGTAGTTTTTCGCATAAATATTGCGCTTGCTGAAAAAATATTTACCGTTCTCTTTCTGCAACAAAAAATAAACAATTTACATCTAACAAGACATGAAAGCTCAGAGCATATTGATTAATGATCTTATTATAAACATAAAGTTTAATAACCCTCGATAAACGATAAATTAAACATAATCAGCCATGAATCAATGGACCAGTCTTCTTGTCAACGCTTTGTCCTAAATCAACAAAGTTGGGTCACCTTATTGACACCTTGTATGACAGAGGTGTTAAATTCATTAATCAAATCTTTCGTCACCTGAATCTATGCCAAGAAACATTTATTACAGCCAATATTTTAAGAACCAAGTTCAACAATAGTGATAAAATCTATGAGCTTTATTTGGCCAATACAAAAAGGCCAAAAAAGCCTGCTTCCAGTACATACTGACTTCATTTTGAAAAATTAAAACCTTTAACAGTTTATTGCACCTTTTCCATCTGTTGCAAATATTTGAAGAGATTGTGGACACTTATTGGCCAGTACAAACACTTTGCTTTGAAATTGTTTTATTTTTGTGTTAATCTTGAAAAGATTGGAAATGCTACGATGCATTTCCACGTTTTCCCACATGAGCACATTCCCCGGACATCCCCACTAGCCAAATAGGCGTGAACATCAATGATATTCTAGCCACTGCAAGTCAGGGGATTAGCTCGACCAATTTTGTTGAGCATGTGCATCAAACTATCGGGTCAGGGGACATCCATGTTCTTCTAAAAATATTAAGTACATCGTTTGGCTAATTGTGCATTTTTTTGACATCTAAAGAGGAAATTAACATAAAAGTTCAGAATAGGTAGTTTTTGTTCCTTCTTTACAGGAAAAAAATGATGAGCAGGCCCTACGCCACATGACCGTGTGAAAATCTGGCTTCTACATCATTGTTCATAGAACTGCTGTGTCGCTGTCTTTCTTAAATAGTATATATAATCAATAACAACGCAACAAAAGTTTAAATACATTCATAAAGGTACACTCCAACTTGAAAAGGCAGCAGCCCACATTATACATCAGCAGAATACTAATCCTTTTGGTGACATCTAACCTGTGTTCCTATCAAAGACCATCATTCACAACTAGGCAGAATACTTGTTGTTAATGATTTGGTGCCACCTAACCTGCAATCCTATCATAGACCAACATTTACCACTAGGCTAAGATAAAGCTGCAGAATACTTGTTGTTAATGTTTTGGTGACATCTAACCTGCGATCCTTTCACAGACCATCATTCACAACTAGGCAGAACACTTGGTGTTAATGTTTTGGTGACGTGTAACCTGAGATCCTATCAACCACCATCATTCACAACTAGATAGAATACTTGGTGTTAATGTTTTGGTGACATGTAACCTGAGATCCTATCAACCACCATCATTCACAACTAGATAGAATACTTGGTGTTAATGTTTTGGTGACATGTAACCTGAGATCCTATCAACCACCATCATTCACAACTAGATAGAATACTTGGTGTTAATGTTTTGGTGACGTGTAACCTGAGATCCTATCAACCACCATCATTCACAACTAGATAGAATACTTGGTGTTAATGTTTTGGTGACATGTAACCTGAGATCCTATCAACCACCATCATTCACAACTAGATAGAATACTTGGTGTTAATGTTTTGGTGACACCTAACCTGCGATCCGTTTATAGACCATCATTCACAACTAGGCAGAACACTAGGTGTTAATGTTTTGGTGACGTGTAACCTAAGATCCTATCAACCACCATCATTCACAACTAGATAGAATACTTGGTGTTAATGTTTTGGTGACACCTAACCTGCGATCCGTTTATAGACCATCATTCACAACAAAGCTTTGATACCAGGGACATTTACAAGCTACCTATTGTGGTAACTGAATACCTGAGTTGGCGTGAAAGTGTCACCGCTAGATTAAATCGCCATTAAAGACCAGCAGAGCTGTTAGAAAAGCAATCCCGAGAGTCTTTCAATAGATGAAATCCAAGTATAAATCATTAGCAGAATGAATTCAACCTTCAAAACTGTTTTTCAAACCATAATAATCAGCGATGACCATGTATGGGTGACCAGTTTGGATGAATCTGTTCTTTATGGACCAGTGAATACTGACTTGTTTCTGAAACTGTTTGCTGCACATACAACAAGTACTAATCTTAAATTATTCACGAGTCAAATATACTGGTCACCTTAATGTACCCAAATATGTAAATTATAAATTTAATAATAATATGTTTTCTTTTCATCATTTTGGGAATGGTGCTGTTTGGAAATATGCTTAATTTTTTTTAAAAATTGGGAATTCCAATTTTAAGATAAAAAAATGTGACAAATTTCGTTTCTTTAAGAATAAGAATACATACAAACTCTTCAATACAGGGTTTAAAGGGATCCAGTCATTTTAATTCCAAATTTATACATAAAAAAGAATGTCCAATATAAAATAGGGAATTTTATTTTCACATTTGGGGAAAAATGTGTGTTTTAGCATTGAGATTGGTGTTGAATTTTGGCCTAAAAAATGGTCAGAAAAATAAAAGCACTTAAAGGGGCTGTACTCCGTATGATGAAATAGTGAACAAAAAAGAAAATTGTTGAAAACTGACATAAACTTGGTATCGATGTGTGCAATGCATTGAATCTTACTTAGTGTAGTACCACATAGTTTACAATTAATCTATTTTTCGCAGTTTTTTCGTATTTTTCCATTAAAAAAGATTACTAGGTATGTCTACCTTAGGTAGAATTCATTCCTTATGGGTGATTGGCTAGTCGATGTTATCACGTGACATACTCCCCTGCCAAGTTCCAATTCGTCCCCTAAATAACAGGATTGAGAACAAGGTGAATCTCAAAGAAACCATGGGTAGGCTATTGAGTATATATACAGTCACGGTCCCTCGTTGGGCACCATTTGTCACAGGATGGGGAAAAATGTGCAGCCAGACTGGGGCTCTAACCCGCTGATAGGGCGAGTGCTCTACTGACTGAGCTATCGGATCGCTTACACACCTTCAACACCAATTAGGTTAGTATACTGTGACATTGATATAATTATACAGCATTCATGTTTTCCATATTTCGAAACTCAGTTGTTAATTATGGAAATTGACGTAAAATTCTATGCAGATTTATCATATTGTTTTTTTCAATGCAAATCTATTTTATCTTATTTCTAACTTTTGCGCATTTATTTAAAGCATCTGTATGAAATAATCAATATCCAATTACAATCTTATTTGTATGTCACAAATCCACCAGCATCATTTCCATCTGACATTTCTGTAATGCACTCAATCTCATAAACGTTATCTGTCACCTCACAATCAATTCCTTAATGAAAAAAAGAAGAATAAGTAATAGGAAATTAACCTACATTTTACAAATCAATTCAATCATAGTTCAGACTCAGAGATCAGGTATCGTACGTATAAATTGAAACTATTTAATGTCCCAAAATACAACATGCAAATCACCAAGCAAAAAACACTTGAGCCATGTCAGTGTTTGTATCATATTAACATGATTTTGTATGTGTTTGCATGTAATTTTCATAAAACGAGACTGACATGCTATATGCAAATTACTTTGTAACAAAAATACATCAAAAATGTCACATTAAGCTTTTTGATAAAAATCCAGCCAATTTACAAAACTGAATTCTTTGGGAGTTGCAATATGGCCAGTATTTAGTGACCACAACACAAATCCCTGACCAACAACAAAAACAAATGCATAATAGGTGCAGCCATGAATGCGAGTGTGGTTATTGACCATTTCAATGGTCAATGAATGGTCAACGATCATTTGGTTCCATTCTCCGGCCAACCCCTAATCCATGACACCCTGCCGTCCCCCTCATTTCAACACAACGACCCCCGACTCTGGCTAACACCAAACATAAACATCTAGCAGTGATAATCTCCAGTCTTGAGCCATGCTTGACCGCACAACAATGTGCCGTCTCTATACATGGGTACAGACCTAAATATGGCCACCTGCATTTCGTTTATAAAATATAAGTGGGCAAATATTGATTGATTTTATTCAAAACGTTCACTTTAAAATTCTTAAGCAAATTGTGCAACTACTTGAAAACAAGCTTTGTTCAACAGACCATGCAAGGAAAACCTTGAAGAAGTCTACAAGAGGTAATAATAGGAACCCATAGGCTGATTCATGCAGAAAAATCCAGGAAGAATGATAATTATTATAACCAATTTGCAAGACATATAAAAGAAATGTTTATGCCTAGTGGAAAACTCAAAATATTTGTGACGATTAATGAATGCCAGTCATATGCCCAATGAATTCCATTCATGTGCGTATTGAAAAGCCCTAACTATCTGTGATAATTTTTTAATATAACAATGTATGCATTATTCCAACAAACGTGTAATCTTCAAATAATGACATCCACTCACAAACAACTGTTTTACAATTAAACATTCCAGGAAAATAACTCTGAAATATAAATTGGTAACTGCTATTAAATCATTTTCAGCATCATATTATTGAGAAATATTGTTTTTTTGGCAGTGAAAAATCCAAAAACCAACCTTTTAGACTTCTTTCCCATTTTGTTTTGAAACACTATCCTGTCCTATCCTACAACATTAAATTAGTAACTGCCGTGTTAACACTGAAACCTTACATCCACAGACCACAGCGGGTATGCAGGCCAATGAATAAAAACTCAACCTTTCTGGCCACAGTCAAATCAACAGAAACACAATGGGAAGAAAATGACACTTTCATAAAATATTTGAGAGCATAAAATTCAAGCAAGCATAAATTACACAGGTGAAAAGAAGTATATTAAAATTTGTCCGTGACGTTACGACGGAGTTGCTCAACTGTCACTCACCTCGACTTTGTCCATTTAAGCATTCTTAACGAGACGGGACGTTGATATAACTCCAATAGTGTACACCACAAACTTTTAAGCACTCAAATAAATCCCTATGGCCACATGCTTCCAAATATCAAAACCGCGGCCACATGTTTTAGAAATTTACTCCAAATTTTCATGTAAGCCTGCGACTAAGCCTAAAACATTGTGACAGCGTTAAAAGTAATCTCGTTCCTGATCCGCAGCTGATACTTTTTGTTGTAATTATCTTTCCATCACATGAAAAAAACGCGAAAACATGTCTATAATTGTAGATTTATTGTCGTTGGAAGAGAAGTTTATTTTCACTCATTCATGTCCTGACAATTTCTTTACGATAGAAAACAGATCAATCAAGGAGAATACAACATTTCCATTGACGGCACGATCATTATTGAAAGTTCGAAACTCATGGGAATAAATCTTCTACCCATATATGGAGTAGTTAAATATTTCGAGTTAAGTGAAATTTAATAAGTCTTAAGTATTAAGACTGTATGAAATCGCCCTTTGGTAAAATTTGAAGACATTTAATATTTAAATGCAATCAATTAAGTCTTTATCTGTATTCCAGGTTACACAATTGTGACCTCATATAAGTCGAGGTATCAACTATACCAATAGCTTGTGAAAATTTGCCCCGACCAATAAGGCCATTATATCAATAAGATACACAAAAATGTAAATATCACTCAAATATTTCAATAGATAATTAAAATACACAATTCAATATCCAAATGGCGAAGTTACGTCCCTATCATACACTGACAACGTAAATTATGACTCGCATAGGAAGTTATTGTTTGAATGACTTCCTAAAACCGTCATACGATAATTATGAATTTACAGCCAGTCCTTTAAATTCTCACTTACCTCTATTTTAGTCCAATTAGTATTAATCCGCTAAACTGTGAGATTATTCTTAATCCGGGGATAAAAACACATAGTTCAAAGACTTAAACTCATAGTTTTGTTTTTAAAATATTGAGTACCATACAAGGAAAAATCTATGAAGAAGAACTATATTTGGACACAAATCAGGGTAAAATATTCCTGTGACACTCAATACTACAAAATGAATTCAGAAACAGATTTTCTCGATCGTTTGAATGCAGTAAATACTGAATAGGTATTGTATTAAATCAGGTATATGACACACCCAATGAGATTTATTGAAATTAAAATAAGTGAATTATTCCCTCACACCTTAAAATATGCTTAGATTTGGACACCACATGCGATTAGTTTATATGAATTCTGTTAAACTCTTTTTCTTCGGTTTGTGATCTGAGAATATTAAGAAAGTTATGAACTTAATAACATGACAACTGCAGTCATCAAAACTTACACTTAATAGATGAACCAGCCAAACTTAAAATTCTTGCCTATCAAATTTTTAACTACCAGCAGCTCTCTCAGCTATATTAAATCTGGTATTTGAGCACGCCCAGAATGCTATTCACAGTACTGCATGGACTTGAGGGCTTGTGCTAATAACAACACTATGAAAACAAGAAATATCAGGTAACAAACATTTACTTGAATTTTTAAACAAATAATTTGTTGCAAGCTTCAATATATGTTTTCTTTCAAACAGTGACCCCAAATTAAGTTGGTCACGAAGATGACAAAGACTGTTTAAAAACAAATATTAATTTGATCCGTTTAGCTTTTTGACCTGTCCATAGAAAAGATAATTATCCCTCATTTTTCTCAAATTTCTTCTGTATTTGGCGTCAATCTAGACTATACAAATTTTAACAAAATCATAAACTATAAGTCTTGATAGACTGCAAAAATAATGTTAAATTTTCAATAAATTTCAATTCATTAAAGGGGCTATAGTCAACAGAATTGGTCCAAAATCAGCAAATACATATTTCCACAAAACAAGCTTAGAATTGTTAATACGAGCTAGTATGAGGCCAATAATACATCATATCACATGATTCAAAGGATGTTTTTTTCGCTGTCCCAGCTCAGTTTACCCGTTTAAAAATAGCACATATAATGGTTTCACAGTTTATAGTGTGTATATTTAGCATGTGAAAGTCACATGATTTAAGTACAGAAACATAACAAAATTATACTGACACTACTTTTAAATTAACTGGGATTTACGTGGTAGACAAACCCAGTAAATTTCAAATTGAAAAAAATACGCAAAAACTGAACACACTTCATTTGTCGTAAGCAATGTGATACATCAGTAAGTACCGTAAGATTCAATGCGTTGTTCAAAACAGTATCTATTTTATGTAAGTATTTGAAAATTTTATTTTTTTCTTCCAATCTGGTGTCTAGTCCCTTTAACAATAACAGCCGACTGCGGTAATTTCCTTATACTTAATTTGTTAAATTGAAAAGAAATAAACTTAATATTTCAAATGAAGTCCTTTTAAGTGTAGTCAAACTCATGAATTTCATTATCAATCAAACAAATGAAGCAAAAGATTACCTGTAAAAGAAAATCGCACACAAATTGATGAATTATTAAATTTTTTTAATAGTTACGCCCTTATATTCTAGTCTGCAAAGAGAACATCAAACATTGCATATTGATTTCATGAGACGGTTACCATAGCTGCATTTCATGGAATACTGTCTCAATAATGAGTCTATTATATCAGGAAAATAAAATGGCTGTTAAAATACAAATGATGTATTAAAGATTCATACATGTACAGGAAAAATAATTAACCAAGTCATAATTCTCTATGACTTTTCATGAAATTGTGAACTGTTATCGAATGTTTTTTGCCGACTAATTTGGGGTTGAAATTTGACCCCTGGATTCTCAATGCATAAAAATATATGCATTAAACATTACATGTACTTTTTCCCAAACAACTTTTTTTGTATGGAAGACATCGGCGTAGCTCCAATAGGCACGGTAGGCCCGGGCCTACACTTCGTTTCCAAAAATGAAAAATACAAAACGTCCAAATCTGCAATAATAACTGAAAGGTAAGGGGGTGACAGCTTAATTAACATTCAAGTTAACACTACAGGTAAACTAAGCATATTTTTTCTAATAAGTTTTGTATTTCTGTTCTGTTATTGTACATCACAAGCAAGACAACAATAAAGTTTAGTGAAGTGCAATATAAAACTCAAAATATGAGCTAAAACGCACCATATTCGATCTGGAGTAAAAAAATCCCGGGGGAGGTCTCCCCCCCCCTACCAAGTGGGCCTATACTTTTTAATAGGCAAAGCTACGGCACTGAGTGTCATGCTCATCATTCTTAATGCATGCAATGAGACTTGTTCTAAAAGGGTAATCAAAAAAGTTATGCCATGTTGTAATATCATGTGAATCATAGCATATACAATGTATCACTATATCAGTATTTATGTATTGTCCAACGTCAAGGTACTAAGTCAAGTTCGTATGGATGAAGGGAAAACGTAACACGAGCTTTGAATGAAAATAGGGCATTTGTTAATGCCATAAAAGTGTTTTTACGAAATATCGTAAAATAAAACATGAGTCAATAGCATGTGTACAATAAAATTTCCCAGAATACATATCTGGGTGGACAATCCGCCACGAGGAGAATCCTCCGCCACCCACTATATCAGTATAAACGTACAATATATGCCAATGTACACAGAATCATAAATTTACTTTGATGAAGCTATAATTGTATGTAGCCTTATTGGATTATAATTATGAAGGTCCGCGTAATTATAAATTTAAACTTTGACGGGTGTTGAATGGTCTTCAGGATTAAGAGGAGCTCGTTCGCAAAGCTTGCTTCGCCTTTTCTTTATCATTTATATTTTACTTCATGTCATCGAACTATTACATGAATAGAAAATCAAGCAATATTCGGACGTATGATGCATAATTTAAACTAAATAGAATTCCGGATTTCTGTTTAAAATTAAGCGTTTTTCCGAAATCCGATATAAAAAATAGCTTTAACATAACTTTTTGAAGTACCCTCACATCCGTTATACTATAATAGGTAGTAAAAAGTTCACTACATGTGCGCTTTAAAAAAAAACTTATACGATACGTTAGTAATCCGAACTATCTATGGATATAGATCTGTCTCGCTCAAGACGAAATTTTCGATTAGTTATTGTTCGTGGAATACCCGAGAATGAAAATGTTGTACTGTTGTTGCTTCAGCGATTGAGTTTGAGCGTTGAGCCGCTTTCACCTCAAAGAGCGGTTGAACAAGTTTTACCAGAACCGAACCTGCCTTCATGAGTGTTCCAGGTACTCACTTTGTGTCATCAAAGAGACGGTTAAATTGTATCACCGTTACAATGACTTCGAACAGTTACTTTCAACACTTTTCACCGCGCTGTTCAAGCGACTGTTATTTTGGAAACGTTTTAAATGATCGATTGAAGTAAAACCAATGCAAAGTTCACATGTACGGACGGATGTAGTGGCATGTGCCTTCATTTTCACTAGTTCGTTCCACGTGCTACGTTGACGTATACGCCAAATCGCTACTAACAGTAGGTTTAATTGATCGACATGCTACGCGTACATGTATATGAGTTGCACTGCTTTGAACATATCTTGATATGATGATGGCGTAGTTTAAGCCACGATCCCCCGTATCAAATTTATGAAATCAGTGACGTAGCTACATATAGGCATTGTAGGCCTGGGCCTACAACTTTTTTGAAACATGACAAAATTATTAAATAACCCAAAGTTGCAATAAAAACTAATAGCAGTTCAAACACTTTGTACAACTCAAAAGTTTGTTTTATTTTAACCAAATGTTGGTGTTTATTAAAACTACGTGCAGGATGTATTGCTTGATTTTATTGTAATCATTGCAAATATAATTAAGGGTGTGTAATGCACATATAAAAGTACCAAAACTCACATAGAACCATCGGGCCTACAAGTATTTAAGACCTAGCTACGCCCCTGGAAGAGTAAGCACCCTTGGTCACAATCTTTATTTTCTCTATTTTCGAAGCATTCTTGTTCATTCTTGGAATCCCCAATTTCAGTCAAAACGACGCTTTTTTTCCAAAAAGGAAGACCCCTTTCCTAAAATGGCGAAAAAATAACTATTGTTGTCAAAGGTATGCATTAACATCATACTATATATTAATATAGATAACGACATACTGGTGTATAATAGCTATACTTTGTAAACAACCTATTTTAGCAGAAAGGGTATCATTATTATCGATCAAAATATGTTTATCAATAGATAAAAGAAATATTATGGTAAATGATTAACATCACTGTCTACTTCATTGAATGATACCCATCTTTGAAACTGGTCATCCGTTTCAAAATGATCAAAACATCACATATGAATGAGTCACTTGATATACAACTTATTGTTCATTTTCGACCATATATAATTTCACAGTCATGGATGGAAAAAAGCATTTTATGAGATTGATCCAAGTATACTATCTGAACAGTTCATATAACATCACAGTTATAAGAGACTCATTCACATTTATTTTAGCTAGGTTAAAGCTGCACTCTCACAGATTGAACGTTTTGACAACTTTTTTAATTTTTGTCTTGGAATGAGCCAAGTTTTGCAAAAATCCATGGAAACCAGTTATATAAGACAGCTGACAAAAAAGCAGATCGCAGATTTTTACATTTAAGTTCAAAAATTGATGTTAAATGCATTTTTCTTAAACTGTTAGTAACGGTTTAAGCCCTAAAACATTAATTTTCAAACAGAAATATGAAAATCTACGATCTGATTTTTTTGTCAGCTATCTTATATGATTGGTTTGCAGATATTTACGCAAAAATTTGCTCTTTTCAAGACAAAAAATAAAAAAGTTGTAAAAATGCTATATTTGTGAGAGTGCAGCTTTAAGACATCAGAATTTTTTTATTTTGTCCAAAAATGCTCATGTTTGTCAATTAGCTTTAGTAAAAATATTAAAATTATTTTAGACTTTTATAGATTTGCTTAATTCTGTTCAAATGAATAGATGATCATTGTTGACATAATAAAAATCTCTTAGCGAGTCCCATTACATATTTTTGATCAATCAGTACCAAATCAACACAAAGAAAATGTTATTTCATTAATTGAACACCTTCGTTCCACTGTAAAAATATTAAAAATACCCCGAAAACAAAATTTACACTTCAACAAATATACAGTAATACATTATAAACAAAATGCTTGCTCAACATTATCTTATTTCAAAAATCTAATTTCATGACAGAATGGCTTTCAAAGGAGATGGAATGCAAACACATTTTCTTCCTTACTTAAGTATCTATCATGGTATGCCATTATCTGTTTTTGTTGGGAATATAATACCATTATATTTACCACCATTTTAAATGGCGTATATTGTATATAGTAATTTACTGGATGAGTCATTTGTTTAAGGAAACACACAAATATCTTCCTATATAAGGTTTACAACACCTGTTTCACTTCAGTATAAGAGATGATACATGCAAATAGTTGTTACTGTTTAGACTATTAAAAATACATTTCACACTTTATCACCCACTTCCTGAAGACATATAGGACCAGCAACATAGCAAGAAAAGGTTTTAAAAAACTGTTGATTATACAGTGAATAATTGTAGTGTTACAAAGCATTTCTAGTTAGATTTAAGAACCTAAAAATGCAAACTGCACACTTGTCTGAATGTTCAACAGGCAAACCTCACACTTATTTGAAAGCACAGGTCCTTACATGTTTGTAAATGTTCATCGGGCACACTCAATGATCATCATGCAAACCTCACACTTGTCTGAATGCTCAACAGGCAGACCTCACACTTGTCTGAATGCTCAACAGGCAGACCTCACACTTGTCTGAATGCTCAACAGGCAGACCTCACACTTGTCTGAATGCTCAACAGGCAGAACTCACACTTGTCTGAATGCTCAACAGGCAGACCTAACACTTGTTTTAATGCTCAACAGGCAGACCTCACACTTGTCTGAATGCTCAACAGGCAGACCTCACATTTGTCTGAATGCGCAACAGGCAGACCTTACACTTGTCTGAATGCGCAACAGGAGACCTCACACTTGTCTGAATGCTCAACAGGCAGACCTCACATTTGTCTGAATGCTCAACAGGCAGACCTCACCCTTATCTGAATGCTCAACAGGCAGACCTCACACTTGTTTGAATGCTCAACAGGCAGACCTCACACTTGTCTTAATGCTCCACAGGCAGACCTCACACTTGTCTGAATGCTCAACAGGCAGACCTCACACTTGTCTTAATGCTCCACAGGCAGACCTCACACTTGTCTTAATGCTCAACAGGCAGACCTCACACTTGTCTGAATGTTCAACAGGCAGACCTCACACTTGTCTTAATACTTCACAGGCAGACCTCACACTTGTCTGAATGCTCAACAGGCAGACCTCACACTTGTCTTAATGCTCCACAGGCAGACCTCACACTTGTCTTAATGCTCAACAGGCAGACCTCACACTTGTCTGAATGTTCAACAGGCAGACCTCACACTTGTCTTAATACTTCACAGGCAGACCTCACACTTGTTTGAATGCTCAACAGGCAGACCTCACACTTGTCTGAATGCTCAACAGGCAGAACTCACACTTGTCTGAATGCTCAACAGGCAGACCTCACCCTTATCTGAATGCTCAACAGGCAGACCTCACACTTGTCTGAATGCGCAACAGGCAGACCTCACACTTGTCTGAATGCTCAACAGGCAGACCTCACATTTGTCTGAATGCTCAACAGGCAGACCTCACACTTGTCTGAATGCTCAACAGGCAGACCTCACACTTGTCTGAATGCCCAACAGGCAGACCTCACACTTGTCTTAATGCTCCACAGGCAGACCTCACACTTGTCTGAATGCTCAACAGGCAGACCTCACACTTGTCTTAATACTTCACAGGCAGACCTCACACTTGTTTGAATGCTCAACAGGCAGGCCTCACACTTGTCTTAATGCTCAACAGACATTACCTCACACTTGTCTTAATGCTCAACAGGCAGACCTCACACTTGTTTGAATGCTCAACAGGCAGACCTCACACTTGTCTTAATGCTCAACAGACATTACCTCACACTTGTCTTAATGCTCAACAGACAAACTATATAAAACTCTTAATTTTAATAATGCAAACCATCTTGATGCTCATCAGGCAAACCTTACAATTATTGATATACTCCACACAGAAATGAATTGCTTAACAGGGATTTCTCCCACTTCTCTAAATGTTCAACAAGCAAACGTTGCACTTTTATTTTATTCCTTTTTGGAAAAGTTCAATAATATAAAAAATCACTTTTGCCAAGAAGACAAATTTTGAGTATGGTGAAAATATTTCTTAAATTTATGTATTACATAAATAAACCAGTGGACAATCTTCCGTTTTATCAACATATAAAATTAGTATGCCAATAAATTTTCCAGATAACACCATATTTGCATATCCAAAATAATAGATTTTATTGAAATAACTTTTTACTCACATGTAATGAATTCCGAGCAGTTGTTTGTATTTAGTAATTATAACACGAGTGCTGTGGGCAAATCACGTCAACCACCGCAGTGAAACTCACAGATAACAAGTTAAGCTACTTAAAAATTCTGCATGAATTATTATGGCTAGCATAGAATATAAAGTATTCGGCTTAGGCACGGCCCTAATAAAACATATCAGGTACGTAAAATTATGAAATAGGGCATCACGCACAATAAAATCAACCGTAACATTAGAACTGTTATCACCTATCTCATTTTTTACAAACTCTGCATGCCTTTAAAGTAATTGCGTCTTTCACCTATACGTAAAAGTTACAAACCATGAAAACTTAATAGCATTATGCAGAAAATTTAAGGTCATGTAACCACATAAAATATAATATCTAACATTTTTGGAGCAATTTCACAAATAACTGCTTTTCCAATATTATATAGTTTGCATGCATTTACAGCAGCCTTTACTGTTCAATATAAATATATAGGATATGAAAGTCGAGAAAAACCAGCTGTTGCATTGGTATTAAATATTTTTACGGAAAAGAACACTGGCCAAGTTATCGCATGGAAGTACATATTGGCATGTATTAAACTCCCTGGAGACAAGAACACTGCAGGTCTAGTTATTGCATGGAAGTATAGATTGGCAAGTATTTAAACTCTAAAGATTAAGAAAATAACACTGGTCTGTTATTCCATGAGAGTACAGATTGGCAAGGTTTAAACATTTCTACGGACATGAACATTGGTGCAGTTATTGCCTGGAAGTACAATTGGCAAATAACTAACATATCCAAGGACAAAACAACTGGTCTAGGTATTGGATGAAAGTTCAGATGGGCAAGTTAAAGTTTCTACAAACAAGAAAACTGGTAAAGTTATTACCTGTATTATAATTAAGTATGGATTGGGCAAATCCTTTGCTTAAAAAAGTCACAACATCTTTGTTCACAATAATAAAAATGCCTATTGGGAAAACAAGCGTACAAAATTCAAAGAAACAAACTTGATGGAGTACATGTTATTGTAATCAGCTAAAATTGGCATAAAAAAAATACTTTTATTTTTGAATAAAACTTCCTAAAAAAAATCAAAACTCTTCAAAAGGAAAATTTTAATTCTAAACTGAAACCAAAATAATATGCTTAGCTTGTTCTTTTTTGAAAGGAAGTTAAAGCTGCACTCTCACAGATTTACTTTTTTACAACTTTATATTTTTTGTTTTGGAATAAGCAAATTTTTGCATAAATATCTGCAAACCAATGATAAAAGATTGCTGACGAAAGATCAGATTGCAGATTTGCATATTATATCCGTTCAAAATCAATGTTTTATGGCTTAAACCGTTTACTAACCTTTTAAGAAAAATGCATAAAACATTGATTTTTAAATTTAAAACTTAAGTATAAAAATCTGCAATCTAATTTTTTGTCAGCAGGCTTATATCACTGATTTCCATGAATTTTCACAAAAATTGGCTCGTTCCAGGACAAAAAAAAAAAAGTTGTCAAAACATTCAATCTGTGAGAGTGCAGCTTTATCACTGGGGCAAGAGTTTAACCCATTAACTGTCAGAATACAGATTTAATTTCAGTTTGCTATCAAGGGAGATTACTCAGCAGCCAGTAAAATCTTAACTATGCACACAACAGTTTCAACTTTAAATATTTTCAGTTAATGGCTGACCCTTATTTAAAGACCATAACTTAACTAAATACCATATACACGGTTCTAGCCAAATTTAATATACAGAAACAATCCAGATGCTCACTGCAAAAAACTTGATACTATGGATATCTATAAAGCATGAAGGAAGGGCCTGACTCAATGAAAGCACAAGAGATGGGCCTCCCAGCGTGGTATTAAAGCTGTTTAGCACAAAATGTGAAACATAAGACCCAATAAATGCACACAAGAAGGGCCTCCAACATTCTGTAATATTAGACCCTTGCATCAATAAAAGCACAAAAGAAGGGCCTCCAACATTCTGTAATATTAGACCCTTGCATCAATAAATGCACAAAAGAAGGGCCTCCAACATTCTGTAATATTAGACCCTTGCATCAATAAAAGCACAAAAGAAGGGCCTCCAACATTCTGTAATATTAGACCCTTGCATCAATAAATGCACAAAGGAAGGGCCTCCAACATTCTGTTATATAAGATCCTTGCATCAATAAATGCACAAAAGAAGGGCCTCCAACATTCTGTTATATAAGATCCTTGCATCAATAAATGCACAAAAGAAGGGCCTCCAACATTCTGTTATATAAGACCCTTGCATCAATAAATGCACAAAAGAAGGGCCTCCAACATTCTGTAATATTAGACCCTTGCATCAATAAATGCACAAAAGAAGGGCCTCCAACATTCTGTCATATAAGATCCTTGCATCAATAAAAGCACAAAAGAAGGGCCTCCATCATTCTGTAATAGTACACCCTGGCATCATTTCACCAAACCTGACTTCCCATGATCATATGTCGGACTTCCGTCTCTACAGATACATTACATGTAAACTGAAAGATGGATGCATAACTGTGTCAATTTTCTGAATTTTGTTTTAACAGTTTTACAATAAACCTTTAAATGTTCAGTTCAAATATGGTCTTTCTGGTTAGTATTACAAGCAAGGGAGGTAACTTACTAAAAAGACGTATCAAAAGCTGCCATTTACTTCCCCTCTCACTAGGTTTTCCCTTTAATGTTTCATGTTATGAAATACACAGCCATTAACAAAGTTTACTTAGTGTGAAACTATGTCATACAAGAGAATAAAACATGCATTCGAGATTCCCTTCAGTTTGATAACATTAACGTTTCGTAATATAACGAGACACTCTTTGTTAATTCCTAAGCATGCATTAAAAAACCATCCTCAAAAAGTTTAAATGTTGAATAGACATTATTTGTGCAACTTCAATAAACTGCAGATTTTATCAAAGGACACTGTCTCAAATTACCAACAAAGCCATGTGTGTCTGTAAGATTTTCAATGAATCGGCCATCAAATTAAAGGCATTTAGATGAACCAGATGAATGGATGGATGATTTCCCTCTTCCAACATAAACCTTTTTTAAACTTGAAACAATAATGGCAATTCAGATATTGCAGCCTTGTTATAATTTGAACAGTTGAGGGAAATTCTTTGAAATAAAGCATGATTTTTTTTTCAATTTTGTCATATGAAATTGTTCACCACATCGATATCAGCACATAAACAAATTCTATACCAACTTACCTATGTTTATTTCCCATTATATTGTCCAACTAAATCCAGCAAATGTATAAAAAGAAAACACACAATCGAAAAATATAGCTTTAACTAGTCCCAATTATCTACTGTATCGAAATGTAAATCCTTAAAATACAGCCTTCGATACAGAAGCCCATAATTTTCCCTTTTAAAGATCACAGAGAAATGTTATCTCCACTGTCAATCGCTCCAACACATGGGGCTAATCTATTGTTGTATGTGTTTCGTGTTCCATTCCCAACTGACACAAAATTACGGCCCGAAAAAACCAGCGACAAACACAATTTCTCCTTCGTATATACTGGTACTCTCTTTTTACCTTCCCCAATAAGTAAGTCAGCTCTTATAATTTTAAATATATTAACAATAATCCTTTGACCTCTGACCAAAAATAATATTTGAATTTAATTAAGGTATTACTTAAAAGTTTTCATTCACAAGTAACGAAACATTTGTATATTTATATAAACTTCTGTCAATCAAATGCTTGCTAATGTCTCTTGAGGCAAAAATGCATTTAAAAATCTGTTAAATCCATCAAGCTATCCTGTTAACTTTAAACTGACGGTTTTAAGCACATTTATCAAGAAGACAATATAATCGTCACTTAATCACAACCCGGGAATGTTTGTTAAAGAGATGGGAATCAATATTGTTTGATGATCCATGTCAATGCCAAAAGGCCAAAAAGAACCGAGCCATGACCGCGAGGTAAACGCTGGTGAACGCCTGACAATAACCCTCAAAAACTCCGAAAAATGACTACAGGGTAGTTTCGTATTTCCGACACCAGATACTGTAATTATTCAAAACATGCTAAAGTCTTGTGATGGAAAGTTAAAAGAATCATGTCTGAATTTAATTAAGAAATTTAAACTTTATCCATGTTTTTTAAGTATGAAGTTTCACAGATTGGTTTATAAATAACCTTCAGGACCATCCTAGGACCCCATAAAATACCAAACATTACAAACACAATGAACATTCATAATAATAACAAACTGAACTTACAACTAACACATGTAGGCCTCCTCATTAAGGCCAGGAGCCTGACAATATTTCTCCTCCATTTACTAAATGAACACCAGAAATGATGAAGCAAATTCACCATGTAATTAATGGCCACACTAATGACTGACTACATTTCCTACCAGCGAACAGCATGGCCCAGGACTGAGCTGCTGATGAGGTCAAGGTTATTTATATATCTATTGGTGCATCCTATATAATTATGGTTTATGCTAGAGTTATAGCTGAGATTGCTGCACCCTAACTGTCCTTTTTTGGAAGCACCCACCTATTTGGGTTTACAATAAAGAGTTCTGGAAGAGTATTGCACCCTGCCCCCTAGGAGAAAAGAAAACAAAATGTGAAAATGTTTGTTTCTTTCAAAATACATCAACTTCTTGAAACTGGGAATTCAAGTTCGTGTTTTGGAAAAATAAAATTTTAGCACTGAGAATAAGGACAGACTTCGGCCCAAAAACTTTCAAAAAATGAAACACTGCATATGGCCATAATAATCACAACACAACTACCAACTACAACAGCCATGCCCATAATTATTAAATATGGACCAGGAGTCTGACAAATCAGGATAGCTACTGGCCAGGGATGACTTACCACTTACTGGCTATCCTGATGAAGATGGACATGACAAATACAACATTACCAAATTAAATACATCACCCATACCCAAGGGTACAGAGATTAAAATGGTCAAGATCATGGACAGCCATGCAGTGGTCAATGATATAAGAGATGACAAGTGACTCATTATTACTGGACATTGTGCAGACATTGTCAATTATGGGCATTAGAACTACAATATCACCCACATACACCCCATTTCTAAAGCTACAAAGGTTGAAAAGGTCAAGATTTTTTTTTTGATAGCCACTGGGCAATCATTAAACACTAAGAAATGTGGAGTGACTTAAACTACTTGTAATTGTGCTGACAATAGACATGAGAACTACATCACCCCATTTCTGAGGATAAATTAAGAGAATGAAATGGTCAATATTATATTTTGGATAGCCGTTGGTCAATGCTCTATGAGATGACCAGTGACTCGATTATAACTACATGACATCATGCAGACAATGAACATGAGAATTACACCATCCAAACCCGATTTGCTTGAATTTGTTTGGCTCCAATCCTCGTTGGCTCAAACTGAATTTAAAGGAATGATATTATATCACTCTACTGAATCGGAGCTTTCCCGAGGCTCAATGTATGTTTGCCGGTCCCTGGGAGTTCGAGCCAACCCTACAACAACATAACCCTAAATTAAGGATACAGAGATTTAAATGGTCAAGATTACTCTCTTGGTTAGCCAGTGGTCAAAGCTTTAAAAGACTATGAATGACTCAAAACTAATGGAATCATCATGGAGACAATGGTTATGAGAAATAATCACCGATTAACAGCATCACCCATAAATGACATCACCTCTATCTGAGGAAACAGATGATGAAAAGGTCAAGATCATTTTTTTGAAAGCCAATCAGGCCAATGCTCTAAGAGATTATGAATTACTGAACTTACTGGACATCCTGGAGAAGATGGACATGAGTCTCATTAAGAAATACAACATCACCCCTATCTAAGGATATAGAGATTGAAAAGGTCAAGATCATTTTTTTTGATAGCCACTGGTCAATATCTAAGAGATTATGAGTGACCCAAAACTACTGGACATTGTGCAGACAATGGACATGAGACAGTAACAATACATCACCCCTATACAACATCAGCCATATCTGAGGATATGGAGAATGAAAAGGTCAAGACAGAAAAAAAATGATAGCCAGTGGTCAATGCTCTATGAGAAGTCAAATGACTCAGAACTACTGGATATCTTGGAGAAGATGGACATGAGAAATACAAAACATAAACAATACAAGCCGACTAGACAATAGAACAACGCAGCTAGTTGTCGATTACAATGTCCAGACACTTAAAAGGCATTGATATCCTCGTAAATGTCACATATAGGCTACTACAAATCACCAAATATGTAAACATGTCATTGATCTATCATTGCTCATGAAATATTTACAAAATATATCAGCTAATTTACTTGCTCATCCGGGTCACGGAACACAGACCTAAATTATTCCATAATTGATCAGATATGTAATCTACATTTGGGGGGGAAAAAAGTATATGAAATCATATATTTTGTGATCAACTGATCATGATTTTGTAACAAAAAAACAAGACCCAATGTTCTATGTAAAAAAGGATTATGTAAAATACCTAATGATAAATTGAGCTCCAAATTTCATCATTTATTTAAAGATAGTATTGTATTCAAATGTGACTTTAAACAATTGGGTAACTAAACATTTAGGTCCAGGGATTTTCACCTCTTTTTGAAGGCGCCAGAATACAGCTAAATTCCCAATTGAAAGTGTATTTCACCCCAAAAGTTTTAGATATTTGATCTCCCCCCCCCCAAAAAAAGCCCTAAAAAAGCCCAGAGATCGGTTTATATCTTTTTTTTCAATTGACATTTTTGTCCTTTTATTGTTAATATTGAATGTATAACATACAGAATTTATCATGGTAAAAAAAATTACCTATTGCCATTGCAACTGTTATTAAAATGTCCATATTTTCTCTTAAAACATTCGTACAATTGCAACACCATAAAACAAAGTTTTTGTCAAATACTATCCTTAGTAGTCAATATTATCTTTTGTGATCATAAAATTAAAGTTTTTTGCTACTTAATTGACTGGTACATTGTATGTGTGGTTTTGTAAAAATATATGATTTTCTGTTTTGGAGTTAACATCAAACTTAGTATTTCATTACATCACAACAACAAAATATATTACCTCAGCTTGACTCCCATTTCTGGATTTAATTTCACAAAGTTAAGCACTTTAACATCATTGCACTGGCAGCGATAAATCCCGTCTAGCAATTTACATATTCTTGCCCTTAAGTGGGCTTTTAGAATAAAGACTTTAAATTACTTTGTGTAAGGTCATAAGGTCTTGCATAATCTGAAATACCACGGAATCTCGTGCCAAAAACTGTTGAAAGTGTGAACTTTATTGATCAGTTGTATCTTTCCTGTTTATTTACAGCGATAACACTTCCTTTAAACTGATAATCCCTTTACTTTCAGGTCATATGCGCGCAACTCCGTGCCACCAGGAGTATGCAACAATTTATCAACGTAATTTGGCTAATTTAATTATTTATCACTGACTCAGACTTTGTGAGACAAAAGTCTGCAGAGAGTGCAAAAACTTACTAATAAACACCAAACAATAATCACAAACATTGAGTAATGTTGAGTAATGTTATGAAAACACATTGTTTCTTGGTCGTTCAGTATTTATAGGTTTATATATTGGTCAATAATGATCAACTTGTCAGTTTTATTTGGCGTCAGCTACCATCTTAGGACATTATTGGCTCTTTATTTGCTATTCTCAATGGTAACTCTCCGATATGGATGATTCAATATCAATATCTACAATATGTACGGCGGACATCACTAATCCGCACATCAAACAGTTCTTGGCAGTTACAAAAGGCCTATCCAAATGCGATATTTATACAAATATTTATACAAACAAAATTCCTCCAAGAGTCTTAGATAATAATTCTTTATACTTGTAATAAAAAACAAAGGAAAAAATAAAAACATATAACCCAACGTCCCTTTTTTAAATTTTATTGAAAAAAAGTTTTCAACAGAATTTGAAAACACCAATCCCCTTAAACCTACGGAAAGTAATTTGGTCAGTCTCAGATAATATTTAACCACATTCTAACATTTAAGATTAGTTCTTAACAAATATGTTCTAAAACCACAAAGATGTTTTGAAGATCTTTAAAATAAATGTAAAAAGGAATCAAGTAACATAGCTGTAGTAATTTAAGAGATGGGTGTCATGTCTTAATATTTACCACACCCTATATACATGTTAATTAGCTGTGCCCAGGATGTGTTGGGAATCTTCGCTAAAGATACAATGCCAGGTTCTAAATACTTTCTCAGTGTATACGTAAAATGTAACCTGTCTGATTATGATCCAAAAATGTATTCCATATAATATTAGTTTGGGTCAACGACTAGTTCAATGTTAGATAAAGTCCTATGCATGTGTGCATTGGAAACAAAATGGTGACCAATACATGTAGCCTACGTACAGCAGAAACAGCTTCAGAATCTCAAACAAAATGCATTCAAACAACCTCACTGTTTGTCTTTATATTCTATAAGGACAAACAAGAATCCCCCCCGATGCAATTTGGCAATTTGGGAGTATTCCAGGAGAAAAACAAAAGCATAATCTTAAAACTATGATATGCTTATCTGCCTCCTCCTTTTTTCATTTTGATAAAAGATAACATATTTATCCCAAATTGAGATCTTGGCGTCAACATGCAAAACTATTGTCATTAGTTGTGTTATCAAACCATATTTAAGATATTCACATGATACTTGAAATACTTGTGTTCATGGTCTTTCTTTTTGCATAAGGGACCCTTTATACATGTGTTTCTCGAGGGACCACAAAGACCATCGTTATCAATTCCCCTTTTTTATAGGTGAATGTTAATACAACAACACCAGCTGGTGTGAACAAACACTGTTCCTGGACAGTACTAGACATATATGCAATAACAGAGCCCAATTAACCATTATCATTTGAGTCAATAAAATCAAAGGGGCAGGTGCAAAAAGAGGGGGCAGGCATGGATGAGAATCCAGCAATTAATTTACAGTCGCCTTTACATCATTGTTTTGACATTATCTGAACATAATCTTCTGACTTTAATAAATGTCATTTCTCAACAGAAATTCTCAAAATCTTACCTCTTGAACATTTCTACAGACACTTAAATTCCATGTCACAGAAAAATAATATCCACAATTTCCAGGGTAATAACACACAAAGAAATGTTTCAAAAATAATCCCAAGGTCAAAACGAGAATCTGCTGACTAAGCTATTTCAAATCCACCCACAAAATGGTCCATTTGTTCTTAAAAAAAGAAACAGTGACAAATTAAACTTTCCATTCCCTGATGACCATCTATAGAAGATATTAACCTTTCAATCAATCGGTCAGCCTTCAACCAGGCCAAAAAGTTAACATATCACTTTGTTATCAGGGTTTCAAATCACATCTTTGAAAGATCAAAGGCCAATATAGCCCCAGGTATAGGTTTGACACATAACTACTGGGTTACCGAAATAAATGACAATTTAACTATTGGTCAAATAGTAACCACTTTAATATTGTAAAGTGTTATAGTTCTAATTAAACCAACTCCTGCTTAAAAGCCAGAATCAAAATTAGCCCGATAGATTTTAATAAAGATTCTTACTTAAGTATAATCTATTTCTCAAATTTAAATTAACTAGTTAAATAACCTAAACAAATTTGATTGAAAACTTTATCAAAGCTTAATAAAAAGAAGTTTTTTATTCATGAAGTTCAGGATACTACCACAGAAAAGTGTGTTTTTTTTCTATTTATTTTATGCATTACATATCTTATCTATGGAAAACTTTGAGTCATATTGATATCACTTCACCAACTAATGTACAATTATTTCATATTGAAACAAAATTAAAGAAGGGATGTAACTTATTATATTAGTTATAAATCTCCAAACAAGTTGTCCCCCTTCACAAAATTTCATATATGTTTGGTCAGTTCACATTTTTTATCAAACTTGCACGGCATATTAATGTATTTTTCATTTTAAGAAGGCAATTAAAGATATTCATTTAAAAATGTAAGGATAGATAAAAAAGTATTGGTTCATAGGAAATACCTAAATAAAGCAACTCAATGTACATGTATTTAAAACTATGTACATTGGTTACATAACAATTATTTATCTTTAAAATGACAACTGTTCTGACAAAGCTGCCCCCTAAACAATCCATAGTGTGAGAAAATTTCAAATGGTGCCAGTCTTCGTCGTAACTGGGTTGCCCGAAGCCCGGGACAAGTAAATACCGTTTCAGACAAGTAAAAATTTCCAGTGGTTGGCCAAATGGGCAAGTGCATTTTTCCGAAATTCAGATCCCTCTGTTTTCAAAATTTCTTCAGCAACAATTCACACATCCTGATTGAACGTTATTATTGTATTGAAATATTGGCTCTCGTATATTTACGCATGAATTGGTTATTTTGTGCATGTAAAACTATTTTTGGGCAAGTGGTTTTCTTCAATTTACACCTGAAAGGACAAGTGCTGAAAGAAAATAAAGGTAAAGACTGTGGTGCACCAAAATTCCTATACATGGGCAGATCAGTTTTAGGGAGACAACTCTTTTTGGAATCAATACCTTAATTTTGTTCAAAGGAATTTTGATTGTATCAGTGTGCATGTGAACAAACGTGTAAAGATAAACCCTACTTACGTCCACCGATATGAATCAATGTCCTATGATAAATGTATGCATAAGGCATGTTACAATTCAAACATGGGCAATCATGAATGATTAGGATGCAACATGTGCTGTAGGTTAATTAACCCTGACATATTTAAAGTAGGTATTTTTTTTTAATTACAAATGGTATTAATTGCTGGCAACGTACTTTCCGGAAGGTAAAAATAAAGATGTCAGACAAGACACAAATATCTGACAGATAAATAAAATCTGTCAGACTGAAACAGATAGAACAAATACAAAATTATAACATTGTTTTATTTATCTCAGTCTGAATATTTCTTTTTCTTCTCAAATCATTTAGTCATTGATGATTTCCCCATTTTTGTCTGGCTCTGCCCCTTCATATAATCATAGCATTACAATGTTTGCTGCGTGATTGATAAGCAGTTGGTTGCAAGCACACCTATTGTTTTTTTTTTGACAGGCACAGTGCCGAAAGCATCCAATAAAAACATATGTTACATTTTTCTGAGGCTTTAATACATTTAACAGATTTTAAATGGTTCTTATTTAGTGCGCAGGCTTCTCAAAAAGATACGAGCCTGGCACGTTGACTAGGATATTTACAGGAATAATTTTTTATATTTGAAAAAAATTCAAGGATTTTAAGGGTGTTGTGCATTTTTGAATATGTTTGGGTCCCGATCTTTTTTACAATGTTTATAAAAAAAATGGGGAGAAGGGGAGGAGATGCGCCGCCAAACAGATTGCTCCTGTCAACAAACTGCTGCCTGCTATGAAAACAACAAGTGGGAGATGGTAAAGTCTCCAACACAAAAATCGTCAAAGACTCTCAAGTGGCTGTTTATATGGACTAGGTAGCAACAATATTAAGCGTTCAGGGATACTTTTAATTATTTTGACATTTCTTATGCATCCCTAACACTGTGTCTCGTGTCTACGATACTGCCATAAGCAAGACTCGTTGACGGCAATTTAGCCTATCCTAATTTTTAGGTGGACTATGTATTAAGGTACAGTGTAAATTATTCAAATCATTACACTTTAGAAAACAATGAAAGAGAAAATCAGTTATAGTATATACCTAAGTAAAAATAAAAACAATAAAACCACACGGTATCAACCTCCTCCCGCGTCACGAAATAAAACAATTACTATTTTGTGTATAAGGGAGGTAACAGATGAAAAGGAAAGGGTTACACATCACCTTATTAATTTCGTGTTAAAAAAACATTCAGGGTACATATTTTCTACGCAGTGACCCCCCTTTATTGGCATTGATTTATTGATGTTTATTCATTTTAAAGCACATGCAATATATAATTTAAAATATTTTATACATCAGATATGCTAACATTCAGCCGTACTTGTAAATATATCACCGAATTAACAACTAGCTAAAGTCTAAAAAACAGGCATGCATTTAAATACTAACATGTGTTTAATGCTTGGACGAAGAACGTAGAAACATCCACACGTTTATCGAATTAAACAGAACAGAAAAGAACAGTATTTAAGAGTAAAGCAATTTTGATGAGGGCATGATTTGTTTGTGGTGTATGTATTTGGTTATGTGGTGTACTTTTTTATTTTGGTATTTGTATTTGTGTATGTAATATCTATATAGACATGTTTGTGCCACGAGTTTATTGTCGTCTGGGCCCTTGCCCTGTGTCCATAAACAGGGTTTATTTTGAAACTTTCGACTACCGGGCTTGTCCCTGAAGTTTCCATTGCATTATTAAGAAAATTAAAGTACATATAGTGTTTAATAACCAATGATGGCGTATAAAAGCCCGAGCTTATTTCTAATGAGGTCCTTTGGAATAATATTTTTTATTGAATAGCAAACACTTACGAATTATAAATGAATGCTGATGTATTGAAGAAAACGAAGAAAAATAAATTGGTTGGGTACATATTGTTACTAAACTGATGAAACTTTTGACATTTATATGAAAGTGAATACTAAAATGACATAGCATGCATACTGTTATTCTTTTGCTTTATCCAGCAGATGGGTTGAAATATTTCTTTTTTTAAACGAACTATTCGAGATCTTCTTTAATGTCAGCCTGCTTTACATTTCAGTAGATTATGGCAAAATAGAAGACAGTAATATTTTTTTTCCAATTACAGGTTGAAATAAAAATAGTTTTACATATTTGATCTTGTTGAATTTGAGTGAACATCCTTTACAAGGACAACATTTTGTTTCACATCTGGGGAATACTTCTTATTAATAGTTTAAAACAACAACAACCTGGTAAAAATTTACTGTTTATTACTTCTTTCAACATTCCACTAGGAGACGTTCAAACTTTCTCCTGGCATTAAGCTAAATCTAAAAATGTTGTTTTGACATATTTGAAGTTAGTCTTCAAGTCCCCTTTCAGACTTTGGTATCGAGAAGAACATGTATTAGCCCACACGACACTGTATGACAACAGAACATACTTTTGTTATGAAATCAAGGCATCTAGCATTTCTCTGCAACCATACTGTTAACATTACATTCTACCTGCAGGGAACAGTCACCTGTAATGCCTAAATGTGCCTTAACACACTGTGACGCGTGTCACATCATTTAATTTAAAGACTTGAACATATTTAGAATTTCATTTACAACAAAATATAATATTTTCTAGCCAAGATGAACACGACTCAAAGACTTTGCCAAATTTAAAAGATATAAGACTAGGTTCTTTTTGAGCCAATCATATTGCACTATCATCTGCATATACGCTGTTGCTCTATCCTTAGTATTTGTAGTTTGAAGCATCCTGTAAGTCATTTCCATAAACATGCGCGACAGTAGATCATGACAGACTCGCAACGTTTTTTTTTTACTTGTCATCTGTTACTACCGAATAAATGATGGCCAAAACGTTTTCCGTTCAGACAGAAAAGAATGCAGTTCGCGGAATTGTTTAAATAGAACAATATATTTACGATCTCCCAGAGTATGCTTGCAGTTCCGCATTGACACATTTCGATTCGCAAAACAAGTATATTATAGCTGACGTTGAGCAAAAAAAGAAACCGGCGTTATTCCGGAAAAAGTCCTGAAAGCATTCGCGACTATACCATTACGTTATGACTGACACTTTTATACATAGCAATGTCAGGAGTTATCTCGTCACTAGTAAGATATAGGGCAATTTCATAAGGAATGTACTGGTGTCATACAAGGCAAAACCATAATGTGAGTTTATTATGAATGATAAATGTAGATCTCACTGTTCAAACCGATTTGAGAGCATGTATGTTAATGTTACTTATTAATTGTCCTAACGTCACAACAGCCAGGCTCATTAAACTATTTAAGTGATGAAAATTAAACAGAAAAGGACCTTACAAAACATAAGACTGATAGACATTATATCAAAAATGAAGGCTTTAATAAGGAACCAGCGCGGACATGTTATCAGCCCGGGGTGGGTCCGGATGCATGGAAAGTTAGATACACTGTCGTCGAAGTCTCCCCCTTTCATTCTATCTGGTTGACGATATTGTCAAAATATTGCTGAATAATCCACCGGCAGAATTGTAAGGTGAACCAACACTCCATATGAAACAGGCTGTCCTTGATCTGCTACTTTGCCGGGCCTCCACCTGACGGAGAGGGTCTCCACCTAATGAAGAGAAAGACATGCAGTGCATGTGAAGGTATTACTACTGCATCAAGTGATATTTGATTTTAAGAATTTGAACGAAAATATATCAGCAATGCGTTTCTTTAAACGTAAGTTAGATGACACCAACTTTAGACATCAATTCACGTTTGATTACCTGTCATAATAACAGCGTTACACAGTGGTACCGAAGCCATATTTCTACATGCGTTTCATAATTTTAGTTTTGCGTTGATATAATCTAAATAACAAGGAAGTAATGAACTAATTATACACGTTAATTGGCGGATCACCTGACACTGTAAGCATCTTATCCGTCATGTATTGTATTATTCAAGTAATTTTCTCGGAGAAACGCGTACAAACCCTACATCACCCAGTTTGTGCTCTATAAATAATGGTATTTTGTCGATTCAAATGAACGCTTTTCCCAAATGTATTTATTGGAACTGTCTTGTTGTTTAGTAGTACCAAGTTCAACACTGTCAACGTCCCTTTGTCGGGAAGCTTATGGAAATGTATAAGCCATAAATAACAAACAATTAATAAGTTATTATCAACAGTTTACGGAAAATCATATCTTTCATGTCGTGCATTTGTCAATGCGTTGTACATTTTGTCTTAACCCCGTTTTATATTTAAATATTTGAATGGAAAAATACCATAAAACAAAATGGGAGTTTGATTTCTCCATTTGGAATATTCCTATTTCATCATCATGAGTAAAAGATAATATTGTTAAATTGTGGTATTCCTTTTAGTTATGAGATTCGCTTAAAATCATAAAGATCATAAAAATGTAATTCCGTTAGTTCATTTGTGTAAAAGATAATTATTCTGCAGAAATGACCATCTAACTTTGCCATAAACACATTGGGTTGATCACTGGAAGCACTTGGGGAGTTCAACATCATACTCAAAAGTACTTGAAAACAATGAAATTCGGTCTCTGAAACATACCTGGAATAATGTTTGACTTACAAAATATTTTCATGTAAGGGTATTTAATATTTTGCATATATTCAAAGTGAAACACACGTACAAAACATGAATATGAAAGGGTACTCATATAAACTTGAAAAATATCTGGTTTTGTACTCATTTGAGCTATATTGCATAATAGTTTTATAAATAATATACTACAAGGGAGGGAAATCACATGTACAATAGATAATTAATTCAGTGCGGTTAATCACTTCTGTCTGCACTGCTCTAGCAGTGAAATAAGCTAAATGGACGACATATACCAGTAGCATGGAATGTTAGATGGAAGAACATATATGCAATATCATTATCCATTAATATATATACCTGAGATTTTGCAAACGTATATTGGCGTTCATACTCAACCTTCTTGGTAAACTTGGTCATTTTCCTCTGTATTGCTACGTATTAGTGTGTAAATTTAAAAAAAATAATAAGTTAGATGCTTATGAACTTTCTTGTGATTCTTATTTCTATCAAGTGTTGTTACGGATAATTGGTTTGAATAATTAATATATATGTATATATTCGTCTGTCAATAATTTGTTATACTCTCTTTGTTTAAGCTATGATCTATATTGAAAGAGTATGTTCTCTACTACAATTGTGCTCAGATTCTCTTAACAATGAAGTTGATAGGCAAGTAAAATAACACACTAGTATAAAAGTTTAGTAAAAACTGAATACCACATTTTGCTATGTTGGCCGTTTTATTCTGCTGCTCATGGACTACACCGCATCAGTATTCTGGGTTGGTTTAGTTGTGAGTGAGTAAGCGGGCGGGCGGGCGGGCGGGCGGGCGGGTGTGTCGGCAGGTTGGAGGATGTGGACGGGCAGGCGTAAGTGTGCGAGTGTGATGCTATCGTTCATGTTCTTTTTTGAATATCACATAGAAGGAATCATCACTCAAACCGTTCCGCACTATCAGTGCTTTGATTTACATCGTTGCTACGTTAATTAATCCATGTTAAAACCAATGTGTATTACTTTACATGGTCATATTTGTTTTGAACAATTTTTTACAAAAGCAAGAG
Organism: Mya arenaria; assembly: GCF_026914265.1. Lineage (NCBI taxonomy): Eukaryota > Metazoa > Mollusca > Bivalvia > Myida > Myidae > Mya > Mya arenaria. The sequence goes on from NC_069122.1 coordinate 6,713,912, forward strand.
ATAGTATCAGTGATATTACAAAAACCGTGTGGATAATTTACAGATTTAAAAAAATAATTGCTTTAAGATGTAGCTATTAAGACTGGTCGACGAACGCAGGAATCTCTAATAGCAAACTAGCAGAATAGCATAATGCATTGTATGAGGATTGTTTGGTGGTACATTCAGTAAATCGGAACACCTCGGCCATCACCGCCAAACGACGAGCCTCGAATGCATTAGTTAAAGCAGTTCGTAAAGTATATAATAATATTTTTAACTAACTGTAGTGTTTTAGCGTGTATTTTTTATAACTGAGTTCAAAAGTATCCCCAGTTGAGTGTATTATTGCATACAAGTTTTCGAAAGAAAATAGCCGAGTGGTCCGATTGGTACGCAGTAAAACCTGAAATGGGTGCTTCATATGCGTCAGACATTAACGTTAAACCGGATCTACTCTCATACCAAAAGCACAACCCAATTTTTTACCTTAATTTGAAAGCGAACAAAAATCAAAGCACTAAAAACGCTGAGAGACTGAGGAGTCGCGACTGATTTTTATGACGCAAAGTATTGAAAAGTTGAAGAGGTGATTACAATATGAGGTTAATATCAGGTTTTATTTAATATTAAATTGAGATAACGTCAATACTGAACATGACGTATGCATTAGAACTGTTGGTATTTGTTTTGTGCAAGAAGTGTAGTTTTAATAAAAAATGTGTGTTAGTGTATGAAATCGTTCAGAAAGATGTTATAGAGACGATTGGACTGTAAATTTTGCAAACAGTAATTGATATTTTCTTCGTACTCCACACACTTTGACCAGCCCAATTGCGTTCATACCCCTATAATAACATCAATTCCACAATTCACTCCTTATTGAAAACATGAACCTGAAGCATGCTCATTAAACACGAGAGCAGGTTACTCATTCAGGGGAAGCAATTGACCAGGAGCCGTACTTTGTACCTTGCAGCCAGTCCATAATTACAAAGTCCTTTTTATCAGCAATTTAATGAATTTAAGTTTTCAAACACAATAATATATGCATTTAGAGATACATCTTCTCAGTATGGTGTATTAGTAATGATACTACCATAGCAAAATTTCACATAGGTTTCAAAGTAGAAGGCGTAAAGACTTAGTCCCGACATATTACATTTTTGATCAATGGTCTTTGAATATTTTAAAGGGCTAATATCATCATCATTTTCTTCGCCATTATTGTAACAGATTTTATGTTCGGTAATAAATTAATAATTCAGAACTTTTGATTGGTCTCTGAACATAAATGTGTCTTGGCGCAATTGTCTCTGAGCTGACAGTCGCATTCAACCTTAGAAATGAAAACATACCACAAAATAAAATGAGAGCAGCCAACTGTCTTGAAGACTAAACAGCCTTCCTATGTCATAAAAACTCACTCTAGCTTAACCTACAAAGCGAAAATTTTAAAGTGACACTCTTATTCAAAATGAATACATACACATGTATAACAAAAATCAACTTTGACTGATACACCTTTAACTACTTTCTAAATAATGCATTAAATTGTATGGAAAATATTTATTTCTGATGACAAGATTGTAACAGTGTATTTAATAGCAGAAAGCGCAAACATTAAATGATTGGTGAATGCTAAATGATTTACTGTGGTCTACTATAGTCGAAATACCGTGTTTTATGCTCATTTATTTTAAATTAAACTCGGTATCCTTCATAAAAACCATTGTTTTCGACATTTATTCATTCTTTTTGTAATATTAAAACAATATTATCGATTATGGTTAATCTTATTTGGGAGTAAGAATGCATCTTTGAATTGTAACAAGACACAATGTACAGATTGTATAGAACAACGGATGATGGGGGTATTATTCAATATTGAAGCCTGCAAAATGATCCCGCCGATATTTTCTCAGATTTGTCTAAGGTCTGATGGTATTTCGCATTGAACCCTTGAAATATCAGAGGCCGTCCACTATAGATATAATTCAAATAATGCAAATGTCTATGTAAGGTCGAACATATGTATTTGCCTCGGGCTGGATTACCGTATACACCACTACAAGTTACTTGGTCACAAACCAGCCTAAACGATTTATTGCCTGTAGAAGGAGGAAGTGTGATATATTAATGGGAGGGTTTAAGAAACAATACGTACGATCAGGGGATTGAGATAACAAAGACATGTCATGGTTGTACCACATTTACAGACTGTATGAAGCATTTATTGAACTTTGATTTAATAACTTAATAATTAATAACGATAATCGTACAGTAATACTCATTGAGACCATCAATAGAACAATAAAATACAACACATTCAATGATAGCAGGTAATGAATTAAAATTTGAAAATGCAATACAGAGTTTACAATTGTAAACACCACGCAGAAACATTAATCGCACACAACGTTGTCCATGCTCTCCGCGAGATCCTCGGGGCCGAATCCCTCGAATTCATCGTCATTGTCGTCCAACTTCCTCTTCAAGTCTGCAGGCAGACTAAACGCTTTTGACGTTTTGGGACGCAGAACGAGATCATGGCGGCGCATGAACTTATTTGCCCAAGTTCGACTGGCTTTAAAGTCCGGGTTAGTTGGCTGAATCAACTCGATGGCGAGATTACAGATGTCGTCGACCGACACCGGCAGCTGAAGATCACGTTGTTCAAGAACGAACGCGCACAGTTTGGCGTCGATGTCCTCGCTGTAAGTGAGCGGCCTGCCCGCCTTAGGTAAATGTCCACTTTTATTTCTTTGGCCAAGGTCGAAGTTCGTTTTGACCCAATCCGACACGGAACTCTTACTTATCTTAAACTGCCTTGCAGCACACCTTACACCACGTTCTTTAGCGAATTTCACTACTTCACGTTTTTGTTTTGCACTTAAGTTACGATACGCACCTCTCTTTGAGGGAGTGACACTAGCACAATCGCTTTCAAGACTACAATTGCTAACTGGCACATTACAATCATCACGCGACCGCTTCGACGGAGTGACCGGAGCATCGGTTTCGCCCCCAAGAGGGCGTTTCTTTGGGCGACCGACCGGGTGCTTCGTCGGTGCTGTAGGCAGCGGTGACTTTTTCCAAGACGCTGGGAGGGCAGCTTCACTTGAAGCGAATCGTACTAAGAACTTATCCATGACTGGTGGTGAAAGTCCATGAAAGGGCCATATATATTATTTTCCTATGCAAGGTACTCATTTGAGTAAATTTAGTAAAAAGGTGATTGGATATTTCATGACAAACAACATTGGACGGTATTTTAACGCTTTATTCAAATAAAATTGTCATCAGACAAACCGCACGTTTTTTAATTGTCGCTCCATTTATCGCCTTCCAATACATTATTACCACGCGCCTTCAATCTCTACTCCGTGCGCTGTGACGTCACACAGTGTGACTGTTTCATCTGAAGCCGACAGAAGGTGTTTGTTCATCTCAATGCACTGTAAATCGTGTTTGTGTAAGTCAATAAACTCGTGTTTGTTTGGAATTTTAATTAACTTGATGGAGGATTAACCCATATAGGCGTGATAAATAACCATTGATTACTACGGATAAATTAATTAGCGTGTATATTACGGAAAACAAGACGGAAAAAAGAGGTTATTATTGAATGCCCCGCTCCCGGGTTATTTTCGCGATATCAAAATTCAAGTGAGATCGTTAGAAGCAACCTAGCAGCCAATCTGTACTTTTACCACGAAACAAGAAATGCTTATATAACGAATATCAATATATTAACGATGGACGTTGTAACGGATGTATATATCATGTTTTTTATCATCATATTTGTTGCAAAACACAGAATAACATCCAATCATTGTTGGCTAATGTCACAAATCCGAACACCTTTTGAGATTTTTAACAATTATCTTGGAGAGTTTTTGTTGTAGTAAGTTTTACAAAATTTCCCATGAAGCATCTTTGGTCAATGTGTCAACATCTGTCAAAGGTTCACAATCTTACTAGCTTTATGTCGCAAATCGTTTATTTTATGAACAGTAAATCTTCTTCAATTCATGCTATTGAGCGTACAAATACCGAACAAATACACAATACCGAACACTTATAAGTATTGTTTTCTTCGATAATAGTCAATTCTAAAAAAAAGCTTTGCTAAATTTTGACAAAAGGATGTATCAACAGTTGAGCGCTTTAAGTTTGAATTGAGTTGCAGACAAATTAAGAAAAATGAAATATCAAACAATTAATTGGTAATAACCTGGCAAAAGTCAACCTCACCATTTAAAATTCATGTACATGACACTATGATTTATAAGTATTCTGTTTTAATTTGAAACAGATGCCAAGTTAAATTTTGTTTACGCCGTTTATCAAAACACGTGATTCGCAATTGTAAACCTTGATTTCTATTTATGAATATATATTGAATGTAGGTCAACATAACAGCGGGGCCTCAAAGATGATCATGCGCCATGCCACGTCCCCCACATGCTACATTTTGATATTTTAGTTAATTTAAGATCGAATGGTATGTTTTAGAAAAGTTATCGCCAAGACTGGTTGAAATTTCGCAAAGGTTGCTAAGTCAAGCGTCTGTATTGATCATCGAATTATCTACCAACGTAGACAAACGTCTGTTTTAACAAGTGCTCTGGATTTGTATCCTGTTCGGAGTTTGTACCATCTAACAGTAGCGTTCACTTATGAATACATTTGTTGTCGTTTTTAGTCCGTTTGTTTCCTATCACTTGCACAATCTGGTGCATTACAATTATGAAATATAAAAGTCTTCACTTTTATTAGCCGCTGTATTTAATGTATTTGGTTTCCTTAGCTTCGACGTATCTATTTCAACGTAAACACTTATTGACCGCTTACTTGCCACAATGGAGTTGGTGATTGCCACTTCAGTTTCGAAAAAGGTCAATTTCAACAACATTCACAGGCGATTCATCATTTTCATTACAGAATTCGACTCCTGACAACGGCGAATGTTTACCACATACAATGAAATTATTGTTACCATATGCTAATTAAATGAACATTTTCTAAAAAAAATACAAGCCAACATTTCACATACTTAAAAACGATTTCGATTTCGACTTTCAACACCATGAACTCATTTGGGACACTTGTGGCCATACCTTAATACTGGGGGGTTTCCCCCGGTCTAATAAATGGTTGTTAGTAAGTACTTATGCAAGTAAAAGGCGATTTAAGCTATTTTAAACATAGAAAATATACTAATTAATAAACAACAATCACAAAAAATGGTTATAGGATAAAATGAAATATTATAATCTTACTTTAATATTTTGGTTTGATATCTTACGCAAAATGAGTAGTTAATTGCATCCTCAATACAATACATTTTTCACCGGTTTTAACGAGTTCTCCGCGTTAAATTCCGCGGAATAAACTTGTCCTAAACCGATGACACAGGTTCTATTTTTAACCGATAGTACATGTTTTATTTTGATTCAGTACGCCTGACTTTGAAACTATTTGCGTGTTCTGCTTTTTATATTCCCTTTTGTAACTCGTCTTTATGAGAGTACTTGCGTTTTCTATGAGTTTGATTGTGTAACTACGCAAAAAAGCGCTTCATTCGCACTATATTAACCACATAGCATAATATAAATAGTCCTTACAGTGCTAATTTTAGCAAGCTACCTAACATGCAGTCACATTCCGTAGCTATTGGAGCAGATTGATAATTAGGTATTTTACATGTTAATGTTGATGTAAAATTACTTCGTTGAACATCACTGTTCTTACAGCGCTGGGGTTGATACGCCCGTGCGCGCATTAATTCGTCAAATGTTAAAAATGTTATGTCGATCTGCCGGTAGTAAATTCCGAGATACGGTTATAAAAGTCTGCAGGCCTAGCGTCCTACAGACAAAATAACAAATACTAGAGAACTTATACTTATATACAGAAAGTAGATCAGATTTGTGGATGCAGCAGCGTATCTCACATTAAATAGTTTTGATAATAATGTATTCTTTGTATTCCATTTTGCTTTGTCATTTGTATTCTATGTAGATATTTTTGGATCGAACAAATGCATAAAACCCGTCTTATGGACTAACATGAACAACTATAAATTTCACACATTCGTGTTACAGTTGGTATCCACACGCTGGAAGGAGGGAAGACGGGCTTCAGATGGTTCTGTGTCACTCAGCTGGTCTCGGACCTATAATTGGAGTCGATAAGGTCAGAAATTGATGTTCAGTTCAAATTCAGAGAGTAGAATGACCTCAGGATGGGTTCTATAAAACAAGCGTGAAATAGGAACATCTCCATCTATAAAATGGTAATGCATTATTTTAAAAAAAGAGTTAAAATCATCATGTTTGTAATAAAGATTGATATTCAATTTATCGTCTTTAACTTCGAGTTGATGCTCTAAACAGGAGGGATTTAGATTGGATTATATTCTTGCATACCGGACGTGTGTTTCCGGTCAAGTGACCAGTGCTGGAAAACCCCATCTTACATACCCCATGTAAGATGAGTCACGCGCAACAAGGCGCCACTTTTTATTTCATTTATTGTATGGTTTATGAAAAATATATTATGCCATTTCAATAAAGCGCAATCAAATATATATGTTAGCAAGACTTTTAATTAAAATTGAAAATAAATAATCGTAAAAAACGCTATTTTCAGTTATTTAAAATTACTGCCCTCTATGACGTCAGTAAACAACGTCGCACGCGCTTTTTGGTGTAATAGTACTAAAGTTCGTTTTCTACGTCATTTTTTCCATAAATTGATAAATTTAGATATGAAGAAAAAAAAAATGAAAATGTTTAGTTTGAATAGTCTGGAACTCAAGCGACGTATGAACATGAATATTGTTTTTTTACATAATGTGTTCTTGTAATTCCTTGTAAATAAAAGAGAATTTACCAGCTCAACCGCCTTGAAAACGCGCAAAACATTTTTGCCGGCGAGTTTCCGGAGTTGTTCATCACCCCAACCGCGCCTCACTAGCTCGGCAAATAGGTCCGGGTATTTAGACTGGTCGGAGAGGCCCGTCGGGAATCTGCAGAACACATGTTTTCTTTAAGAAATGTGCGTGTGCCCTTCGTTGGCCTTTGTAATTTCCATTGTATGAATAAACTTTGTCAAGAGAAAGCACTGTGGTTGAAAATCGCTAAATATTCACACACCTGTCGCTACATATTCACATATTTAGATTAACAATAAGAAACACAGGGCACAAGTCTCTGGCTTATACCGCAATGTTCGGATTAATGATAAAGGCATGCATTTAAAAAGCCGAAGAAGGCGATTACGAATGCTAGCCTATTTCAAATATGTATGGTGTATTGTATTTCCTTGAATAAACTTTCTTATTCGTGACATATTTCTATATATGAGAATGCCTTTGAAAAGAAGAAAACAATGAATTCTGCTTTACTGTAATGTGGTAAAAATGAGAAGTAAATGATTTTTTTTAGATACTGATGCCGCGTGATGGATATGTGTAAGACGGCAAAATGTTCGAAATTCACATGAACAAGCTTTCGCTGTTGGCGTTTTTGCATTGTCATTAATTATTTTTGTTTCATTTTGGAATCGTGCCTTGATGGCAAACTATGTTACTTATATATTTTCGTAAAATTTTGATAGACAATTATTTACCATGCAAGAATATATTAAAGCTATGTGAATATATGTAGCATCTTTCATGATGTACGAAGTCGGTTATACAATATACAAAGCAAACATTGCAACTTGTGATGATTTGGTGGAGCTTTACTAGTGATTTCATTGGATAATGAAACCATGTGCTTTTATTTTTTTAAACAATATAATCCTATTAGTGGTCAACTGGCGACTGGTCACTTACACAATACATAAACCAAATATGTTCAAATAAGGTTAACTTACTTTGGCGCTCCATCAAAGTCACTGCCGATGCCAACATGGTCATGTCCAATCAGAGATGCAATATAATCAATGTGATCTGGTGGAGAAATTATCGATTAAAGTCATCATGGTATTTTTTAAATTTAGATGGTATACTATTTAAGGGTCGCACATATTTTAACGGTGGTAGTGAAATGTCGTCGGCCAATTATACTGTAGGAAAATTATTAAGAGGATTATAATAGAGGAGTTGTATAAGTTCTGCGAAAACAATTTTGCTTTTTTACTTTTACTTAAACTAGTTAATTGTATTAAAAAAATAATCAATTTTCATTACATATTCTAAAAATAGACAGGCACTTATCGGTTACAGTTTGGGGCCACTCAAAATATATTTTGGATTCGATGTTTATTGCCTGTGAACAGAATTGTAAAAAAGGTAAAATCGCTTGTTGCGCCTACAGCCTTTTAACGTTCACAGCGCGTTCATTTAATATTACCAAGCAATTTGAACATTGATCTCAGGAATCACGGGGGCATCGTGCGTACGATAAAATCTCGTAAGAAGTTTAGTTAAAAATTGAGTGATTGTTACTAACTGATTTGAAAATTTTATTTGTTATCTAAATTATATGCGTTTTATGTGAATAGTCAAACCATTTGTTTCGAAAAACCCTTCTTTTTTACATGTTATACATGATGTATCATGTACTAGTTGATATTTATCAATATTCAATTGTAAGTAAATTTATATATTTTCATTAACACTAGGTTCTACCTGCAACATCTGTCAAGTCGGATCTGGTTTTGTTGCTTGGTGGGCAAACAATGAAACCGTCATAGAAATTCACCATGATCACTCCGCCATTTTCCTTCTGAAAATACAGTCATAAATGCTTCATATCTGATTCGTTAAAATAATTGATCGAAAAGCTCAGCATTTAATTTAAGTGCCCAATACAACGAGAGAGACAAGGACCAAGGGCAAGAGACGTCAATTATTTTTGTGTTAAAACCAACGGATTTTCGTCTGATTTTTCCCCAATCCTACAAGGCACTCGCCGAGGCCAATGCGGTAGTCTGCAATTTTATATCCTCTTTATTGATGAATTACTACATAAGATTGACGCTTGTCACAGCAGCTTTTAGATTCATAACATGGTCTTCTGATGAAATAGCGATATACATGTAAACTGTAATTGATGATTGAGAGGGATTGTCTTCCGTATTGCCAAGTGGGATATATTGATATAGAACAAATATGTGGTTCATAATTTAACTCACAATGATGAAATTATATACTGTCTACACATTTATAAGTAAGTACCAGTTTTAGAAGCACGTCATCCTGTACATTACGGAAGTGGTTGCAGACGTGAAAAGCCGAGGAGTGAGAAAAAATAACAGGTGCTCGTGACGTTGCAATGGCAGCCATCATTGTTCGCTTTGCCACGTGGGCAAGGTCAACAATCATTCCTAGACGGTTCATTTCCCGAACGACTTCCTAATAACAAGAAATATTAAATCAAATTAACGCAATTCACATGTTGCGTCCGTTACATTAGAATAAAAGATGCGTTACCTTATTTTGTTATTTAGAGAAAGAAAGAAGAAACTATCGATTGGACTTCCGATGCGTAGGAATAACACTATTTATTCATAAGATATACTAAACAACATATCATTGTACGAACCAGGACGTGAAAAGAAATGAAAATAGGGGACAATAAGTAATTAAACATGCTGTCACATTCTACTGACCTGGTTAAATGCTAGAACGAAATGAATCAATACAGTTGCAGCAACTCTTAAAAATGAAATATTTATTTATTGGTTGTCCGGTTAGCGCAGTGGTTATCGCACTCGCTTCTCCCCAAGGTGACCCGGGTTCAATTCCCGGTCTGGACGCATGTGAGTTTGGTTAGTGGTCACCAAGCCGGACAAATCGGGTTTCTCCGGGTACTCCGGTTTTCCCCACAACACAAGACCACACTCTCGCGCAACATCGTGCCAACGAGAGTTACTTAGTATAAGCGATCATAGCTTCCTTCACAATCGTTGTAAAATATATAATGGTGAAAGTAAATATTTATGGTACACATAATCACATTTAAAAAAAATAAATAATAATGTATTCATTCAGGAATAATAAACATTGCAATTTTAATGCCAACAATAAGCCCTAGTCGGGAGAGGAGTTTAGTGTTATAAAGGATCAACGATATTTGGCTCGTGTACACCACGATGTGCTCTTTATTGAGGAGAATGTGGTCTTCAGATGACAGTAAATCTCACAGTATTTAAAAGGTTATCTTTAAAAACCATACCTGAGTCGAGACCTTTTGTTTACATTTTTGCCGTGCACTTTACCAATAAGTCACGCCGGTTCCCCACCGTGACAAATCTAGTCAAAGACACCGTCAGTAATGGCCATCTACCACAATACAGAGTTACCCCGATTTCATAGTTGGAAAGGGGTTGCGCCCCTTGCGTATTGTGAAGTTCCGGTCAGAATTAACGATTGTGCGGAACATCAATTATTCTTTAAAGAATAACGCATGATTAATTTATTTACCTGACCGAAATGTGAGAGGCCCCCAAGAGTGGTACCATTATTATCAGGTTCATCGACAAGCCAATTATCCGCCCTATCAAAGTAATAAATAATCCTTATACAATTCCTTCAGCATCAGATAAGGCTCCTGTAACTCCTAAGAATTATTTTTACAGCCTGTATGTATGACTCCAAATTTTAAGTAGTAAATAAGCATCCTTGTAAGCATTTAACATATCCATTCCATAAAATATTGCAAGGCGTGAATTCATTCTTTAAATGAGATTCTTTAGAATTACAATATATTTAATGTTTGGAAACAAAAATTTAGAATTGATTAAAACTGTTCAAGGTCAGTAACATATCATGTTGCTTCTGTTATTTCTACCACAATGTTAATATATGTTCATTCTCATCAGTTAAAGGTGTTTAAATGTTGTTGATTTTCTATTGGCTTGATAAGTAAAACAAACCAAAATGTATATTATATTTCATTCAATATATCAACGTTCCTTCGTTACACTAGTACAAATGATATACATGTATATTCGATGTAATTCAAACTGTTGTTCTTGTTTTTGTTTTTTTCAAATTGGGTAATCGTTCAATCACTGTGATTGCATTTGAGTATGAAGACATCTTAGCTAACATAGTATAATTAAGAAATAAAACACACCACTGAGAGCCATATGACACTATCAGGACCGGCCAGTCGGCTCGCGTATGTGTGTGTATATGGACTGTGGCCTTTAATAGAACATCGGGAAACGACATAAGTATTGCAAAGGCTGAAAAATTTATTACGAACCACGGCGTATTGCAGCTATGTGTTAACGTCATGTATCTAACCCCGAGGTCATAATACATGCGCAGTACCGCCAGACTACTGTCTATAGAGTGGCCTCCCTCTAATCCGATCAGACTGCCTATCTTACCCGCGTTGAAAGCATCCATCACGCCTGTAACAAAGACACACTGTGATTACACCCGTCCAGTATTCAACGTTGGTAGTATTTTGTCATTTAAAGTTCTTTGTCCTTCGAAGGAATATATGATTGTCTTTGAATAATGGTATTCGATTAACAACGAGTAAATGTTTAATGCATGGTAACAGCACATCGTTCAGGCATCATTTAAAAGGGGTTTAATAGGCAGAAAAGCAATAAAATACCTAAACATCTAACAATCTACCTTTGTTGTCTTGAAAAATTGCAAAAAGAGCATTTCGTCCGACATCAGTTGGAATAAAGAGCAAAATTTAATATAAAAACTATGTATGTATAATGAATTTTAGGTCATTTCATTTGCATGTTAGTTATCACCAAAGAATTTCCATCCAAATGATACTAAATTGCAAAAAATATGATGGTTAGTGGAATAAATTGGCAATCAGGTTATTTGTGAGTCGGATTTGCCAACTTTATACTCATGGTTTTATTATCATGATCGTCGCTAACATAGAACTTTTGCAGTGCATCAAAATATATTCGGTGTGCTAATCGGCAATATCTATATTTGCACATGATTTTCTGCACGATAAAATTTGCTTTCATTTTGCATGATCTTGTTGACCGTTTATGATCTCTGCAGACGTAGTTTCATCGATAATTTTCTTGATATAAAACGCGAAAATTATATCAACCAAAATCATAAACACAAAAAGTATTGAAAGTGGAAATGTAAAAATAAGGATTACTTCTTAATATTAGTAAGTTCTTGTTATTCGTGCTTTCATGCAGAATAAGCGCTCGGTCGCGATGTTTTCATTTTTTTCCAAGAAGCACTAGCGCGCTTCATTGATTTGCAAAACATAAACACAGACTTCCTTCATGAAATAGTTCATTTGAAATAAATTAGTATTTGAATTAAGGTAAGTGTAACCATATACCTGTACTCGTTGTCACGAACTGAAACACCTCCGGATATTTTTCAGTGAACCGTTTTATGACGTCTAGTTGGTCTAACGTGGCACGGACGGCATCTTTGTATTGGCTATTACAATCCACCCAGCACGACCAAAACTACAACATTTGAGGGGGGGGGGGGGGTAAAACGTGTGCAAAAACATCATCAAGAAATCAAAATACATTGTTGACTGAATAGTCACAATACATATTCATAATGTTGGAAGAATTTTCCACTTGAGTGCAAATGGTCTTCCAACAACTCTTATGTTAGACTTCCAATTCGTAAAATTTGCTCATGTCCTTAACAAACCAAAACATGTTGTACATTTTACTCTTGAAATAATTAGAACCCAAACGCGATATGAAACAAGAACAATTGGAACGTTTTAATGGTATTCTTCCTCAAACAAATGTGTATGTAGGAAGTGCGCCACACAATGGAAAATATAACTTACGTTACGATTAATTACGAAGTAACGAGGTATTTAGTTGTCAAACCACTTTATAATCAGACATATCTGTTTTCCATGAATATTGTATTGTTAAATATAGTTGGTATAAAAGACACTGAAGCACCTGCTCGAACATAACATGTCCCTTACCTGTGCACCTAGGAGTCCCTGTCTTATTTTCGGAATGTCTGTTCTAGCATACGTATAGTTCCATACTTTGGCCATGTCAGCATGGAGGTCCACGGTATTGACGGAGTTGTTCGCGAAAATGTAATATAGAGCGGCCATGTCGTTGTGCCTTCCAGATAAAGTATTTTTGTACAATTATATAATGTGCGATGAGAGTAGTCTAGTAGTATAGGTGTCCGCCTCTGACTCATGGCTTTGAATAAATGGCACAGTACTGGTTTCTGTCCAGGACAAGGACAGGACAGTGAATCATACCAACTTGTCTTCACAATCGAGTTAAATGAGTTTGTATAAACCAACTATGCAGTGGAAACTACAAAGACAGGACATATAGCCAAACAATAAACAGTGACCTTTTTTAGAAGATTAACGGCCTAAACACATCCAACGAGAGCTTGCATGTACATATTTTTAAAACAGTGCATTAATTATGCACCAGTCAATTGTAACCACGGCCCCCAGGTCCGGGGAATAGCGGAGACTTCGACTTTCGATCCAGCCAACCTCGGCTAAAATCCCCGCCCTTCAGAGACGAACAGATGGTAAAATCCCCGCCAAATGCCCCCGCACCCCAGGGACCCTAGGAAAGTCCCATTCCAAAAGTGTTTGTTACCATTAACGACAATCTTATTGTTTAACATATCACTTTACCCGTCTATCAAGGGCGTGGTCTGCAAGATGCACCTGGCTTTCTCTAATGGAGAATTGGTTCTCGAGCAGTTAGACGGATTTGGACCAGTTGTATCTTAAACATAGAGTTTGGGGAAAATACATTAAATAGGTCGAAAAGAAGCTACAAGTACGCGAACGTGTACGTGTGGACTACATTCGAAATTGCTGCAACACCCATGTTTGTGCATCAATAAGGTATAAAGTTATTTTCAAAAATCATATTTACGTAATGTTTCATAATCATATTTTTGAAATAATATCCAGTTTTAGTCCAACATTTTATTTCGATATCTATTTAAAAAAATCTAAAATTAATTGAGAGTTTCTTTCCGTGAAAACAATATGAACGCAAACACTACAGGTTTGTGGATAAAACATTTCCATTGGACAAGAAAACGTCACGTGACATACGATTTTAAGACACAGCACCATCATCCAATAGAAATCGTCGCTCATGACCATGCACCTCAGTTGTCCTGGCCAGTATCAAAATGGTGGACAGCAATGCTTTAAAACACATGATTTCTGAAAAAAGATAACGGAGAATAGGGTACAATGTATACGGCGTTCTCACAACATGATGCGATTGTGTTTGATTACAAAATAGCTTCCCTTTATATACTTAGTGTTTGAAAACGAACCACTTAACACAACTGAGCAACAGTAGACGTATCCATGTTGGTGATATGAATATAAATATCAGACGACTCGTCCGTTAAGTCTTAAAGAGTCATTTTATTCAGAAATAAAAGAAAATAATTTCATATTCAGTCAAAAGAATAACTGTTATAAAAAGTATGTGTCTAATATACATGTATATGAAAACTGACATCTTATTGATTGAATTAACGACCATTGCTAGTTGTAAGTAGATACATATTAAAGATTAATATGGACATTAATTTTGCTTACGTTCCGAACTTCCGGTTTCCCTTAAAGTTTAAGTATTTCAACGTGCTATAAAATACTTTCTCTCACATTAAATGAAGTCAAATTAATAACATATTTGGATTCAATTGATAACGAGTTTACAGTCATACTAGTGTCTACATATTTCAAACATATGCCAGTCTTACAGAACAATTCGTTTGTTATCTGTAAAATCCTAAGCTGTTCTATTGCAAAGTTTACTTTCTTATCGTATCTACAGAAATATCTGTGGAGAAAGGGCAAAGTGCATACATTCGGAAGTGCCCACTGATTGTTACACTTTTGCCTTTTTCCTTTCAATTGACATATGACAGTGAATCAAAGCATGATTATACAATCTAAGACCATTGGCTACCTTTCATATTTATATGTCTTGAATCTGAATGGTTTGTGCTTTCAAAAACAGTCTTAACATGCTGGATCTACTTTTTTATTGTTTACATTTGCTACGCCTTGTCATTCGGAACTCCTCGGCCATTTTTTATCGAAAACAACCTCGGATGTATTTGGACGGTTTACATACTCAAAACAGGTACGTTTAAGTCCGCTGCAAGTCCGCCGAGGTTGTTTTCGATAAAAATGGCTGAGGAGCTCCGAATGACGCAATGTTTGCTCACATACACCGGAAATTGTCATTCTACCGAATATACAGAGGTTACGTTCTACCAATTTTATTTTTATAAGGAAAAACGTAAGTTTTTTTCTAACGTTGCTGAATGTTTAGTACACAAGTGGAGCTTTCTCCCCATATATGGTGTTGGGGGTCTTGCAGTACTATAATTCAGTGTTATCTTGCATGTAAATTGGTCAATTGCCTATAGAATATATAGGGAAATTATTTAGTGGTCTCTGACCCAAACAAGAATTGCAACGTAAACACAAAGGCGAATGTGTCCTTAAATGGAATGATGCATTATGGGTCATAAATTTGGAGTTAACTGACTGTAAAGCATCTAACGCTGGCGTAAGTTAACGTCAGATTTAAATCGCTTTGAGAAATTCATATTCAACAATGCGTTAAGAAACGCCCCGTCAGGGATTTCACTGTTAAGGTAACGTAGCGTTATATTTAACAGAGGATTTGAATTACTGGTTCCATATCGTTGTCAAGGTCAAATGGTCCTGTTGGAATAAATAACCAGTGATTACTTTTAACACATTTATTTTTTTTTACTTTTTTTCCACAAATGTTTCTACGAACGGCTACGGTACATACTCATTTGCTAATTTTCGACGTTCTACGTCTGTTTGGGATTCTTTAATGATTTATCGGGTGCGTGTTCATACAGACGTTACAAATAAACTTTCCGAAAAGGTTTGTTTATTAAAGAAGCTTATCTTTGAAAGGCCTTCGTCTCGGCAATCGAAACACCTCGGCCATTTCCCATCGAAAACAATCTCGAATGTATGTGGACAGTTTACAATGTCAGACTCCTTTACTAAGCTGCAAGTAGATCGCGTAGTAATATCAATGTAAACCTAAGGACTAAGGAATCATTATGATTTATTCAATAATACACATCACTGAGAATCAAACCCCTACGATTAAATAATTGATATCTTTAATTTTACGAACTTTACTAACACATCTGATGCTGGTTGTATGGCGGAAATAGCCGAGTTGTTCCGATCGTCGTCTCGAAAGGCGAAAATGCAGAAGTGTACTCTTAATTTTAAAATGGCAGAGTACACTTTCTTGAAAAACATTGCCAATATAGAAAGTATTGCTGAATGTGAATTTTGATAAAACATAATGTTTACCATGGCAATACAAAGCTACAAAACAGCTATTTGATGTTATAATAATTGAGGTAAGCTAATTATGAAAAATTATAGAAAATCAAACGTTTTGCATACTATTGCATACTTTTATGTAACTCCAAATAGGGCTAGCCTGCGTGGAATATCGACGGCGCCGTTTCAAACGACATCAAACGCTTTTACAGATTAGTAGTTGGATTGTGCCAGAAGAACTTTGAAATCAGTGCGCGTAAACATGAACATAGAATACCTCAGAATGGGTTCATCTATGTATGGAATTTGACGGGATTAAACGCTTGCAAACTCCATATCCGCTTTGACTCAATGATAACATACATTGTATTTGATATAGGTTATATGTCAAAAAGTAGTAATATTGATATTTTTTCATTATTAAAAGATAAAAAGCGTAAGACAAGATCATAAAGTATGAGAATTGTAGGAAACAATAAACGGAAACAACGTCTAACAATTGATTTATAGAAGTTGTATAATATTCTGTTACTAAATGGTAATTATAGATTTCTTTTTACTTTGTTACTTCACTACGATTATTAAATAAGGTAGCGGACATTACCATTTTGAGAACAGAACCAAAGTAAGAATGCACTTGTATTGTTAATGGTTATACAAAACATTGCCTTCATCCTACTATTGATAATGAGGAAACAGGCAAAATATATCGTATTAAAATTGCTCGTAGCAATAAGACATTTTCAATTGAAATGGTTCTTTCAAGAATAAAAATTGTAGAAAAATGCATACCGCAATACTTCTGAATAAAGAAGTGCCTATATGTTATAAATATAATGAAAGGCATTTTCGAATTTTCATATTCAATGACAGTCGAACCCCGTTGGCTCGATGTCCTCGTTGGCTCGAACTGGATCTAAAGGAACTATTTTGTTTCACTGAATGTAAGTATTTTCCGCTTGGCTCGAATTCCCGAGGCTCGAAGTATTTGGGGCGGACTCTGAGCGCTCGAGCCAACGGGGTTCGACTGTATAACAAAGTAGTGGCAGAAGATGACATTTCTGCAAATACGCCACCTTCATGAGATTGTATTAACCCTGTGTATTGTAACGACGCTGTTGGCCATATTTCAGATTTTCCATACTGAAGATTTTGAGTTTATTAAAAATAATATTCTATGAAAACTGCTATTTAAATTTCCGAAATACCAGATAGCATCTAAAATGAATTCCATACATGTAAATTAGGATTAACAAAAACTTATCTGATATAAATTACCGCGCCCAGGATAGCTGCCAAAATAACCGTTGATGATGGTTTACTTGAAAATGTGAGCATGGGTGTAAAAATCAATGTATTTGAATTTGTTTGTATTTCACAAATATTTTATTTAACCAAAGAGCATTTTTGACAATTCGAAGTTTACCATTGTGCCAAATTTGACCACAAAAATGAACGTAAAATAATACAAGTTGTCAATGATAAAACAACTGATTTAAGACTTTAATAATGATGATTCTGTAGATTCATGTTGTGGTATGAATATTTACTAAGGACTTATAAAAATATACCTATATACTCACAAACAACGTAGGTTCCAAATACGTGTAAAGTCTATCAGTTAACGATCGTCGCAAATCATTAGACCATGGTTTTGTAAATGAACAAATCACATTTTGCTACGCATTCATCACGGCATTGTCATAAAAGTAACACAGCGAAAGAACATAAGTCTAGATTCTGCACGATTCGATACACTTTTTGGATCATGTGACAGCTTTATTATTCGAACACCATCGTAGAAGCAACACGTACCAGCGTAGCGGGTGGCGGCTTGTTCGATCGTAAAATAGCCGTATTTGGAGTATTTGGTCATTTATTGTTGGGTTTATTCAAGAAACAATTTGTTGTAGATCAAACTGGAGCCGCATCCAAACCGTCGCTAGAGCGTTGAACTGATGAAGGCAACGAATGTGGCATATCTTCCAGGTTATCATACCTACTAGCTTCCTTTGCTTTGAACACAAAAGAATCGTGCTACAACCACGACGAATTTCAACAATTCAACAAGTTTGTGGCACTCCCTGAACTTTAATGTTTAGATCGGTAGTTGTCAAGATTTATGCTAATAACGTTTAAGTATGTGCCTCGCTTCGCTACATTTCACCACGATTTTGTATATCGAAGCCCGATTGTGATCATAATCGTGCTCGTTAGAGTAGCAACGTCCATGATAAGGTCCCTATTGTTATTCTACGAGAGTGTACGAATGTTACCGAATACTAACGACTTCAAGGCAGATTCACGTAACGATCTAGTACGCCCGTGTTACGGTCTAGCACGGCTCTGTTAGATATGCGTTGATTAACCTCCAAGGTAATCGACATCGAGTAGTCGTAGTTTATCGTGGTTTGCCGGGAATAGTATTTATAGTCCGACATTTATCGTTGTTACTCGCTTTCCCGTTGTAAGAAAACCGTCAGTAGTGCATGCCATGTTCCTTCTTTTTTACCGATAAACGCCTCAAGAAATCGTGTCACTAGTAGGGCGGCGATCGATCCTCCACTGCTCTTCTACTCACAAATACTTAGAGTAAAGAAGCAAATTGTGGGCACATACGTGTCGGCATCTGCATGTAATGCAATCTTGTGTAGTGCTTATAGATGACGAAATACCAACATAAAAGATAATTTTAGCAATACTTTGTAATCGGAGCCATGGCGGCGAAATCGAGATAGTGAGAGTCATGCTTAAAGGGACTAGACACCAGATGATACCATTGCAAAAAAAGAAGAAAATTGCCAAATCTGACATAACATTGATATCGTTGTGAACAACGCTTTGAATCTTACTTACTGATGTGTCACAATGCTTACGACATAAGCAATTTTTGTGTTGTTTTTTTTCCAGTTCGAACTTGACTCGGTTTGTCTACCACGTTAATCTCAGTGAATTTAAAAATAGCGTCGGTATATTTATCTGTACTAATTACATGTTACATATACACACTATAAACTGGGAAACTATTATGAGCTATTTTTAAACGGGTAAACTCAGCTGAGACAGCGACAATTTTTTCTTTATTATTCTTATCATTCTTCACGTAAAATGGTGTATTATCGGCCTCATACCAGCTCGTATTGATAAGTCTAGGCTTGTTTTGAGGAAAAACTGTAAATGCCAATTTTGGGACAATATGGTGTCTAGTCCCTTTAAACGGTCAGTATGGTACAATATACCACTTGCCCATCTTTATTTCTATCACCATGTTGCTGTCAAAATCTTAACACTTTTATTGCATTTCCACACTCATGTACTTTTCAAAATCATCTCTTAATTTAACAAAACTGATCATCATTCATAATAATTAAACAAAAAACTGCTCACGTGGACATGATCAATTTCAGTGCAGTTCGTTTTGCCTACAAGTAAGTAACACGTAATGAGTTTTGTCTATCAAGATGGTCAATCTATGTAACATTGCCCCCTGGCGGCCGAGTGTTGATTAATGATTACTGGTCACATAATGGTCAAATACTTCAGAAATGTCATTATTAATTTAAAGAATTTGATTGTTTTGTTTCGCTTGTTTACTTGTTTGAATGTTGTTTTTAGTTAGCCCTGGATTTCGCTACTGAAAGCCTAGCCTATAAACTTTATTGTCTTAATTACAACATTCTTAATCGCGAATAAAATTATAACTATGATTTGTAGTTCTTGAGCTTTAGGTTACCAGTCAAATATTTTATCAATCGCTCGTTCTTACGCCGTTATTTTGTTTTTCGTTCGCATATTCATACATTCGTTCGCTCGCTCGCTCGCTCGCTCGCTCACTCACTCACTCACTCACTCACTCACACACTCACTCACTCGCTCGCCTACTCACTGACACACGCGTACATAATCAATCATTCACTCACTTACACACGTACGCATTCGATCAATCGATCAATCAATAACACTTCCCTGCTGTGTCACACCCAAATAGTTTCTTCATTTTTTTACATATTTAATATTTCATTCTTACAGTAATTCGTGTTTGGATTGATAAGCTGATGTTTTTCACATATTTAGATATTTCCTCCTTCCTCAGATATTTTATTCAACAAACGTACCTTTTTGGAAGCGCCATTTCTATCTTTCTCTTCAAAATCATAAAATAATGCAATACATTGCATCGTTTTTATTATCAACGTAAATATTTTCACGTTGTAAATAAATTTGAGAGAATGAAAAGTACTTGATTTGAGAAACCTCTAAAAATCGCCAATAACAACCACAAAGTCGTAAATTATCCAGCAAAATAGCCTCGAGTCATATTGATTGATTAATTATGTATATGATAATATATCCTGCACAGCCAGCTACCAAACAATAGATGTCAAAGCTACATCCCGAAACTTGACATGATTCAATCAATCATTTCACAGTTTTGTATGCTCCTGATAATGACTAACTATCGCCATCTCTCATCACTTATGACGCTTTATTATCACCTCAGTTTGATAAATTTATTTCCCCCGTCGAGTACCCCCGGGGCTGATTGATTGATTGATAGTGATTGATAGACTACAGTGATAAAGGCGCATGTATACACAGTTTTCGCACAACTTAGTGGACAGTTATAGCTAACACATCGGTAGATGGAAATACATGTATTTGTTATATACGATTTAACATATAAATTTACTATTTTTTCTCAGTCAATTTCCATATTTGTGAAGATTAATAAGCGAGAAAAAGACGAGTGGAGTAGAAACAAAGGACTAATTTCCATTTCAATTTGAAGAAATAAGTATCACACAAGTAGTGACAAAGTATGTCAATCTAGATAATAAATAAAGATCAGAAATGATAGATAAGTTGATATAAGAGATTGTCTATGTTAATTTAAAGTGTGATTAACATTAGACTGTGTGTCGGTCCTTTGTGGGAACGGTCATACAGTTACTTTAGGACGTGGATAAAAAGTGAAAAAAAGATTGATGAAATAAAACAAGGACTATGACCATATCCAAAGGGACAATGCACTCGGAATGGTGACGATTCCATCGGGACTTACAGACAAACAAGTGGGAAACAAAAAACTTCAAGGATTTAAACATTTAAAACAAACTTGGCTTATAGTGGTGCATCAAAAAGGCAGAAGATTTCAGAAAATGGAACGAACAGTGAGCACAAAAGTTAAAGAAGAAACGACGGACGGACAGATGGATAAAAGGGACATGAAGGTAGGGGATACAAATAAGCTTTAATATATGGTACAAACGAATACTTTCAATCAGTTACTTTTATGACCGTTCATTATAAGTAAGTCATTCAAACACAAATAGAAAAACGCTTAATTGTAAAGAATGGAAGTGATGAATGCAATTGGACTTCAAACAGGATCGTGCAGTTACGATTTGTCAAATACGGTTTAAACAATACTGGGTCGTGTGTTAGCTTAATTAAACTCGCACTCGGTTCATGCCCATTTAGCGAGTGCTCCGATAAGATTGTTAAGCCATTTAAGATTTTTGAGCATAGTGCTGAGACAGAATGTAACCCTGGTTAGAGCTACCCTGGTTCTTGAACGTGCACCAATGTTTAGCACTATCACACGGGACCCCCATTTAACGCCCCTTCCAGAATACGATTAGTATATTTGGTGGGAATCGAACCTGCGATCCCTGGATTTACAGTCAGTCAAGTAGACGGAAGGACCCGCCACACTATATACAAGGGAGGGGGTGGTTCTTATTTATGCCCCCCGGTCTTACAGTTAGATACTGACACAAGGAAATGTCGGATTTAACGTGATTTAAAGAGCTTGTCTGTGATGGCCGAGTTGTTGCGATTAAGATTATTTGTGACCCAGTGCAATGCACAATCCTGTTGTGTATGTGGGTAAGAACCATTCGTCTGGTTAGATCAGTTGGTTAGAGCTCCGTGCTAGTGCTCCGGCGGTCGTGGGTTCGAGTCCAACCCCTGACGCACTTTTCCTCCCAGGATTACTTCACTGGTGTTAGAAGTTATATGCAAGAGTGCCTGGATCGGTCTAAATGGTTATTGGGATGAGAAGAGTAGTATGTGTGGATAAGAACCAGCCACCCGTATTAATCAGCTGGTCTAGTAGTAGGGTGACGGTGTTGATGGGTAGAAGCTTACATTTTAACCACCGCCATAACGGTATCAATTAGACAAACCACTCCGTCAATACAAACTTGTATTTTTATAATCAACGTCAGTCATACTGTTATTTTATAACATCTATCCCCCGGGCGATATTTCCCCAATGCGTTTCCTGATAAAATCATTTCCATTATTTAAAATTAAAATGTTTTTATTAAGATATTGGTTGAAATGGGAAAAAAAGAAGTTACTGTTTCGCTCAATGTATCTTTATTGAAGTACGATCAAGACTTGCACCGTTTGTTTCACTCATGAAATAAGCAAAAAAGTATGCATAACATTGAGTGTGCATGGCAGCCGACATACAGTAGTATTATAGTTAAATATAACAGTTAAAGATCATGTTGATGGAATGAAAAAATATCTTACATTATCACCCTCGTTATTTGTTAACAACAACGTACATGGTTTATTCTTGAACGGATTTTTGACAGTTATACGACACATCGTGGACTCAGTCCTCATCAACGTCAGCACCAACATCATCCCCTATCAGCACCAACGCATCTGCCATATAATCATGAAGATCATCATCATCATCATCATCATCATCATCATCATCATCATCATCATCATCATCATCATCATCATCATCATCATCATTATCATCATCATCATCATCAGTAGTAGTTGTAGAAGTAGTAGTAGTAGTAGTTTCATCATTGTTATTATCATTTGTTTTTATCGGCGCTAAAATTTTCTTTACCAATGATAATTTTTTTTTCAGAACGGAACAGCTGAAAATGGTCTTCAATTTGATTACAACAAGCTTTACGGCGACTTGTGTCATAAACTGCTGAGCACTCCCGTTACTGAAATCTTTTCCGGAAGTTTCAAAAGCGGGGTTTCCACATCTTCACCCGCTAATGACGTCATACCCGGACTTTTACATAGTCACATGAACGGTGTTACTTTGAACATTCCCAGTTACCGAAGTCCCACATCACTTCCCTCTATTACTGGGTCCCCTGAAATTAAGCCAGAAATCTTTGGTGGATTGTACAGCCAGAGTGGCGTTTTGGACAGCATGGCTTACCTTGGAGCTTCGACGTCATTTACGCCCGTGACGTCACCAAACGAGATGAAGCCTGTCGTTAATAAACGTCATAGCGGCGACACCACTGAAGAGCGAAATACTGCAATGGACAGACTGGCGGAAACACATGTAAGTATCTCGTTTAAAAAGTCCGAAGAAGTATTGCATAATACTTTTTTTTTACCGTCTTAAGGCAAATGTAAAAGTAAGATCCATTGGACGTCGAAATGACGCACACATGATAATTTGATAGCGATACGCGTATATAAAGTGTTATACAGGCATGCTACATTCATATGACTACGAAAGAAGAAAACAGAACAGGTCAATAAGAATTATTAACCGTTCCTGGGCGATATCCAGAACTAAGCCGCGAGTAGGGTTCGAACACGAGACCCTCTCATACAAAGTTTTTATTTATTTGTACATTGTGAATGTGATAAGTTGTCCTTACATTTGTTGATTATTTTTTATACCATTTATAAGGTTTTCATAACAATGCGTCTTTTTTTGCCATATTTCGTTGTTGATATGTTTAAACTTTGAAATTATTTTCATTAGTATTTAATTCAATGTCCCATCATCACTCACTCATAATATGACAGAGTGTTCAATTGATTGATAGTGTTTTTTAAATATATGTATAAATTATGATGTCATGTAGTCATACATGTACGTAAAATAGCATAAAAACGCAGATGTTAAGCGATTTGGAAAGGTTAAACCCACAGGCGGCAGTAGTGGTCTGTGATGGTGAATTTTGCTTAATAATTATATCCATAAAACACGCCAGTGTTGGTCAAGTATCGTCAAGATTGGTCGAGTAATAAATACACATTAGGCGGGAAATCGGTCAGGGACAGTGAAATAATTATAGTAAGAAGGTATACAGCATCCATATATTAACCCCTTGCTCATCAAACTTGAAATTCATGTTTTTATTATCATGACCATTGGTTCCGATTATCAACATGTAGAACATAAACGCATTCAAATGGAAAACGAAGTTTGATTTCTCCAAAACATTTTAAGGACCGTGCAGGTTTGTGCTCAGTAATTGTGTTTAATTACTCAAATATTTCATGAAAACTTCTCATCTTGAATAAGATCATATCTAAACATTTTTTTTCATCATCCCAATTATATTTCTACCTACTGGAAAGTACAAAAATATCTACAATGCAATTCATTTGATCGTCACATGTAACTGACTCGTCAACAATAATAAGGTTATCGAAATATGATATTTCTGCTCAAAATTATTAGTTTACCTTATTTATGCTTGAATTGAATTGAATTATACGTCTCGACGTTAAGTGATTAACATCCAAATCGACAAAGTGTCACTAAAAAATTCACCACGTGTCATAAGAGAATTCGACAACGTGTCACTAGAAAAATCGACAACGTGTCACTAGTGAAATCGGCACGTGTCACTAGAGAAGTCGATAACGTGTCACTAGAGAAATCGACAACGTGTCACTAGACAAATGGTTGCTGATTCGTTAGCTTCTTGTTTTTATTTCACTTTATCATCTTTCAGGAGCCGCTCGATATTCAACGTCTGGTCGAGGAATTCCGAGTGACGTTAGAACGTTACGGCGTCTCCCAACGGTTCGCGGCACGTTTTATCATGGCGGACACAAGTCAGGGGTAGGTGTTTGATACGGTATAAAAACATTCCCCCATAATTATAAACAAGCCTGGGAATACTTTATTTATTTCTATCTATTTATTTGTCTTTGGGGGAGGATCGTGGTCATAGGAGTGTGGCATAACAACGCACCCCGCTTTAGTGCTATAACGTGACAGGAAACTTACTATACATGGAAAGAGGCGAGTTTGGAATGGCTATCACCTGCGAGTTTGGAATGGCTATCACCTAGGTGCCATATTATTGTTCATGTTGCCGTCAATCTATTGCAGGAATCTCAGCTTCCTGATGGAAAAGGGGCGTGTCAAACGATGGGAGGAGCTCTCCCCTAGGGGGCGTGTCCCTTACATTAAGATGCGCATGTGGCTAGATAGTCGGGAAGAACAGGTCCGAACCCTCACCATGCTGAAATACTCACAAGGTATGTAGTTGCATTAGTTTTATTATGTCTAAAGAACTTTAGAATACAACCTACATTTCACCCAATGAAATTGCAGATAACCATCCATTAAGTACTCTAAGACTCAATCATGAATTTCAACTTTCGCGGGTGTTTAAAGGTCCGCCTAATATCACTCATCCGATACACACTCCCTGTGTCGGATTTTGCGTCTAATGTTTACCTGGAGTAATATCTTTATGATTAAGAAGGGCTTGTTCGTTACGCTCACTCCGCTCACTCTTAGTCATTAAGATTTTACTTCAATGTATCTAAGCTTTACATAAAAGCTAGTACAGAACGATCACCTTCATCCTCAACATCTGGTTACTTGTTTAAAAGAGTCACTCAAATATTATATATACAGTCGAACCCCATTGACTCGAACTCGCTTGGATCGAATCCCTCTTTGGCTCGAACTGGATGTAAAGGATCGATTTCTTTATACTGAAGGTAATAAGTATTTCCGCACACGGGGTTCGACTGTACTAACTTTTTAGTGATATATATTTGTGGCTTTCCAATACACTTTCACTTCAAGGTACAAAACAGTTTATTTCGTTCATTTTGATAGGTGTGCCGGTGATCCATTAACGATTCTATATTCGATTAACCAATACATTATCTGGTATTCAATCACTCATCGATTACATCGAAAAACAATCATCCAGTTATCCTACAGTGACTGATTGAATAAGCCGACTTTGTAAATAATGGAATACATTACTGATATAAGTCATGGTTTAACTAATGTGTGTTAGTAATTAATTCAACTAGGCGAGGTCATTAACAATCTCAAACCCTTTCTCCTGATTTATTTGATAAACATGTACATTATAAAGGTTAACTATATACTAAATATATGATTTAATATTTTCATTTCGTTTAGCGACAAAATTCTATAGGTGATTACTTTGCACAAATACTGAAGTATTATTTTGCTTAAATGATATGCTGCTGATGCTACTACTGTTGTTGACATTGATGGTGATAACATTGATGATTTTAATGATGATGATGATTTTGATGATGATGATGATGATTGTTGTGATTGTGGTGGTTTGGCTGATGGAATTGATGATGATGTTGTTGCTTTTTTGTTTCTAATGATGATGATGATGATGATGATGGGGAGGATGAGGATAGGGATGAGGATGGGGATGAAAGAATGAACGATTACGAATGAAAACAATGTTTACCATCATAGAAAGTAACTTAAAACAAATTTAACATACATATACATTTTTATAATCATTTTTTTTCTGCTCCTTAATAGAGGCTCGCAAGAGTGGACCCCGAGAAGCTTACAACAGACGAGAGCGTTTCTCCATGTTCCAATTGCACGTGCTGTGTCGTCTGTTCGAGGAAAACCCCAACCCCGCCATGAACGTAAGAAACGCCGTCGCTGAACGCTTGAACATTCCTCTGGATCGTGTAAACGTTTGGTTCCAGAATCAGCGCGCGCGCGGATTTCCCGCCAAACGAATTCTTCAGCAGCAGAACGGGGTTTATTCGAGTACGGGTCTGGAACATGAAACGGAGGCTAGCAAAATCATCTCTTCTTGCGCATCTGAGCAGGCGAGCGCAGTTTCACTTCAGACAACGCCGGATAAAATACCTCCAAACATGGCGGATTACTTATTGCAGATACCTTTATCCGGTGAATGTATCGGCAATTATCATTCTAAGGAGCACAAGCCAGACGTTCGTCAACTTAACAATACTAAAGTTAAAACTGAACCTCATATTCAGGTGAAAACAGAATCACCACACATATCCCCGCCAGCATTTATTTCTCAATGCTCGAAGTACTCGCCCACCTTTATGACATCGCCTGTAATCACATCACCCGTAATGACGTCACATAGGAGGTCGTCAAATTCTCCTGCCACAGACATGCCGTGTACAGATCAGCCGCTGGATTTATCCACCGGTAGCACAATGGTTCAGTCAGCACACAGACACACATTTACTAAAAACGGTAAATTTAGCCCTCATTCCAGTGTTAGTGCAACGAGCGCCTGCGATACAAGTGACGTCAAACATTTAACGGGTGCTTCAAAGCGTAAGCGGGGATTTACACCCCAGCAAATTATTTCAAAGCATTACATTACGTCACAAGTAAATTCAATCGAAGACAATAACGTGCAATCACCGAAACGTCGCAGAAAGTCCAACGACGATGAAGACACAGACGAGTTTGAATATGATTACGTCATCACTTCAGACGACATTAAGCCTTCCTCGCCTTTAAACGATAATGGAGCACCCCAGACGAAGAGTACTAGTGATAGTGAATTCAAACAACATTTGGAAAATGACACCCCGCGTGATCAAGAAAATATCCACCCAAGAGCTCAATCGAAATTGTCCGATGGTGACAAAGAAAACGTGGTAAAATTTGATCCGAATGTTAAACCGGAATCATTGATACAAGCAATGTGCGCGAGTATTGTAATGGAGGAAAAAAATAGTTCCGGTGCGGAGGGATACGTTATGGAACCGGAACTGGACTGAAAACACCGTTCGGAACTCCTCGGTCATTTTCTATCGTTGTTTTTGATAGGAAATGACCGAAAATATCCGAATCACTGAAATACAAGCCGTTTAAACATCTAACAGTGCGTTATTTAAAGCTTTAACTTGTTATAAATAATGTATGCTATTTAGTGATTATCGAGTTTCGTAACAGTATAAACAAAGTCTGTTGTTAAAGTATTCTGAAATATTTATTGATGTTATTCATTCTGATAGATAACTATGATAATGTATTCGTTATAAAAATTCTTTGTTTACAAAATTCCCTAAATGCGGTTGATTTAATTTGTTTACCTCGTGATATTCTTGACATGGTTACATTTTAAAATGTAATGCACATACATGTGGTCCGTGCTATGAAAACTTATTTGTATATTTTACGTGTATTTTTCTTTGTTTTGCTTTCAAATGATTGAAATATTGTATTTTCCATCGGTGATTATTATAATGTATTGTATTGATTGACGATACATTTATTTTGCAATCAGTTACATTAATAACATGTTTTACAATAATTATATAGTTAAATACTAACTATTGCTTAATTAATCAAGTTATTGCATGTTGTTCATTTTTAACTGTGATGGGGTACGAATAAATAAATGTTTGAAATCAAACGTTTTAGTATTTTTAACAACTGCAGAATGGGCAATATTGTTTATCGATTGCTTTTTCCAGTATTTTGTTGGTGCAATTTATAATACATTTCGCCTCTTAGAGGAAGATGACATGAAGTAACCTTTAAATGATTAAGAATGGGCGGAGTGAGCGTAGCGAATGCAACGTGAGAATGCAACCTCATTGGCTGAACATTGACAACGCAAAATCTGATACAGGGGATGTGTATCGGATGAGTGGCAGTAGGCGGACCGTTAAACACCCGCGAAAGCTTAAATTCTTAATAATTAAGCCTATTAATTAATAGTTTCTAAGACAGTTTAGAATACATCCTACATGTTCAGCCAATGAAATTTCAGAAAGGCAATCATTAAGTACTACGCTTATTCATTTTAAGAATTTCAACTTTCGCGGGTATTTATTAGTTATTAAAAGTATTTCAATTACGAAAACGTCTTTTTCATAGTTTTTGTAAACAATTTCAATTCTTCAATTATGCACAAAAAATTCTTAAACAATGCATTTTAACAATAACTTTCAAATGAATCGACTATACATAACCGAGCGGTTTTAAAAATAACTATTATTTTAAGCCATCGTTTGCGTGAAAAACTCTGTGTAACTAGACATTAGCCTTTGTTCATTCACATTGTAGATGACAATCATGACGCATGTCTCATGTTAACAAAATTTTGCTACGAAACTAAAATTGAATTTCCAGAAATTAAAGGCAGACTAAAATTTATATAACTATTTGACCACAGGCAATTCGGTTCGGTTATTATATTTAGCCAATCGTTCAGCTACGGAATGCTATTAGGGCCATCGCATCTGAATGTGGTAATCTGAAACGCAATACATGGCAGAAAGCTGATGAACACGCAAAAGAACGATGATGAAAACACGACGGTACGATGACCAAAACACGACAGTACGATGATGAAAACACGACGGTACGATGACCAAAACACGACAGTACGATGATGAAAACACGACGGTACGATGACCAAAACACGACAGTACGATGATGAAAACACGTCAGTACGATGATGAAAACACGAGTAGTAGTAGTAGTAGTTTCATCATTGTTATTATCATTTGTTTTTATCGGCGCTAAAATTTTCTTTACCAATGATAATTTTTTTTTCAGAACGGAACAGCTGAAAATGGTCTTCAATTTGATTACAACAAGCTTTACGGCGACTTGTGTCATAAACTGCTGAGCACTCCCGTTACTGAAATCTTTTCCGGAAGTTTCAAAAGCGGGGTTTCCACATCTTCACCCGCTAATGACGTCATACCCGGACTTTTACATAGTCACATGAACGGTGTTACTTTGAACATTCCCAGTTACCGAAGTCCCACATCACTTCCCTCTATTACTGGGTCCCCTGAAATTAAGCCAGAAATCTTTGGTGGATTGTACAGCCAGAGTGGCGTTTTGGACAGCATGGCTTACCTTGGAGCTTCGACGTCATTTACGCCCGTGACGTCACCAAACGAGATGAAGCCTGTCGTTAATAAACGTCATAGCGGCGACACCACTGAAGAGCGAAATACTGCAATGGACAGACTGGCGGAAACACATGTAAGTATCTCGTTTAAAAAGTCCGAAGAAGTATTGCATAATACTTTTTTTTTACCGTCTTAAGGCAAATGTAAAAGTAAGATCCATTGGACGTCGAAATGACGCACACATGATAATTTGATAGCGATACGCGTATATAAAGTGTTATACAGGCATGCTACATTCATATGACTACGAAAGAAGAAAACAGAACAGGTCAATAAGAATTATTAACCGTTCCTGGGCGATATCCAGAACTAAGCCGCGAGTAGGGTTCGAACACGAGACCCTCTCATACAAAGTTTTTATTTATTTGTACATTGTGAATGTGATAAGTTGTCCTTACATTTGTTGATTATTTTTTATACCATTTATAAGGTTTTCATAACAATGCGTCTTTTTTTGCCATATTTCGTTGTTGATATGTTTAAACTTTGAAATTATTTTCATTAGTATTTAATTCAATGTCCCATCATCACTCACTCATAATATGACAGAGTGTTCAATTGATTGATAGTGTTTTTTAAATATATGTATAAATTATGATGTCATGTAGTCATACATGTACGTAAAATAGCATAAAAACGCAGATGTTAAGCGATTTGGAAAGGTTAAACCCACAGGCGGCAGTAGTGGTCTGTGATGGTGAATTTTGCTTAATAATTATATCCATAAAACACGCCAGTGTTGGTCAAGTATCGTCAAGATTGGTCGAGTAATAAATACACATTAGGCGGGAAATCGGTCAGGGACAGTGAAATAATTATAGTAAGAAGGTATACAGCATCCATATATTAACCCCTTGCTCATCAAACTTGAAATTCATGTTTTTATTATCATGACCATTGGTTCCGATTATCAACATGTAGAACATAAACGCATTCAAATGGAAAACGAAGTTTGATTTCTCCAAAACATTTTAAGGACCGTGCAGGTTTGTGCTCAGTAATTGTGTTTAATTACTCAAATATTTCATGAAAACTTCTCATCTTGAATAAGATCATATCTAAACATTTTTTTTCATCATCCCAATTATATTTCTACCTACTGGAAAGTACAAAAATATCTACAATGCAATTCATTTGATCGTCACATGTAACTGACTCGTCAACAATAATAAGGTTATCGAAATATGATATTTCTGCTCAAAATTATTAGTTTACCTTATTTATGCTTGAATTGAATTGAATTATACGTCTCGACGTTAAGTGATTAACATCCAAATCGACAAAGTGTCACTAAAAAATTCACCACGTGTCATAAGAGAATTCGACAACGTGTCACTAGAAAAATCGACAACGTGTCACTAGTGAAATCGGCACGTGTCACTAGAGAAGTCGATAACGTGTCACTAGAGAAATCGACAACGTGTCACTAGACAAATGGTTGCTGATTCGTTAGCTTCTTGTTTTTATTTCACTTTATCATCTTTCAGGAGCCGCTCGATATTCAACGTCTGGTCGAGGAATTCCGAGTGACGTTAGAACGTTACGGCGTCTCCCAACGGTTCGCGGCACGTTTTATCATGGCGGACACAAGTCAGGGGTAGGTGTTTGATACGGTATAAAAACATTCCCCCATAATTATAAACAAGCCTGGGAATACTTTATTTATTTCTATCTATTTATTTGTCTTTGGGGGAGGATCGTGGTCATAGGAGTGTGGCATAACAACGCACCCCGCTTTAGTGCTATAACGTGACAGGAAACTTACTATACATGGAAAGAGGCGAGTTTGGAATGGCTATCACCTGCGAGTTTGGAATGGCTATCACCTAGGTGCCATATTATTGTTCATGTTGCCGTCAATCTATTGCAGGAATCTCAGCTTCCTGATGGAAAAGGGGCGTGTCAAACGATGGGAGGAGCTCTCCCCTAGGGGGCGTGTCCCTTACATTAAGATGCGCATGTGGCTAGATAGTCGGGAAGAACAGGTCCGAACCCTCACCATGCTGAAATACTCACAAGGTATGTAGTTGCATTAGTTTTATTATGTCTAAAGAACTTTAGAATACAACCTACATTTCACCCAATGAAATTGCAGATAACCATCCATTAAGTACTCTAAGACTCAATCATGAATTTCAACTTTCGCGGGTGTTTAAAGGTCCGCCTAATATCACTCATCCGATACACACTCCCTGTGTCGGATTTTGCGTCTAATGTTTACCTGGAGTAATATCTTTATGATTAAGAAGGGCTTGTTCGTTACGCTCACTCCGCTCACTCTTAGTCATTAAGATTTTACTTCAATGTATCTAAGCTTTACATAAAAGCTAGTACAGAACGATCACCTTCATCCTCAACATCTGGTTACTTGTTTAAAAGAGTCACTCAAATATTATATATACAGTCGAACCCCATTGACTCGAACTCGCTTGGATCGAATCCCTCTTTGGCTCGAACTGGATGTAAAGGATCGATTTCTTTATACTGAAGGTAATAAGTATTTCCGCACACGGGGTTCGACTGTACTAACTTTTTAGTGATATATATTTGTGGCTTTCCAATACACTTTCACTTCAAGGTACAAAACAGTTTATTTCGTTCATTTTGATAGGTGTGCCGGTGATCCATTAACGATTCTATATTCGATTAACCAATACATTATCTGGTATTCAATCACTCATCGATTACATCGAAAAACAATCATCCAGTTATCCTACAGTGACTGATTGAATAAGCCGACTTTGTAAATAATGGAATACATTACTGATATAAGTCATGGTTTAACTAATGTGTGTTAGTAATTAATTCAACTAGGCGAGGTCATTAACAATCTCAAACCCTTTCTCCTGATTTATTTGATAAACATGTACATTATAAAGGTTAACTATATACTAAATATATGATTTAATATTTTCATTTCGTTTAGCGACAAAATTCTATAGGTGATTACTTTGCACAAATACTGAAGTATTATTTTGCTTAAATGATATGCTGCTGATGCTACTACTGTTGTTGACATTGATGGTGATAACATTGATGATTTTAATGATGATGATGATTTTGATGATGATGATGATGATTGTTGTGATTGTGGTGGTTTGGCTGATGGAATTGATGATGATGTTGTTGCTTTTTTGTTTCTAATGATGATGATGATGATGATGATGGGGAGGATGAGGATAGGGATGAGGATGGGGATGAAAGAATGAACGATTACGAATGAAAACAATGTTTACCATCATAGAAAGTAACTTAAAACAAATTTAACATACATATACATTTTTATAATCATTTTTTTTCTGCTCCTTAATAGAGGCTCGCAAGAGTGGACCCCGAGAAGCTTACAACAGACGAGAGCGTTTCTCCATGTTCCAATTGCACGTGCTGTGTCGTCTGTTCGAGGAAAACCCCAACCCCGCCATGAACGTAAGAAACGCCGTCGCTGAACGCTTGAACATTCCTCTGGATCGTGTAAACGTTTGGTTCCAGAATCAGCGCGCGCGCGGATTTCCCGCCAAACGAATTCTTCAGCAGCAGAACGGGGTTTATTCGAGTACGGGTCTGGAACATGAAACGGAGGCTAGCAAAATCATCTCTTCTTGCGCATCTGAGCAGGCGAGCGCAGTTTCACTTCAGACAACGCCGGATAAAATACCTCCAAACATGGCGGATTACTTATTGCAGATACCTTTATCCGGTGAATGTATCGGCAATTATCATTCTAAGGAGCACAAGCCAGACGTTCGTCAACTTAACAATACTAAAGTTAAAACTGAACCTCATATTCAGGTGAAAACAGAATCACCACACATATCCCCGCCAGCATTTATTTCTCAATGCTCGAAGTACTCGCCCACCTTTATGACATCGCCTGTAATCACATCACCCGTAATGACGTCACATAGGAGGTCGTCAAATTCTCCTGCCACAGACATGCCGTGTACAGATCAGCCGCTGGATTTATCCACCGGTAGCACAATGGTTCAGTCAGCACACAGACACACATTTACTAAAAACGGTAAATTTAGCCCTCATTCCAGTGTTAGTGCAACGAGCGCCTGCGATACAAGTGACGTCAAACATTTAACGGGTGCTTCAAAGCGTAAGCGGGGATTTACACCCCAGCAAATTATTTCAAAGCATTACATTACGTCACAAGTAAATTCAATCGAAGACAATAACGTGCAATCACCGAAACGTCGCAGAAAGTCCAACGACGATGAAGACACAGACGAGTTTGAATATGATTACGTCATCACTTCAGACGACATTAAGCCTTCCTCGCCTTTAAACGATAATGGAGCACCCCAGACGAAGAGTACTAGTGATAGTGAATTCAAACAACATTTGGAAAATGACACCCCGCGTGATCAAGAAAATATCCACCCAAGAGCTCAATCGAAATTGTCCGATGGTGACAAAGAAAACGTGGTAAAATTTGATCCGAATGTTAAACCGGAATCATTGATACAAGCAATGTGCGCGAGTATTGTAATGGAGGAAAAAAATAGTTCCGGTGCGGAGGGATACGTTATGGAACCGGAACTGGACTGAAAACACCGTTCGGAACTCCTCGGTCATTTTCTATCGTTGTTTTTGATAGGAAATGACCGAAAATATCCGAATCACTGAAATACAAGCCGTTTAAACATCTAACAGTGCGTTATTTAAAGCTTTAACTTGTTATAAATAATGTATGCTATTTAGTGATTATCGAGTTTCGTAACAGTATAAACAAAGTCTGTTGTTAAAGTATTCTGAAATATTTATTGATGTTATTCATTCTGATAGATAACTATGATAATGTATTCGTTATAAAAATTCTTTGTTTACAAAATTCCCTAAATGCGGTTGATTTAATTTGTTTACCTCGTGATATTCTTGACATGGTTACATTTTAAAATGTAATGCACATACATGTGGTCCGTGCTATGAAAACTTATTTGTATATTTTACGTGTATTTTTCTTTGTTTTGCTTTCAAATGATTGAAATATTGTATTTTCCATCGGTGATTATTATAATGTATTGTATTGATTGACGATACATTTATTTTGCAATCAGTTACATTAATAACATGTTTTACAATAATTATATAGTTAAATACTAACTATTGCTTAATTAATCAAGTTATTGCATGTTGTTCATTTTTAACTGTGATGGGGTACGAATAAATAAATGTTTGAAATCAAACGTTTTAGTATTTTTAACAACTGCAGAATGGGCAATATTGTTTATCGATTGCTTTTTCCAGTATTTTGTTGGTGCAATTTATAATACATTTCGCCTCTTAGAGGAAGATGACATGAAGTAACCTTTAAATGATTAAGAATGGGCGGAGTGAGCGTAGCGAATGCAACGTGAGAATGCAACCTCATTGGCTGAACATTGACAACGCAAAATCTGATACAGGGGATGTGTATCGGATGAGTGGCAGTAGGCGGACCGTTAAACACCCGCGAAAGCTTAAATTCTTAATAATTAAGCCTATTAATTAATAGTTTCTAAGACAGTTTAGAATACATCCTACATGTTCAGCCAATGAAATTTCAGAAAGGCAATCATTAAGTACTACGCTTATTCATTTTAAGAATTTCAACTTTCGCGGGTATTTATTAGTTATTAAAAGTATTTCAATTACGAAAACGTCTTTTTCATAGTTTTTGTAAACAATTTCAATTCTTCAATTATGCACAAAAAATTCTTAAACAATGCATTTTAACAATAACTTTCAAATGAATCGACTATACATAACCGAGCGGTTTTAAAAATAACTATTATTTTAAGCCATCGTTTGCGTGAAAAACTCTGTGTAACTAGACATTAGCCTTTGTTCATTCACATTGTAGATGACAATCATGACGCATGTCTCATGTTAACAAAATTTTGCTACGAAACTAAAATTGAATTTCCAGAAATTAAAGGCAGACTAAAATTTATATAACTATTTGACCACAGGCAATTCGGTTCGGTTATTATATTTAGCCAATCGTTCAGCTACGGAATGCTATTAGGGCCATCGCATCTGAATGTGGTAATCTGAAACGCAATACATGGCAGAAAGCTGATGAACACGCAAAAGAACGATGATGAAAACACGACGGTACGATGACCAAAACACGACAGTACGATGATGAAAACACGACGGTACGATGACCAAAACACGACAGTACGATGATGAAAACACGACGGTACGATGACCAAAACACGACAGTACGATGATGAAAACACGTCAGTACGATGATGAAAACACGATAGTACGATGATGAAAACACGACAGTACGATGATGAAAACACGACGGTACGATGATGAAAACACGACGGTACGATGACCAAAACACGACAGTACGATGATGAAAACACGTCAGTACGATGATGAAAACACATCAGTACGATGATGAAAACACGTCAGTACGATGATGAAAACACGTCAGTACGATGATGAAAACACGACAGTACGATGATGAAAACACGACGGTACGATGACCAAAACACGACAGTACGATGATGAAAACACGACGGTACGATGACCAAAACACGACAGTACGATGATGAAAACACGACAGTACGATGATGAAAACACGTCAGTACGATGATGATAACACGTCAGTACGATGATGAAAACACGACAGTACGATGATGAAAACACGACAGTACGATGATGAAAACACGACAGTACGATGATGAAAACTTGTCAGTACTACGATGAGATGATGAAAACTTGTCAGTACTACGATGATGAAAACACGACAGTACGATGATGAAAACACAACAGTACTATGATAAAAAACGCGACATTACGCTAATGAAAACACGACAGTACGATGATGAAAACACAACAGTACGATGATGAAAACACGTCAGTACGATGATGAAAACACGACAGTACGATGATGATAACACGTCAGTACTATGATAAAAAACGCGACATTACGCTAATGAAAACACGACAGTACGATGATGAAAACACAACAGTACGATGATGAAAACACGTCAGTACGATGATGAAAACACGTCAGTACGATGATGAAAACACAACAGTACTATGATAAAAAACGCGACATTACGCTAATGAAAACACGACAGTACGATGATGAAAACACAACAGTACTATGATGAAAACGCGACAGTACGCTAATGAAAACACGACAGTACGATGGTGAAAACACGACAGTACGATGATGAGAACACGACAGCACGCTAATGAAAACACGACAGTACGATGATGAAAACACAACAGTACTATGATAAAAAACGCGACATTACGCTAATGAAAACACGACAGTACGATGATGAAAACACAACAGTACTATGATGAAAACGCGACAGTACGCTAATGAAAACACGACAGTACGATGATGAAAACACGTCAGTACGATGATGAAAACACGACAGTATGCTAATGAAAACACGAAAGTACAATGATGAAAACACGACAGTACGATGATGAAAACACGACAGTACGCTAATGAAAATACGACAGTACAATGATGAAAACACGACAGTACGATGATGAAAACGCGACAGTACGATGATGAAAACACGACAGTACGATGATGAAAACGCGACAGTACGATACTATGATGATGCGTACGCAAAATCACGAAACTACGATGGTGAAAACACGATAGTTTACCGCATAATCATCATCGTACTGTGGTATTATTGCCTTTTTGTTGTCTTACTGTCGCGTTTTCATCATCGTACTGTCGCGGTTTCGTAATCGTAGCTTCGGGTATCGCGTTTCTGATCAACACATTCAAAGTCGATGGCCCTCACGGCATTCTGTACTTAGCAAAGAGGCATTTCCCTTTTACATATATATTTTATCAGAGGACAATGGTGGAAACCAATTGCTCACCTGGTTCCATGGAGGCAATCCAGCAAAAGACCACGCCCAATCGTCTCAAAAAATAATTATACTTAAACTTGACTTTACGAAAAATAAATAAATAATGAACATCATGAAGTCATTTGTTACCCATTATCAGAACTCTTTAAAGTGACAAACTATACTAATCTGATAAGTGTAGTTTGTCATTTAAAAGAGTTCTAATAAATCATATCCCAAATAAGTAGTGCGCTCAGGTTGATCCTACAGATGGATAGTTTATTTTGAACACAGGTTCAATAAGCCACATTGCCCGTGAGAAAAACAAAATACACGAATAAACATTAACAAATGGCTATTTTAGATAGGAGCTTTTAGAGTGTGTTAAATTTTGCGAAAGCTTTTACAGTTAAGGAAGGACATGATTAGAGAAAATGTGAAATTTGAAGCAGAAAGTCCACATCATAGACGGAGAAGGTTTCAACACGCACGCACGCACGCACGCACACACATACATACAGTGTCAACATAGTGCAACATATAAATCTGAGTTAAGTGAACTTTATACACATTATACATAACGCATTTCAAGGACATAAACATTAACCCTCAATACTTACAAATCAATGAATAAATTTTCCAATACATAAAATGTAAATGTAACGCAACATACTATAGCAACAAGCCACAAAAAAATATAAAGGACTTGGTAATATATGAGCAACCGTGTGACACGTAGTGTTTGATACTGTTACCATGTTTGAAATCAAGTTCAAGTTGAAAAATCATGTCGATGCAAAGATATCCGTCCGAGTCAAAAACAACATGTTTCTGAAGCATTTTCGGTTTGGTTAGGACGTTGACTGCCAATGGTATGTGCACAAATATCAGCCAATAGGGTGGTCCAAGTATTGACTCATGAGCATCATTTGAAGAAATATGAAATCAAGTCAAGATGTAAATGAGCTTTACAAGTTTGCAAATGCGCATTTTTTTGTGTTCATCGTGACTGAATTCATGGTTGCTCAGATTCTGTTGGTTTCCATCGTGACTGAATTCATGGTTGCTCAGATTCTGTTGGTTTCCATCGTGACTGAATTCATGGTTGCTCAGATCTTGTTGGTGTTCATCGTGACTGAATTCATGGTTGCTCAGATTATGTTGGTCAACGTTGTAGCAATAAACACATTCACCAAGATGTTCTTCAACACCGACATCTAGTTTTGCAAGTTTGACAGCCATATTCTCCTGTGGGCCAATGTTATTCCCCTCATTGTCGCTGAGATTGCAGCCATGTTCGAGCAGTTTGGACCGATGGACGAAGCGTAAGTCGTGTTATTTTTGCAATAAAATGCAAACAGCAGAAGCAAGTCAAGTCAATTCAACCGTTTAATTAATAGTAGCAGGACACCGGCCCAAAGTACATAACATAAAACATGAACAAAAAAGCACGAGTTGTGTCACGGTAAATAATCGAAACATGCATTGTATATTTAACAAAATATGATTACTTCCCCTTAAGTTTAAATATTTAAATAGGAAATTGTATACATAAATATGGTAGCATATTTCTGCCACCAGATAACCATATAACTAACTAGTTAATTAAGAGGTTAACTAGTTACGTAACTAGCTAACCTCTTAATTAACTAGTTAGTTATGTGGTTAACTAGTTACGTAACTAGTTATTTTTTCAATAAATAAAATATCATAACGGGAAATAAATGCATGTTAGTGCCTACAACTGCCATCCTTTTATTATTTTACCAGCTTAATGTTAAGTGGTTAACTAGTTACGTAACTAGTTAACCACATAATTAACTAGTTAGTTAAGTGATTAACTAGTAACGTAACTAGATAACCAGTTACCTGTTAGCGATATTTTGGATAAGTCGTGAGTGATTAACTAGTTACTTAACTAGTTAACTAGATAACTGACTAGTTATTAAAGTGGTTAACTAGTTACGTAACTAGTTAACCACTTAACATTAAGCTGGTTAAATAATAAAAGGATGGCAGTTGTAGGCACTAACATGCATTTATTTCCCGTTATGATAACCATATAACTTACTAGTTAATTAAGAGGTTAACTAGTTACGTAACTAGTTAACCTCTTAATTAACTAGTTAGTTATATGGTTATCTGGTGGCAGAAGTATGCCACCATACATAAAAAGCTATGTTTGCGTTGATCTTTAATCTTTATTAAGCTGTAAAATCTTCTACTTCCGTACCATAAGAATACCAACAAAGGATGTATTGCGTTCGTATATCATTATAATTACCACATATATTTACGACGTGTGTATACTGGATGAGTACCTATATCGGATTTCTTTCGGCACTTTTTTTGAAATATTTTTAGTTAGACTTGCACCTCAACTACACAATTTTTCATCAGCAGGATTCGAGACCAATTGGTTGATATAAATGGTATTTCCAGATACATGTACAGTCGAACCTCGTTATGTCGACTTTTTCGGGACCTAGTGAAAAAAGTCGAGATAACGAAAAGTCGACTCATCCGAATTACAATTAAATATCACCAATCCCAACACGTTTGAGTCGGATTGTCCGATGTTTACATCCACAACAACGGTCTTGTTAAATATTTTCGTCGTGAAAACAGCAAACTTATTATTGAAAAATAAAGTGAAACAAAAGAAGAATTATTTGTGTCAAATTTATTTCTTTTACGTTTATGGATCACACAAAACACATGTAAAACCACAATTGCATTCGTACATTGTAAGTATTTATTCCGGGTCCTTCTCTGAATTGGTCGATTAGAGCAGTGGAACTAACATTTGACATTTTGAAGTTATTCTTTTTGTTCCCATTCGGGATTGATATCTAATCAATAAAATGGTCATGTTTTATACAATACCAAAGAGCTTGAGCAATAAATGTCTCTTTAATTAAATACATAAACAAACAACTTTAATTGTTCGCACTTACCAATTACATTTTTGTATCCCCCAATTATGACAGTTTGTTATATTGACACGCACGGTATTTTGCGACATGCCGCAAACCGTCATGAATATTTTCACACCTACGTCTCGATCTACAGTTCGACATAAAGAACATAGGAAATGTGTGGAATTCGACCACTGGGAAAAACGAGGTCGACATCGCGAAAAAGTCTAGATAAAAAAAATCGACATAAACAGATTAATTTTATATAGAATAAGAAGGAATAAATTCGGGACCGGAAAAAAAGTCGACATAACCGGAAAGTCGACTTATCCGACTTCGACATAGCGAGGTTTGACTGTACCACCAATCTGCATGAAAAGTACTTTATTAACCGCATAGTCAAGCTGCCATTTTTGTCCTCGAGTACCTAAATATGGAACAGTTTTATTTCGTTATTTATTTGTACGCACCCTTTTAAATCAAAGGTACATGTTTTGAAAGATATATGGAGTTATCGAGAAAGGTAGATTTGGTCCGGTAAAAATAACATAAACTATAACCAAAGGGCAAAAACTTTTCAACAAAGTCAATAATGTATGATGTTTAAAGTCAATGCCTCAAAAACATATTGTGATATTGACAAAATAAATAAATACAAACATAATCAAAGGGCAGTAGTTCTTAAGGATCATACACACAAGAGTGTTTCTTATACTCAACACATTCAATATGTGTATGAAGTTATGCACCAGTCAATTGTAACCACGGCCTCCCGGGTCCGGGGGTATACCGGGGATAGCCGGAGAAATGGGCCGTGTTTTTACCTTCCAGGTGACCCCGCAGTACCGGGTGAATGCGGTGGTTTTGTCTTCGCGCCAAATATAGCGGGGAATGGGCCTTACCAAGAGTCCCTGGGGTGCGGGGGCATTTGGCAGGGGTTTCATCATCAGTTTGTCCCCTCCGGGCGGGGATTTTGCCCGGACTTGG
This sequence comes from Mya arenaria, assembly GCF_026914265.1. Taxonomy (NCBI): domain Eukaryota; kingdom Metazoa; phylum Mollusca; class Bivalvia; order Myida; family Myidae; genus Mya; species Mya arenaria. The sequence continues at coordinate 6,755,904 of NC_069122.1, forward strand.
ATGGACCGAAAGTCAAAGTCTCCGCTATTTACCGGACCTGGGGGGGGGGGGGGGCGTGGTTACAATTGACTGGTGCATTATAAGTCAATACCTCAACAAAATAAGGAGAAATTATGGAGAAAATATGATTTGTCCCAGTATAAAAATAAGTGCAATAACTCTTAAACTTCCATACACAAAAAAAATGTTTCATTTGAACCTGACTTCTTCACAAGACAGTCAATTTGTGTATGCATTTCAACACCTCAAAAACATATGGAATCACTTGTCCCGATGTCTCAGAATGGACGGACGGAACAACTAACGGACGGGACAAGGTGATTTCTATATCGTTGTGAGGGTATTGGTGGTAGTTGCATTACTAGTATCATGACATAAAGTGTGCGAACGTAGGCAAAATTGTACATTGTGCAAACTTTCTTAAAATGGAGTATTGAATTTACTTTCCATTATGAATCCAATTAGTGTTTTTTTTCAGTGTTAACAAAACCCTAAGGGTCATGACATGTCTCTAAAGAAGGCCGAACTTTGGTTTAACAATAGCACGCGTGGTTATAGCTGCACTCTCACAGAAAAACGGTTTTTACAACGTTTTTTATTTTTTGTCTTGGAAATAGCAAAGTTTTGGGTTATTATCTGCAAACCGATAATAAAAGATTGCTGACAAAAGATCAGATCTGAGTTTTCATATTTTCCGTTCTAAAATTAATGTTTTATGGCTTAAACCAAAGGTGCTTGTCACATTGCCTGGATACAGTAATACATTTTTTTTATAATATTTCTTGTAAACACATACCCGACTTTAAATAAAGATTATTGTTTCTTGTATCTTGTACTCACTTGACTGCCTCCTTATCAGCTCTCATTAAATAGTGTAAATTTGGCCACAATATTTCTACTGGACCCCTGCCTCCTCTGACCCATACTATTCACTCTTTCAAACTTAAAGCTCTTGCGCCAGTTTCATCTTCTCCGTCATAAAGTCCCTGATCACTTTCTCGCAGTCCTCTGGGCTAGCATTGGCTCCCTGAGCCTCCGATATGTTGCTAACCAGATTGGTGCGCATGGATTGCGCCTGAATGTACACAGGTTCTGTCCACATTTCTTCCTCCCTGGTTTCCAATCCCAACACCTGTTCCGACATTTTAGTCAAATTGAAGTCCGCTGATTCGACCTGGTCCTCCAACCTGTTTAGCCGCTCACTGGTCTTCTTCTCATTGTCATGTATATATGTCGAGAGTTTTTTTCAAATCACTTTCAAAACTTCCCAGCTTCGTTTGTAAAGTTTCCAAAGTTTAGGTCTGACTATCCATTCTCCCATCTAGTTGTATCGGTTTAGAATTGATGCCACTTAAACATTGCATTATGTCCGCGTTGGTGGGTTCTTTGTTTGCCGTCGCAATGTTTGAAGATTCAAATTTAGTCACGGTATTCGAGGACTCCTCATCACTCTCCACGAAAAGATTCGTCAAAAATCCACTGTTCTCCAGATAATCCCTGTCGCTAGAATATAAACCTGAATTTGTTTGACTTCGAACTTTACTTAGACATGTATTTTTCCCCTCCGGTGTTTTACTCCATTTATACAATGGTCCTCAACCATTCAACCTATTTAATTAACCAAGTTAGATAACTCAAATTTACATGTAATGCATAATAATTGCCCTTTATTATTCAACTTTGGAGTTATGTTAATGTTTTGCATGACACCAAATTTAAGTCAATATCTCAGCAAATACATCATGTATTGCATTGAAACATTAGATATGTGTTCCTATCTATCTAACTTAATAAATTAATGATGTTAGATAACACTGTTTTGAATATAATGTGCCTTTATTACTAGTATTTGACTTAGAAATTCTGGTTAAGGTTTTGCATGTAAGCACACATAGGTTAATATCGCAGCAACTACTTGATGTTTCGCATTGAGACTATATACAATGGTACTCAATTATCCAATCTACTTAAATAACCAAGTAAGATAAATCTAGTTTGCATTAAATAAAAAAATGATCCTCTTAATTCAACATAGTAATATGGTAAAGGTTTTGCATATAACCGCTTTTAAGTTAATACCTCAGCGAATACATCCTGTATTGCATTGAAACTTTATACACGGGCTCCAATCCATTCCACCTTCTTAATTAGTTAAGTAAAATAACTCTATCTTGCATATTATATAAAAAATATGCGACTTAGAAATTCTGGTTAAGGTTTTGCATGGAAGAACACATAGGTAAATATCTCAGCAACTACTTACTTGATGTATTGCATTGAGACTTAATGGAAATCAATCACCCAACCTGCTTGAATAACAAAGTTAGATAACTGTATTTTGCAAATAATGGCCCTTTATTATTGGACTTAGAAATTCTGGTTAAAATATTCCATGTAACCAAATTTATATTAATATCTCAGCAAATGCATCATGTATTGCATTGAAATCTAATATGATTTTACAGTGATCCATGCATGTTTCGCCAAAACTGTTCAATCCTTACACTGAAAAACGGCGGAATAGTCGAGCGGGCTGTCTCTGTGACAGCTCTTGTTAGCCGATCAAGGGATTGTGTAGCAACGACCTAATTGTACATCTATAGCGTTTTATAACTTTTATAACAGAAAGAAGTGAACTTATTATGTGAAAAGCAATGTTCGGACGCAATCGTTAAAGAACAGTTTAATGTATTTCTTGCTTTGGATTTAAATGAAAAAAGCGACACACGTATAATCCCAACCACAAATGACAATGTGTTGTTATCACCCCCGATTCGGCACCTTTTTCGTTTCATTTAATAAGGTGAAAAGGCGACAATTAACTTCTGTTTTGCGGCCAAGGGTGCAATGAGTGGAATCTGATACCACATGAAAATGTTTTTTATTAACTCTAAGCTTAAGAACCAAGTTGGAACAGAAAAAATCATGGGCTGATATAATTTTGAGATAAGGCCTCCGAGATAGTCTGCAGCTGAAAGATAAGTTTCTAGATTAAATTTTATTAGTGCATTTTTGGTAAACGAATATCTAAAACAAATCGCGGTTTGAGTGCTATAAAAAAGAAATATATTGTATTTAAAACAGGAATTCAACGAATTATCAAAACGAAAGCACACCAATACAACAGCTGAATTACTCATGTTTATCTGGTTTTTGTGGTGATTTCCAATTATTGTTACTATTTTCAGTGTTAACAAAAAACCCAAGGGCATGACCTGTCTCTACAGAAGGTCGAAATTTGGTTAAACAAACATACACAGGGAGACTCATCACGCGATAGGCTTTAGCACGCGTGGTTAAGTACAAATATTGTGTGCATTATTAATTTTCCTATTCACCATGTTAAAATGCCAAGACCAACTTTCGTTTACGACCAGCGTCTAGGTATGACATTATAAATGGTCAGATATTTAAATATACCGACCTACTCATAACATTCTTTAAGTGATGCCAAATATGTCAGAAAGGCGCAAACGAATTTCAGTATTGCATCAAGCTATACTCCTCAGCCTGTTATCAGCCGAAGATTGCAGGCTTTCTCAAATTAGTAGTAATTTGTTCATTTTTCAATACAAATGTTGTGTTTATTCAATTTTCCAATGTATATATGATTTTTTTTTGTTATCATATGCTTAATGGATTTGAATAACATCTATAATTGCTATTAAAATATTTCGTGTGAATAATAGAAATACATATACAGAGCCTAACAAAAATCCATGCCCTGGTAGAGAGAATTTTGTAGGCGTGTTTAACCGATACATAATCTATCAGTCATTTAGAGGGATGTTTGACCTGTACTTATATAGCTAAAGTAATATTTCAAGCTACAGAAAAGTGAACACTGCCTCGTGTATGTGTTTACAATGCGCAGTTCATGACTCCATAAACTCCTCCCCGAGATTTCCAAATCGTTGACAGTTAACAGATACTTTTCTCACATAGTCTACTAAAGTCTCAAGTTGAAAAAAGAAACTAGGCAAAGTGGTGTTCATACATTTTTGGTTAACTAGTGTCGTAATTTCACTGAATGTTGACATTCAGAATGCTTGAAAATGCTTCTTTTAAGTATGTTTTCTTCAAAATCTTCCCAAATCTTCGTAAAACATTTCAAATATCGATAGTTCGCTCATGTGTACGTGCGTACGATTTCAAAATTATCCAGGCCCGCCCTGTTAGTCGGCTCACTTTGATATATATTTATACTGCATCATTTAACAAATCATACTAGGAATCCCAACGTCTTCTTTTCGGAAATGAGTAAGATTCCACGTATTATCTGGTCATGTGTTCCTTTTTATAACCTAAGCCCCATATTTTTGGAAAACAGCCTGCGCAGCACCATCAAAACAAAAACTAGAATTGGAATACCTGAAGTTTCGAATAGTCATCTCTGGGTTTTCCTTTCTAATGATATAAAAGCACGTTTTTGCCTCATTCATGCCATTAACCAGGGCGCGACCATCTTCAGCAAATAAAGGTACACGCAGTTGTTTGTTCTTTTAAATAAGCGGTTTGTTAAACATTATTCATCTCTGATACATAAACAGTGCTTCAATAAGGTTAGGGTTGAGTTAGATTTTGGATTTATTTTATATTTACTTGCATTTATTAAATTATAAGTAACACTTTTCCATTTCATTTTTTTTTCACCAGGACCAAACGTCTGGGAAATTTTGAGACTTGGAGCTTCTCCTGAATAAAGGTTACCAAAGTATTTTTAGGTTAGTAATTTGATTTTGAATGAGTTTGTTGTGTTGGTTTTATTACATCCACTTTGTAGTATAGATATATACTGTTAATGTGCTAAAGTGTGAGTTTGTCTGTGATACTACTAGTATTGATAAGCGCGAGATAAGTGCCACTATAAATTAAATATAACAGCTGGTTTGGCGGAAAATGAGTACATGACACTGTAAATTAAATATAAAAAAACGGCACGTTCTGTAGCTTGTTTTCCGGGAATATGTACATGCCAATTTAAATTAAATATAAAAGACGCCACGTTCTTAGGCTGATTTGGCAGGAAATAAGTACATGGCACTAAAATAAATATAACAGACGACACGTTTACCGTAAGGATCGTCCCCCGTATACTTCATGACATATTCTGCCTTAGCGATACTAGTTTTACAAACATAATAAGGTTAAGCTAGGAGAAAGGGAGATTAATTGTTAATATGGTTTTAGTTACATGTTGACACCTGTTTAGGTAAAGGTACCGTGACGATTGAAAGTAAGATACTATTTATAATATTTTTGTTCCCAACAGGCAAGAAGATGAGTAACTCAGGTGGCGGAAGTGGCTCGGGTGGTACTAATGGGGGAGGTGGTGGCGGCGGCGGAGGCGGGGGTTTCGGAGGTGGCAATGGGGGTGCCGGCGGCAGTGGATCCAGCAAAAAGCATTTAGCGAACCGTTTATACGGAATTTCTGCGGGTGGAATGATCACCAGGATCATCGAAACTCCTGTTGACTTCCGGTTTCCGCAGGATGAAACCCCCATGAGCATGAATCTGGACCCTTCTAACATGAGCGTGAATCTGGACCCTTTCTAACATGAGTGTGACATTTTACTCACGTATGATGCAAATCGTCTACTTTTTATATTACTACATGTTGTTTTAAGTTAATTCGCACTAACTGTTTGACAATACAATATGATACATTGAAAGAGGAACGGGTTATTCAACAAATATGCATATACCTTTCTGTAATGATTAATTTTGTTAAACAAATAAAATATAAACTGACATAAATATTTATGCGTTATTGTCATTCGCTCCATTGATATATCCGATTTCCAATAATATGAATTCGGTTTTATGTGAACCCATATCATTTCAGGGTTTAAACAAATATGTTAAAATTAAAGAAAATACATTAAGAAAGAAATATGGATTAAACTGTCCTTTCTTGTACATTCTCACGTTGAAGAGGGAATTATCGAAACAGTACTGATGGTTGGGTTGAAAATTATAACATGGGAAAACTATTATAAATATATGAAAATGGTATTTCTGGAAGTTTTCGCAACACTTGTGATAGTACCTCTCAGCAGAAACCATATTTCAGTACAATTTCTATAACGGGCAATCTAAGAGCATGTTTCCGTCCGTGTATTTACTTAAATTTAAAATAAAACAAAATGATAACACGGTGATCATAAGACATGACTACCAACACAACATAAGTCCAAACCGACTACCAACAAATCGCAATTCCGAACCGACTACCAGAATCTCTTTGTATACTGACATACATTCGACAGATAAATTGACAATTATGATCATCAGTCAGATTCTGTTTACATTTCCCAACGTGTTTCGAAAGATCAAGTGCTAGATACCTTATATTATTGGTAATGGCCGACGGTGTTAGCGATTATACTTTCATTCAATGAATGGGTTAAGCGTAGTGGAATGTTTACTTCTTAAACCACAAGATGTCATTCATGTTTCAAATTTTCAAATACTGTGAAATCATTAATGTTCGTGGTTTTCGTGGGTTGGGTGATCCACGAATTCAAGATCCCACGAAATATAAACCCTTTATTCACTTTTTCAATTGCCTTGTTACGTACATACTCTAGTATATTCTTTACAGAGGTCGCAGTATACAGTGTTAAAACCTGTCTCACTGTATAACTTACGATCATTATTCTGTTAATATATTATAACTGCCTTTAACAAATAATGAACCAAATCAATTAAATGTGTTTTATGCAGCAAATGACAGTTATACGCACGTGGTTAAACGTGTGCTGTTAATGAAAATCTCCAAGTTTGCAAGATGTGCGTGATGAGTGTCCATACTCGATTTTTTTATTTAATGAAATAATTAATCGATTACTAGTACATTGAAGGTTACTAAGCACCGAACGTGACAATATACGCACCTTTTCGGTGTTTTCACAGTTTGCAAAATTCTTAATTGGCATTCAATTGCTTCCCCTATCTGTATTTATGATCAGGGTACATCTTCTTTTATTACCTTTATTCCCAATTAAATCGATAAGTGACATGGGTATATGCACTAATTGGCATGTTGTACCACATTAGCGAGTGTCATAAACCGAGTGACGTAGAAGACGGAAATCACGGGCCAGGGCGTGGATATTATGAAGACGATCTAGGACGATCGCATCTTCGATTTTTTTTTTCAAAATAAAAATCCACGAATTCAAGTACCCACGAAATTGTTTTTTTTTTGGCAAACCACGAAATTTTATGCCCACGAACATTAATGATTTCACAGTACTCCAAATAAAGATGTGCGTAATAAAACAATTCACGACATGGATACATTATAGCAAAGTCTTACTATACTAGGTTGAAACGCAAATATAAACATAAATTTATTTCATGTTTAGATGAAACACTAGTCGGACAAAGTGGAGCTGTTTTAATCATAAAAATATTAAAAATCAGTTTGGTGTTCAAAAAGGAAAGTCTTCGATTGATTGTGTAAAAAAACCCTAAATATATTACATTCAATTATTGTAAAAACCCGTTCATCAAAGATAAAATTGTATTTGTTGTTTTATTGATTATGAAAAGTGTTTCAATTACACATTCCAAAATCTATTTTATTAACTAATAACTGTAAATAATTCAGTTTGACGTTTCTTTTTTTAATTAATTATGTATTAACAAATATTACTAATAATATTGAAGGTATTTTCGCCATCAGTGATATCTGTCACGTATATCTTCGTTTATTTGCCAGTGACACGACACACGTGATTATATAAATACTCTATTGTGGATAACGGGACCTTAAAGTAAATACTTCAAAAAATAAAATAATGATATTCGAAAGAGAGAGAAAAGCTAGAAACACTTTCATCTTAACAAATAGAGAAAAAGTCGAATCATTTTAATATTTAGTTGTTACCTTGTTTAGGAATGGAAACTGGAATAGGACATAGAAACACATTGCACAACACTGCCGTATATATTTTGTTTATTGTTTATACTTTTTAAATCAACTTAACCTTTATCTCAAAGAAAACGCGAATAGTTTTGACAATCTCAAGTGATCAATTCTTAATTACGGATCAGAAATCATTGGACATTCTCCAGCAAAAGACATTGTAGTTTATTCAATGCATATTTATGAGAAAAAAAATCCGAACGTCAGAAAAGGTACCAACCTACCCGCGCTAGACGGTGAAATAGGCAGACAGCCAATGATCACTGAACAAAAAAAAGATACTTAAATATTGGATAATAATATCAATATGCAATGTTAAAAAGTGACGTTGAAACAATAATTCTAGCAAAAAATTAATTGGCTAAATCAGATAAATAAATTCTAAGATGAAATTGGAATGTAAGAGATCTGGTTAAATCAAGATATACAAACCACATCGATTCAAAAAAAAAGAATAATCGATATCTATAAACAGTCATGGAATACATATATTAATGAATCAAATAGACTAGACTCATATAGCTGGTTTAAAACAATAACTTAAGCAAGAAAGAATTTCTCGATATTAAACACACTAATAAATTTAGAATTGCCCTTACAAAATTTAGAGTGTCTTCACATGACCTATTGATCGAAACAGGAAGGCACCATAATATCCCGAGAACAGATGTAATATGTACATTTTACAACATGAATGTCCTGGAAAACAGATATCATTTGAAATGCTTGAAATAAAATGTTATTTGTATTATGTTAAAAAACCCAGCCACTTTTATCGCAATAAAAAAAGAAATCATTGTATTGTTTATTTAAATAAACACATTTCTTTGACAACACGTTTTGGTAAAACAAAGTTACAAATGATACATACATATACAAACATGCAAATTCGGAGAGAAGTAGATTTATTGTTTGTTGTTGTTGCCGTTCTTGTTGATATGAATATGTCTTTGGCGGTAAGATTCATTTGAAACATTACAACCGTTAATCACTTCAAGAATAAAACATTCGCTTTAAAAATGACACAACACCATTTTCATCTTCGGTCACCATCTTGACCTTTTTTACCGTCTGAAGCCCACCACCCCTTGCCGCCTTCGCCACCCTTGCCGCCGCCTGAGCCACCGCCGCCTCCACCTCCACCACCACCAAGTGGAAATCTGGCATCACCACCTTTTCCTCCGTTTTGACCGCGGTCACCACCTTTTCCGCCGTGTCCACCACCAAGTCCACCGCCACCACCACCGCCACCACCGCCTCCGCCGTTTGTGCCGCCTTTGCCACCACCGCCTCCCTTATGACCCATACCTACGAAAACAGGTTAAACAATCAAGTACTGAGGTGATGAAAACGTGGTTGGTTGTGTTTTCAAGGCATATATGATAAACGCTTTTCAACCGATGTATTCAAAACGAAAATTGATAAGAATGTATATATAACTCTTCACGCACAATAACTTGTCAACAAAGTGTTACTCTTATAATTAGTTTTTCTTCTGCTGTAACTACTTCTACTCTTACTGTTATTGTTAAAAGTATAGTACAACAGCAATAGCAGCAAGGTAAACAACATAAACAACAGCAACATTCACATATTATTATTATTATTATTATTATTATTATTATTATTATTATTATTATAAGAAACAGTAGTTTGGATTATAACTTACCTTATTATATTGTCTCGCTAACAAAAAGATAAATCCATTCAATTTTCAGTAATCAATCCTGTGACTTGCCATGCCGAATAAAAACTGAAAACAGAGGGGAAAAACCTCAAATTTTCCGCAAGTTCATGCTATGTAACACGTTTATTAGTTTACATAGTTGCTAACGGACTATTTGTACAAGCAGGTATTTTAAAAATCCCATTATATTATTAATAGAAACACGTCGTCTTACCCCGAGATGACTGTTTCTCACATTTTCTGAACACGATCACTCCGATATTGTGCTTTGTTTGTATTTTTATTTCGGAAGGAGTGTTGTTATTACGCATGCTATTTAAAGCTCTGAGTTATTCTCTGCACTACTTTCGCAAGGTAAGTCACTGATTTTACGTTATTAAATTTTGTTTTTAATTGGTATTGCAAAGTTAAATTGTCCACAAATTTGGGCCATGCAAAATTAATTCTTTACATACTTATGTGTTGATTATTCCATACAAGCTTGCAAGTGTAAAGTTTAGTGCTGAAGTCGAAATACAAACTGATGAAATCAAGTCTTACATGACATAAATCCATGAATAGGTTGCAAAGATGGTTAGTGCCTTTTGAATATTAACATCAATATTATTTCATCAATATTATTTCTATGTTTAATTCATATAGGTTTACCATGCTACTATTTTTGTATTTGTTATTTTATTTGCTTCTTGAATAAGAACATCTTCATCAAAAACAGGTTCTCTTTGAAAACATTCAAAATATTCAAAATTAACAGGTGGCTTTTGTATCATTAAATGATGGAGGGATCTGCTTGCACCGTAGTTATCACGGATCTTGGATACAACATTATTCAAGCTGATCTGGAGAAGAGATTTAAGAAAGTCGGGAATATTCTGGTAAGACATGGATTTGGATTTATGGATGTATAAGAGAGAACTAAAAGAAAGGTGTGTTGTCGTCCGATAAGCGACAGGATAAGGGCTTTTAGATATTATGTAAAAACAATATTCTTTATTTTTTAATGAAATTAAAAATACATGTAAGTTTAAGAAAGTAAAATTTTACCAATATATGTGAATACAACCGAGGCTGTTGAGTTTTAGGTTAACCTTTACTCCTTGTGAGCATGATAAACGAAGGGGAGTCATGCTTGGAAAAAGAATAATTAGAAGAATGAACAAAGCCCAAAAAATCAACGAAATGTTTTGAATGTTTGATTGCACAGAAAATAAATCTCGGCTTATTCGGTCTAATTACTTTTAAAAACATCGTTTTTTATACATACAGGGTAGCGAGGTGAAGCCCGACAAGGGTACTGGTATCGTGGTGTTCAAAAGCCCAGATGAGGCTCTCAGGGCCATTCAACAGCTCAATGGTTTGTTAAACTTCTTATAAAACTTACTGATATAAGTTGACCATTTAGTAAAACTAACTTCTTTGAATAGCATTAACTTTGTAATAATGCAAGCGGACATTTGCAGTAAATAAATAAGGAGATCGTAATGTTCTCTGCGTTAAATAACATATGTGTAAGTTTATTTCCTCCTTCCTTCCCACACTCTTATTTTTAATTTCGTCAGATCATGAACACGAGCAAAATAGCGGTGAGATGATGGTCCAGTCTGCTGAGACATTCTACAGGGAGCAGACCAAGAAAACGGGTAATGACCTGTTTTGTCGCCACGTGTGATTCTAACCTTGTCCAAACACTACTCACTAGTCCTTAAATATAATTATGATTGTGCTTATACAAGGAAGTGGTTAAAAAGCAGAATCAACCTGCTTTAATGAATGCGACATGATTCTTATTGAAATTATAATAGAAACACAAGGAACTTACTCCTCTCACATTGAAGCTTTAAGTTGCCTTGCAGATGGGGACTTGAACGACCTGGTGCATAAGGCTGAAAAGTATTACACTACACTGCCACGAACGAAAGGTAACTAGAAAGATACTTTTTTTTGACCGGAAAGGCATTAACGCGTGTTACATTTGTTTATATTTATACACGACAAGATTTTCTTAATTAAATTAATTTTTCCGAGTTCTTCGTCAAGTGTCGTCCATAAAATTTCTTTTTTTCAGATAATATTCAGTTCGAGAATAACAGGGCTTGGCAAGTTTGGAAGATGGAGGAGGTGAGGACCCGGGGAGGCGGAGGAGGGATAGGTGGTCAGGGTGGAGGGACGGGGCTTTTTAAGGGTCAGGACGGGCAACCCGGTGAGAGCGGATCCGGTGGCAAAGGTGGTGAAGCGGGGAAAGGAGGTGGGGCGAGAGGTCAGGGTGGAGGGATCGGGCTTTTTAAGGGCCAGGACGGGCAGCCCGGTGAGAGCGGACGCGGTGGTAAAGGTGGTGAAGGGGGGGAAGGAGGTGGGGCGGGAGGTCAGGGTGGAGGGACGGGGCTTTTTAAGGGTCAGGACGGGCAACCCGGTGAGAGCGGACCCGGTGGCAAAGGTGGTGAAGGGGGGAAAGGAGGTGGGGCGAGAGGTCAGGGTGGTGGGACCGGGCTTTTTAAGGGCCAAGACGGGCAGCCCGGTGAGAGCGGACGCGGTGGCAAAGGTGGCGAAGGGGGCAAAGGAGGTGGGGCGAGAGGTCAGGGTGGAGGGACGGGGCTTTTTAAGGGCCAGGACGGGCAGCCAGGCGAGAGCGGACCCGGTGGCAAAGGCGGCGAAGGGGGCAAGGGAGGTGGAAGGATAATGGATAACATCAGATCCTGGTGGTCTGGTGACAATACCTTGCACACACAGGCTGGGACCGCAACAAGTGATCACACAACGCCCCATAATTCAACGAAAGGGATCGGAGCAGAGGGTGAAGAAGTGAAACTTGGGTAAACTGTGGACAGGGAAGGAGCGGAGGAGAAAGCTCGACGTACGAACTAGGACGTACGATTTTGGGACATGTCTAGTTGTCCTTAAAATGGTCAAATGGCGACGTTCATAACCAATATCTCATTCAGACTCTAAAAAAGGTTTAATTGCATTTTTTTTTGTTTAAATTGATTGTTGTTTTCAATAAAATACGTTCACACAGGCTAACTTCAATATTTATAGAATGTTAAGGGTATTCATTTTAAACTCAATAGACGTGTTTTAAATGCTTTGCCTATGCTTTGAACTATTATTTCCCGTTTTCAAACAACTTTGTTCACCAGATTCAAACACAACTAGATATTAGTTATTAAAAAAAATTCAAGCAATGGTGAACATAGTTTATGAATCAATACTCTTATCCTATATTAAGAGGTTACTACCAGTGATGTTTATCATAAAAAATGTTAAATAAAAAAGCAAAATGAACAGTTTATTGTTTTGTGTTGATGATGCAGCAATTGACTTAATGGAATTAATGAGTTGTCCACCTTCACAGTTTGAAACCCAACTCAAAATTATTAATTGCATTAAACATACAGTTATGTTTATATGGAAATAAACTAGTTTCTTAACATGTTTGCATTGTACATGTATATTTAGTATGACTGATTAATTAGATTTTCTTCTCAAATTTTCGGATAATAAACTGACTAATGTTTGCTTGGTTTTTCTTGTAGTTTTTCGATGTCAACCATATTATTGTGTCACCTCTCTCAATTATGGGCCCGCTGCACTTTTAAGACACCTTCATTAACAGTTTTACTCCCGAACACACTGATGAATATCGGAACAAACCCAATGTAATGCTCAAACTTGTATCCTTACGCTTTGTATGCAAAATCCTTAACCACTAGGCCAAGATGGCGGTATGAAAGAAAATTGACCACCCCCCCCCCCCCAAAACAAAAACAACAACAAAAAAAACAAAACAACAACAACAAAAAAAAAACAAACTTGTAGATAGCTATTACAGATTAATGCAAGAGTTCAACGAATTATTAAAACGAAAGAACGCCATTACACCAGCTGAATGACTCATCTTTATCTGGTTTTCCATTACAACACTGTTTGGGGTGATTTCCAAATAGTGTTACTATTTTCAGTTTTAACAAAAAAACAAATGGTCATGACATGTCTCTAAAGAAGGCCGAACTTTGGTTTAACAAATATGCGCACGGTGACTCATCATGCGAACAAACTATCAATCATTTGAAGCTACAGAAAAAAATACACTGTCATATGTATTTGTTTACAATACGCACTTCATGACCCCGTAAACTTCTCCCAGGGATTTTCAAATCTTAGACATTTAACATATGTTTTTCTAACAAAATACAATAAAGTGCATATTTTAATAATATTTTCTTTGCAATTTCATTTCAAATGTTGGAAAGAAGCTATATAAAAGTGGCAATTTACTTCTTGAACATTTCACTATTTGAAAAAGTGCTCTTAGGTGTGAAGCAGGTTAGTAATACCAAGACAACCTGCGTGGCTTGTTGGGATAAGCGTGATATTGTGCACACAAACTGGTTTAAACCCCCAGTAAATTTACATTTTACTGACCGTTCCAAGGCGGTACCTAACAATCCTTGATAAACATTGTTTTTTAAATATAGTATGTATGCGCTGTGCTGCTTGTGGAGTTTTGCTGTTCTGCCATGTTTCTTGTTTGTGATGTTATGTTCTATGTCTTTGGCGTTTACCCAGTGCAATTACACCGGGTTTATGTTTAAACATTTTGCTACTAAGCTTGTTTCTGTAGCTTTTCGCATAAATATTGAATAGTCAAGTTGGGGTTTAACCTCCCCTGTAAAGGCAGGTGCTAAAGACTCGATTTGAGGAATGAACTCTAGGCTAAGTGGTTTTAATACATAACTGGTTAACTAGTGTCTTTATTTCACTGATTGTTGATATTCAGAATGCTTGACAATGCTTCTTTTAACTTATGTTTTCTTCAAAAGGAATAGAACATCTCTACCAATCCTACTTCGTAAAACACATTGAGGCCCTTCAAATAGTTCGCTTATGTGTACGTGCGTACGATTTCTAAATGTTCCTGGATTGCCCTGTAGTCGCTCACTTTAATATATATTTATATTACATCATCGAACAAATCAGACAGGGAATCCCAACGTCTTGTTTTTCGAAAATGACTAAGATTCTACGTCTTATCTGGTCATGTGTTTCTTTAAATATCCTAAAACCCATATTTTTTTGAAAACAGCCTTCGCAGTGCCACCAAAAAAGAAACTAGAATAAAAATACCTGTAGTTTCGAGAGTCATCTTTGGTTTACCTTTCTAACGATATAAAATATATAAAAGCAAGTTTTCGTCTCCAGTCAAATATTATACCAGAGCGCGATCGTCTTTAGCAAACAAAGGTTAAAGCAATTGTTTGTTCTTTATGTTTGAAATTAAACGGATTGTTAAACATTCTTCATCTCTTGTACAATAACAGCGTTTCAATAGGGTTGAAGTTAGGTTTAGATATTGGATATTTTTGTATATATGTACTTGCAGTCATTCAGTAACACTCTTCCATGATTTCAAATCTTTCAGCAGGACCAAAAGCCTGGGCAATCTTTGAGACTTGGAGCTTCTCCTGAATAAAGTAAGTGCGAGAGTATAAATTAAATACAACAAGCGTCATGTTCTTTAGCTGGTCTGGTGGGAAATAAGTACGTGACACTATAAATTAAATATAATAGACAACATTTTCTGTAGCTGATGGTAAAGTAGGTTATGGTACCATGACCATTGAAAATACATGTAAGATAATATTTAGAATTATTTTGTTCCCAACAGGCAAGAAGATGAGTGGCTCAGGTGGCGGAGGTGGCGAGGGTGGTTCAAATGGCGGTGGTGGTGGCGGCGGCGGAGGCGGGGGTTTCGGCGGTGGCAATGGGGGTGCCGGTGGCAGTGGCTCCAGCAAAAAGCATTTCGGGAACCGTTTATACGACATTCCTTCCGGTGGAATGAACACCAGGATCATCGAAAATCCTGTTGACTTCCGGTTTCCGCAGGATGAAATCCTCATGAGCAGGACTCTGGATCCTTCCAACATGAGCGGGAATCTGGACCCATTCTAACATGAGTGTAAATCATGACCCTTCCAACATGAGCTGGAATCTGGACCATTTCTAACATGAACGTGACGTTTCTCTCACGTGTCATGCACTGTTGTCTTCTTTTTATATTTCTTTAAAACATATTTTTAGTAAATTTATACACATTGTTTGTCAATAAAATGTGACATCTCGCAAAAGGAACGTGCAATTAATGGTAATACATATACCTTTCTGTCATAATTCCTCTTGTAAAGCAAATACAAAATAAAATGACATAACTATTTAAGCGTGTTTGTGATTCGTTCCATTGATGTTTCCCATTCAAAATTAATTGAATATTGGTTGCTTGGTGACCCCACATGATTGTGATATCATATTAAATGGTTTATTATAGCGAAAACAAGTGTGTCAAAGTTACACCGAAAACAATATCGAAAGCAGGCTTTAATTGGTATTGGAAGGTTGCTAAACGGACCAATTTACATACGATATCAGATGAAATAAAAAAAAGAAAGATATATATTGCAATAACTTTATAAACAAAAAGTATGCCTATGTCGCACTTACCATGTTCATACACTTGACATATATAGTATAAGTATATGTGCTTAGACGATATACTAAGTAGTATTAGTGTCAATAAACTTCAGTTCTGTTTTATTCATAAATACAGCTGAGATCAAGGTTGGATTTGAAATATTTCAATAAGAGGTCCTAATGATGAAATATTAAACATATCTTGAACATACCAGTGGGGGGGGGGGGGAGAGAGAGAAATAGGTTTAAAATTAACGTATAATTTTAAAATTTCTGTAATCCGTTTTTTCCAAATGTGGAATAAAATATAGAAACAGTGTTTAAAATCGGAGAAAAAAAATCACGACCTTAGTAAAAAAATGTCAGATAATTATACGCTCATGCTTCAAGTAAAAAAGGGAAAGCTACACGTTTCTGATGGTATTGCGACCCACCATGACAAAAGTATTGGTATTCCTTAGTGTTAATAAGAAATATGGATTTAACTGTCCTTTCTGGTATATTCTCACTTAAATCAATGAACTATCGAATTGGCGTTGTTGTATTTAAATAGTCTAATAAAATATAATATCGTAGAATATATTATGAATAAATGAATTGCATTACATTCACGATTTAATCAGAACAGAACAGAGCAGAATGTTTATTCAACTTAAGCATACATAGCTCATCGTTATAAACACAAAAATAAATACACATATTAAATAAATAAATAAATAAATATTGCATGCATGAAAGAACAAAATGAATAGTTTTGCATTCTACTTTATACAATAATATTATACAATACAGTGAGAAAAAGAACAAAAAAACAAAACACTTAAGAATACTAATTTAGCAGTTGTGAATGTGAGGAGGTCTTTAGGGGTGATTTATACATTTAAGTCTCTTATTTTAAAAGCTTTGGTACAAAAAAAATAGCTAATATTACTATTAAACATAAACTTATTGTCAGAATTGAGTAATGATATACATTTTACCATACTAGGATGTCTGATTTAATATCTAGGTTTAATCAATTGCTTACAATCTGAGTGGTACAGTTAATTAAATACAAACACAGCAGCTACACAGCTTAATGATTTCATGTGAATTTGATAATTTGCAAATTGTTCAAAGACCATGGCCAAACTGACTTCCAACAGATAAAAGGAAAAACCGCTTGCCAATAACACATAATGCCGCAAACTGACTTAAAATAATTACACTTAAGGCCAGCTGACTACCAACAACATCAAACAATGTCACAACTGACTAATATGACATACAAATAAATAGAAAAATAAGGACAAACTTTAACATTTTTGTGTGTGTGTTTTTTTAATCGCAGTTACACCGCTTTTCTTGCTTTAATATTATCATATTATATACATGCATGTTCTAATTTAAGAGACATTTCATATATCTTGGTTTTCTTGATTATACAAATATAGGTACACATCAACTTGTTGTTTTGGTGGGGGGAACCCAAGTAATTTGTTATCGTGTGTTTTCGCTTTCAGTACCTCTGTGTACACCTTTGTTGACATATAAAGACAACATTTAATACAGTCGAAACGCGCTATGTCGAATTCTGTTATCTCGATGTTCCGGTTTTGTAGAACTTTTTCGAATATTTTGGGTTACTTTGGCTTGATATGTTTTGTATTTTGAATTATTTGGACGCTCAGTAAGATACTAAGTCGTTTAAAGCTATATATGTAAGTCGATCAAATGAGTTTCTTAGTCGTTTTCACAAAAATACGTAGGTTGTTTCCACGAATTACTCAGTAGTTTTCGTAAAGAGATTCGTAAGTCTCGTTTATATCAGATACTTAGTCATTTTAACGAGAAATGATAGTCGATCCTAAGAGTAAAACAACACGTATGTCACCTGTATGTCACCGTTTGCTATTTTCAAGCATTTCATCTGCCGTGAATAATGCTAGGACGAAATAGCTTGTGATAACTACTTAATTGTATTAATATTTTTAGCAAAGGTGTCATCAAATAAAAGGGTCTCAAGCGGATAAAAAGAAATTAAAAAGCGCGAGAAATGTATTAAATAAAATATTTATTTCAGAACAACATGGAATTGTGTGATGTACATAAGAACCTTTATCTAAATGAAACAAGTTATCATGGTATGTTTTTTTTAATAATCAAACACAGGCTCTTTTTGTAGAACCACGTAAATAATGATGCATATATTTACAAAAAATCACATGGAGGGTAGAAGATAGTTGTTTATTTTTGTTGTTGTTGTTGTTGTTGATTGGAATAGTTCTGTGGCTGGTAGTTCGATTGGAATACAATTCAATTCAATTCAAGAATTATTTATACGATTATGAAATAACACAACACAATTAAATCATTGTCAGTCACCATCTTCACCTTTTTCTCCGTCCGGAGCCCACCATCCTTCACCGCCTTCACCACCCTGGCCGCCGCCTGAGCCACCACCACCTCCACCCCCACCACCACCAAACGGAAAACTGGCATCACCACCATTTTCTCCATTTTCACCAACGTCACCACCTTTTCCACCGTCTCCTCCACCAATTCCACCGCCACCACCACCGCCTCCTCCGCCTCCACCGCCTGTACCTCCTCCGCCACCACCGCCTCCGCTACTCATACCTGACAACATTGTTCAAACTATCAGGTGTCTTTAATTCCAGATATGTACTTTATAAACGTTTTTTAAACCGATGTATAAAGTAAAACAAAATATAATAATTATACACACATGTATATGTAATTTTCTGGCACAATTACTAAGAATTCTACTCATATAATAAGATTTTCTGCTGCTGTTGCTACTTCTACTCGTACTGCTGTTACTAAAATACCAAACACTAATGTCGTACTACTGTAGCAGAATCAACAAAAACAAGAGCATTAATATTATTGTTATCATCATCATCATCATCATCATCATCATCATCATCATCATCATCATTATCATTATTATTATTATTATTATTATTACAAAAACTTACTTACCTTGTCGACAAATTAATTGTAATATAAATATAGTTGATAAATGCAAGAAAGCCATTACTATATATTACTATTTGTGGTGTCTTACCTGATTGAACAGTTTCGCTTAAAAAAGATTACTGCAATTAGTTTTCAGTAATAAATCTGATCAGACTGATATTTGCCATAAACAAAATCGAAAATATCCAAATATTCCAAAGTTCCACGCTATGCCTAATGTTTATAAATTTGTTAATTTTGTACAAGGCTTAACAAAAGAAAAAATGTGTCTATTAATAGAAACACGTCGTCTTATCACGAGATGACGGTTTCTCACATTTTCTGAAAACGATCACTCGCGATGAAGTTATTGCGTATTACGTTGTTATCTCAGCTTTTCTCATTTAAAACAGAACAGGACAGAACATAATTTTATACCAGCACAGTACATAGTCAAATAATATCAAACATATTTACAAATATAAAATTCAACAAGTGACATAATACAGAATCGATGTAGGTTGAATACAAATAGAGATAAATATGTTGTCGTGCACAAATGCAAATAAATGCACATACATACATAATGTGAGGATGAGCATATTATACTAATTATCATAAGTAAGAGAAATTCTATGTTTTACAGATTCTTTAATATATTTTGACAAGTAAAATATTGCATTAAGAATACAACCTATATATTAATAAATATATACGGATATTAAAATACTGGTTTAAACTTAAGAAAAGTGATAATATAGTTATTCAATCGGTCATTGAAGATGCTGTGATAGATATTGATAATGATAAATTAAACTGGTTTAGTAATGTGAAGAACCTTCTTACACGATATGGATTTTATAATGTATGGTGTGATGATTCACAGATAAACGAAAACCATTTTATTTGTATTATTAAACAACGTCTTATAGACGAATATTTACAGCAATGGCAAAGAAATGTCAACGAAAATGGTATTTTAGCTTTTAGAGAACTAAAAACCTCATTTGAATTTGAATATTATTTAGAAAAATATCGCGTCAAGAAGTCTGAGAATTGCTATTACAAAATAACGTATTTGTTCCCATAATCTAAGAATACATAGTGTTAGATATGATAGACTTGAAAGAAACTTGCGTCATTGTCAATTATGTGATTCTAATGAATTAGAAGATGAGATTCACTTTATGTTTTAGTGTTCATTATATGTTCTGTTAAGACAAAATTATATTAAACGCTATTACAGAGTTAGACCTAGTATGTTTAAACTTGTTCAGCTATTAAATACACAAAATAAATCTGAAGCATGTATGTTAGGTAAATATATATCGGAAGCATTTAAGATTCGTAATACTTTATTAATGAATATATAAACCATATCATTAATTGTTCATCATAATAATATTATCATTTAGAATATTTTAACCACGTTTTACCCTTAAGTTATGATATTTAATTCTATATTCCTCATGTTTTCAATTATATATTGAAAATGATTGTTCCAACATGTATACATAAACGAATGTCAAATAAAAACCTACTAACTTTGATGATTGCAATAACACTTTTTCAGTTCATCATTTGTATGTCAATAATACTAGTCGCTATCGGCTTAGTTTAGTTGTAATGATGATATGTTTATATGAAAGCATAACACAAAAACTGTTAAATTTACGTGTTATAAAATATGTTCTGTTCTGTATATTTTTTAGTTTGATTGATTTGTGATTTACAATTCCAGTTCATCCTTAAAAAAGTTGATTATTATATTTATTATTTCACACACTTGTATAATTGTAATTGTAAAATATTTAATATGTATATGAAACACAAAAACTGTATAGTTTACATGTAATAAATTCTGTTTTGTTCCTATATGTACAGCCAATACAATTGCAGAGAGGCAATCATTAAGTACTGGGCTTAATCATTACCAATGTGTCAGACAATGAGGTTGTATTCTTAGACAGTTAGATGACCTGAATTAAGTTCTTTATAATTAAGAAGAGTTCGTTCGCAACGCTCACTCCGCCCATTCTTAATCATTAATATTTTAGTTCATGTTATCAAACTATTACGTAAATCGTAACAACAACTTCTAAACTAAACTAGTACTGTAAACATAAACATGTATTAAAACGCAAGAAGGAGACAATGTACATGGTGTCGTTGAACATGTATAGTACCTAATGCAAATTTAATCAGTGAACAAATCATACAGGGAATCCCAAGGTCTTGTTTTTCGAAAATGACTAAGATTCTACGTCTGGTCATGTATTTCTTTTAATAAGCTAAAACCCATATTTTTCGAAAACAGACTGCGCAGTGCCACCAAAAAAGAAACTAGAATTGGAATACCTGAAGTTTCGAATAGTCATCTCTGGTTTTCCTTCCTAACGATATAAAAGCACGTTTCCGCCTACAGTCTTACCATTAACCACAGCGCTATCGTATACATCAAAGAAAGGTATATGTAGTTGTTTGTTCTTAATGTGTTTGTAAAAAGCTGTTTGTTAAACATTTTCATCTCCTGTACATTAACAGCGTTTCAACAGTGATTGCTTTGGTTTTGGATTTGTTATATACCCTCTTGCGGTCATTCAGTAACACTTTCTATTTCATTTTTTTTCAGCAGGACCAAACGTCTGGGCAATCTTTGAGACTTGAAGTTCCGAATAAAGGTTACCAAAGTAACTTTAGGTAGGTATTTTTTTTAAAGAGGTTTTGTGGTTTTTGTTTTCCACACAATTTGAAGTATAGATAAAACTGTGTATATGCGGAAGTGCGAGAATGACTGTGGTCCTATTAGTACTGATAAGCGGGAAATAAGTACGTGTCACCATAAATTAAATGTAACAGATGACACGTTCTGTTGCAACATTTAATCACAACTATACAAACATTGTACAAATTGTAGTTCTTATTTTCTCATAATAAACTTCACTTACAAACTATAAGTGTATAACTGCATTTGTTTTACAAAACTAATTAAATTTAAAAACAAAACCCACCTTATAAGGTTAAGCTCAATGACAACAAAATTTTACAGAGTATTTTCATATAGAAATAGTTTCATTTTAACCAATGTATAGGAGACGGTACCGTGACATTGGCAACTGGAGTTACTCAACCGGAAGTTGACCCATCTTCTTTCAACATCTATTGCTGCCTTACCTTTATCGATCTACTTCCGAAGCCTTCATTATTTCAGCGGAACTGTCTTTATTGCTCATACTACACTGAAATGAGATAATATTTAGATTTTATTTTGTTTCAAGCAGACGATGAGTAACACAGGTGGCGGAGGTGGCGCGGGTGGTTCTAATGGCGGCGGTGGTGGCGGTGGTGGAGGCGGAGGCGTCGGAGGTGGCAATGGGGGTGCCGGCGGCAGCGGCTCCAGCAAAAAGCATTTCGGGAGCCGTTCATACGACATTTCTTCTGGTGGAATGAACACAAGGATCATCGAAAATCCTGTTGACTTCCGGTTTCCGCAGGATGAAACCCTCATGAGCATGAATCTGGACCCTTTCTAACATGCGCTTGACATTTTTCTCACATATCGTGCAAATTCGTCTTCTTTTTATATTTCGTTAAAAACGTTGTTTTTAGTTAATTTACACGAAATGTTTGGCAATTTAATATGACATATTGAAAAAAGGAACTGGTAATTAAACGGTTATACATTAAGTTTTTCTTTTACTTTACTGCCTTGTAAAGCAAATACAAAATAAAATAACATAACTATGTATGCGTGTTTGTGATTTGTTCCATTGATGTATTCGATTTACAATAAAGTGAATATTATATGCTTGGTGACCCCACATGATTTTGATACCATATCTAATGGGTTATTACAGCAGAAAACAGGTATGTCAAAATTACACCGAAAACAATATCGAAAGCAGGCTTGAATTGGCATTCGGAAATTGCAAAACGGGCCAATTCACATTCGATATCAGATTAAATAAAACAACTAAAATATAAATTGCAATAACTTTATTAACAAACTGTATGCTAATTTTCGAACTGATCATGTACATACACTTAACTATAATCTATAAGTACATGTACTTAGACGATTCTCAATACGAATAAGTGTTAATTAACTACTTTTCTATCGTGTTCATAAATACCCCTGAGGTCAAGGTTGGATTTGAAATATTTCAATAAGAGGTCCTAATGATGAAAATGTAGCTTATGTACAGAAGGATTTAAATGTTCGCATTTTTTTTCGGTAAAATTCTGAGTACAAAAGGTGACGTAACTGTCATTTATTTAGTGCAACAAATGACGTTATAAGCATTTTAGTTGGTGATTTGATGGAAATTCCTATGCTTAATAAGTGAAAAAAAATCACAGTATTGCAAAACTTTATTTATTGTGCAATTCTCTTTATTTATTAAAAGTTGGCTATTTTGGCCTTAATTTTCTGCAAGTTTCCATTTATAACATGAAACGCGATACGTTAGCCGTTAACGAGATACGCATTTTTTAAACGAGTCACTAAGTCGTTTAACGAAAAATGTTAGTCGATTCTACGAGTAAAAAAACAACAACACGTATGTCACCTCAATGTCACCGTTTGCCATTTCCAAGCATTTAAATTATCTGCCGTAAATAATGAAAGGACGAAATAGCTTGTGATTACTTCTGAATTGTAATAATACTTTTTAGCAGGTGTAACCATGTCGGCAAATGAAAGGGTCTCAAGCGGATAAAAAGAAATTAAAAAGCGCGAGAAATGCATGAAATGAAATATTGATTACAATCAACATTGTATTATGTGACGTACATCAGAACGTTTATCGTAATAAAACCAACATCATTGCATGATTTAATTTTAATAATCAAAGTCATCTAGGTCTTTTTTTAAAACAACATAAATCATGAAGCATATATTTACAAAAAACACATGGTTGGTAGTAGACCCTTATTTATTGTTGTTGTTAGTGTTGTTGATATAAATAGTTCTTTGGCTGGTAGTTGGATTTGAATTCAATTCAATCAAAGAATAATGAAATACTTTTTAAAAATTACACAACACCATCAAATCATTGTATGTCGACATTTTGACCTCTTTCTTCCTCGGAAGCCAACTACCCATCACCTTGTCCGACGCCTGAGCCACCATCGCCTCCACCTCCACCACCACCACCACCACCACCACCATCACCTTTCATCCATTTTAACCAACGTCACAACATTTTTCAAGGTATCCACTACCAATTCCACCGCCACCACCACAGCCTCCGACGTCTGTACCGCCTCCACAACCTCCAACGTCTGTACCGCCTCCACACCCACAGTCTCCTCCGCCTCCATCGCCTGAACCGCCTCCGCCACCATATCCTATTTTTCCAACAGTTTCACGCTATATATATGCCACATGTTTTTTTTTAAATTGTTTGTTTTGAACTCTACTATGGTAACAAAGAAAACACTTGTCTATTAATAGAAACACGTCGTCTTATCACGAGATGACGGTTTCTCACATTTTCTGAAAACGACCCGGATGTACTGTGCTTAGTTACTATTTTTAGCCGGATTGTTCACGGAAAAATACTAGGTATCCGGACCGGTGTGCGTTTACACATAATAAATATTTTTATGTTTAATTTAAATTGATCAACCCTCATTCTATGTTTGCATGGATTACAATTTTGAATAACATCATGATGACGTAACTATAACGATATGATGTATTAAAGGGAGGTAAAAAAAATCAGTATGATGATACATGCAATTTTACTCATTTCTGTCTTGAATAACATCACGACTTTATCAAAAAAAGCTCTCATGTAACTTTCAAATAAAATTTGACCAGTAGCATTTTGGTTTTTCACTCGCATTTAATATTTTACTTTGACCCTCATACAAGAGGGCGCTTTTTCTCCTTTAAACATTTTTCTCGTATAGTTTCTAATGTATTTTTCTTTGATCTGATTTAGAAGATTAGTCCTAACATCGTTCCACTTAACACTCAAACCACCGTTCCACCAAGGTTTATGAACTCGCTTATTCTTTTTCATTCATTTTTTCACTGAGATTTACCTCCCTTGGAAAAAAGTGCTTCGCCATCTGCGATAAATGCGTATCCAGGAATTCGGTTTATGATGTCAATCTAGTCTTGTCTGTTTTTGTCGGTCCCTAGCAGTGTTATATTATCCTTTAGTAGTTCATACGTAGTTCATGTAACCTTCTGGGATATTCTGTCGTTCTTATTTCAATGTGAGTTTGATTAAAAAGCCTCCAGCAACACATCTGAATCTTAAAGTGACACTCTCGTTCAAAATTAATGCATACACAAGCATAACTAACATCATTTGTGACTGATAAATCTTTAACTACTTGCCAAAATAAGCTTTTATGGAAAATACTAATTAATGATAACAAGATTGTAACCGTGTATTGTATAGCAGAAATTCCATAAATATTAGGGATGCAAACGAATGGCAAAATTGATATTCGAATATTCGGTAATTCTTTCGAACGAATATTCGAATATTCGATTACCAAAATACATCTTTTAAAAGTTGTAGTAAACTTTTATAATATTCTCTAAAGTAATAGCCGGGGCATTTTAGCTTTTCCTTGTCGTAATAACTACGCGTGGCGAACCCTGAATAACACCAAATGAGCCTCTGAAATTCTTCATTTCAGAAAGACAAAAAGTCATACTTTATCAACAGAGAAAAATTAACAAAAACTTTTTATTAATATTCCTCTGCCTTCATATTTGTAAACAACGTGAACCTAGATGGATTTTGGGTCAAATGGCGTTATGTGCCAATGGAGAGTCTCCGTAGGACGAGCAGCCTCGTTCTGGGATTGACCTATAATATATAAACTACGGAAAAACTAAACCAACTTGGGAACTAGTCTATTTTAGATTTTCTTAATTGGTAGAAGCAATTTACCTAAAATAATTGGATTTTTTTTCTGTCACTTGTCGTTTTCTGTCACTCCCCGTGTTTTTACATTAAGCTAGTTATTGTAAAAACACGGGGACTATTTATGGTACCCGACGATATGTCCCTAAATGATACATGCCGCGTGTTTAGTGTATTGTCATCACATTCACACCTCTGGCATTATGGGCCAATCGTTGTTTAAACAAGACAAACGAATCTTAAATACAACAACATAGTTGTAGGCAAAATATTTATTATTATTATTATTCAACAAAAAAAACATCGAATATTCGAATACCGATTTTGACATTCGAATACCAAACGTTTGATCGAATATTCGAATATTCGAATATTCGTTTGCATCCCTAATAAATATTAAATGATTGCTGAGAGCTAAAAGATTTTTTATGGTCTCAGAAGGTAGAAATACCGTGTTTTATGCTCATTTCTTTCAAATTAAACTCAGTATCCTTCATAAGAATCATTGTTTTCGACATATATTCATTCTTTTTGGAATATTAAAACAAAAGTATTAATTGTGGTGAATTTGGGAGTAAGAGTGCATCTTTAACATTTTTCAAAGACAATTTCTAGCGTTATAAACGGGCGTTTCTTTTAACTTGCGAAAATGGTGCATTTTGAGCGTATTTTATTACTTTTTTGCTCCTTTATTGAAATTAAAAGTACGATTGACGAACTTGTATTTTCATTTTTATGTAATTTATGCAGTTTAAATACATGAATTGGCACTAAGATGAAATTCCAGAAAAATAATAACAATATGGTGATATATGTTGGTCAATCACGTCTCCTTCCGGTAGAATGTCAACTTCTGCGATGTAATCATCATCGCTCCCGACACGAATGTAAAATGGACTCGCTCATCATTGGGCACCAATTCTTTTCCCGATTATGCATTCGAAAACACTCATAGTATAACTACATGTATTTTTCTTTTTGATATCGAAATTGCCAACCCACGCACGGTACAGTCAATGAAAAATAAGATACCTGAAAACAAAACCTCACACCCACAAGGACTCGTTGACATATAAAAACAACTTAACCTTTAAGCCTTAAATTGAAAAATTAAGTGAATAATACAAGGCCTAGCCAAATATTCTTAGCAACAAATTATACCGGTTGGAAATTAGTAACATAACTTTGACCAACCGCAGCAACAAATTATACCGGTTGGAAATTAGTAACATAACTTTGACCAACCGCAACTAAATCTTAAAAGCTTAAATAGTAGCCTTACAATTTTGTTTACTATAATCTTTATAGTATTCACCGTGGGAAACACATTCCAACGGTCACGTGATTTTCATTGATCAAGTTTGTTTATACTCTCGATCGTGAGAAATACCATCAGTATCAGTAGTATATATCGTAGTCATATAATTGTGCACACTCTGACCCGTATAAATACTACTAGTGGTGTGTGTTTTATTTAACAATCATTGTGAATTTAACGGTAAAATTACCCTTCGATAGTCCGTCTGTTTAATCCTGCGCCATTGAGTGAATTTATCACGTGATACTTTCCTCCCACATGGTATCTCCTCCAATAAATAGCCTAAATCATGGCACCTGGCGAACTCGTTCTTTTCTCTATCCCGGGTTGGGAAAAATAGTAATACTGAACGGAGCCACCCCTGTAGAATAGCACAAGCATTCACATTTAATTCTTTTTTTATTTTTCAAGTATTTAACCCCATACATTTATGGGAAGAAGGGCGTCGGGGAGTTTGTTTATATGTTGTTTTGATAATTCACCAGCCGTTGTATATTATCAATTTACCGTCCCTCCGGGATGAGAATCCTTTTTATGTAATTAATGTATATAACATTTTAAATTATTATATAATATTTTAACAGTGGCCCTGAAAAGGATCGTGTTCTTTCTTATAGTTAGTAGAGTCTTTGTTTATGCCAGTATTAAACTACCATCCGGAAACGGCTCTAATATTAATAGCGATATTTTAAATACACCCTGGAGGATCAACCAATCTCTATTTTATTTCATAATTTAATCAGTCCTTGGCAACGCTTTCACATATTGTAACACCATAGGTTGGAGTCTTAAGCTGGGAATCGTTATATTCTCCATCCTGGCTTGCCTAGTTACACAGCGATACTAGTCCAAAAAGAAAAAGGAAAAAAAAGAAAAAAAAAAGAACAACAATAACAACAGTTGGACACTTATATATACATGTATAACACACTTTTCTTTGTTTTGTTTTTTATTGAATATCGCTGTTGTATTATAAACAAGAAAAGAAAAGAAAAGAAAAAAGAATTCACTAAAAGAAAAAATCAAAGCGCTGATAGCGCTGTATGAACAGGGTTTTAAACGGGTTTTCACCATTATGATTTACGATCATCGGTGTATTAATAAGGTGCTGATATGTTGCACAGTGAATCTAAGAGTCCGCGTGTAAAACAACCATAGGGGCCGCCCCAGGTTTTTTGAAGCATGATGGTAAATGAAAAATTAATATTTTATTGACAATAAAATTAATGTCGCTGTGTAAGAAGGCAAACAATGATGGAGAACGTAACCAATCTGAGCAGAACTCCATCATATGGTGTTACATATGAGTATATATATACTAATCAAACTTTACTCATTAGAAAGAGTTTACCTATGTTTGCCTTGTTATTTACAAAACATCTTCGAAAATAAAACAGATTAAAGAGAAATGGTTTCTTAATTAAAATGATGAAAAATTAAATAATTTCAAACAATTGTAGATATATATACATCATATAAAGTTAGAATAGAATCTTTAATTTCAAAACTGTTTTTCCTTCATTGTCTATATGGTCAGCAACTCTCTTCTATTTCTATATCGTCAGGTAACTCGTCAGCACTTTAGCACGTTTGTTATTCCCACGTGGGCTATCACGTGATGTTTTAAGCAGGGCAACTGTGTGATAATTGAGATCAATGAGACCATTGTTGCTTTCTAGGTCATTCCAGGTTTTAAGATGAGAATACATTTGTAATTCCTAAGCGAGGGTGGGTCTATATGTCCAGGTTACCATATGTAGCAGTTAAAATTCAAACAACAAACACAGTGCTCTTCAATATCTCTATATTCAACATTATCGAAGGTACATATAATATCGGAGCGTCATGAAAATATAAATATAAACAACCATAAGATAATGAATAATAACATGTTTATAAGTTAACATCGTAAACAGTCTTATATCTTATACCAGGTACGATTTAATCATGTGCAGTGACAGATTAAATTAAATGGCTAAAGCATATAAAACACACATATAATACAAGCGTTTACAACAACAACAACAACAACACAGTACATCATAAAACAAATCATTGACATGGAACTTACTGATTTATGGAATCAAACACTCCTACTTCCTCGTACTCCCATGGTGACTTCTGTTTTCTATGCATCATTAACCAAACCCACATATATTAGTATATGGAATGAGGCTAAAAGAATCTCACGGAACTGCCATTCTCGATTTAAATACAAAATCTGCTGATGTCGTAAAAATACATGGCAAAACTAAATAAATGCAGCTGAATGAAATAATGGTCATTCCAACCCATTGCTAACCCAAGACATACACAAAAGACTACAAATGCAAATTAATACTAACCATCAGAACATCAGATTCCAAGTAAAACAATCAAGTTTTCTAAAACAAAGTAAAACAAACATCTCTGTAGACTTCAAATGTGCACGACAATCAATCAAGCTTGGATTTCCCGCTTCTTCTTTACAAAGGCAAGGCAAAGAAATCTGATTAACTTACTGCATTATCTCATTACAGGATTATCTCTCTTCGACTGTAAATTCACTTGGCTTCATCATTGTGTCACGTGATTGAATGATGCGCTTAGAGTGGATAGTAATTCTTTGTTTACGTTTCGATGTTCATTCATCTTTTGGTGCAGGGATACTTCTTTAATGCTATCTTTATCTAAGTTCAACAGATTAAATTATTTAAATAGATATTGCGTTATGATTGCTGCTTGCTTTGTCAAATCTACCTCGGTTATTTAATACATAGCTTGCAATTAATATAGTCTGCAATTTCTCAAACTATATTTTTGGTGGTAAATCGGCTGGCGACATTTGTAACTATTAATAGGAATTTTCTGTTGTGAGTGTCGAGTTTGTGGCTACACTGAACAGGGTTCAAAAATCCAGGCAAACGAACCATATACCGCCCCCATCCCTGATGGGGGTGGTTTAGGAAACTAACTAGTGAGAAATCTGTCATTTAAAAAAAATAAAAAAATTCTCACTAGCTAGTTGTTATAATGCCAAGGATACGTTGTATATATAAACACTTACTATTGTAAAGAATTTTAAAATTTAGACATCTTTTTAAAATGTAGGCTGAGCCTAAAATGTTTGTAAAGGAAAAATTATAGCATAATTTCTACGATGTATTTGAAGTATTTGATTTTAATGCGTATGTGATAGATTCTTAAAACATTATTTAAATATTGAATTTTAACCAGATATTTGTACATACTGTGTAGGAATATTTATATATATACAGTCCAAAGCACCCACGCTACGATTAAAGACGAGATGTTAAAAATGTTATTAAATCTGTAGAAATACTATAAAACGTAGCGTGCTCGCCGAATGGGTATAACCTGATGGCGAGGGTAAATAAGCTCACCCCCCCCC
Source organism: Mya arenaria (assembly GCF_026914265.1). Lineage (NCBI taxonomy): Eukaryota > Metazoa > Mollusca > Bivalvia > Myida > Myidae > Mya > Mya arenaria. The sequence goes on from NC_069122.1 coordinate 6,786,546, forward strand.
CCCGCCTTTAGTTCAATAGCGTTACTAACGCTATTCAAAATCGTGGACTTCCAAGACGATATTTGAGCATATATCAACATTTGTTGAAGGGTTCCAGCCGTCAGTATATTAATTTTAACACTCCTTATGCCACACTTTATTTCGTCATACAAAAGGTGCATTTTACAAAAACATGAGCAAGTCCCGTTAACATCGCTTACGATAGTGACCAGTGAGACCTTTTGATACTCATATTATCGTGAAAGAATTGTTTCTAAGAATTGATTATTTGAATATTGCGTGTTTAATTTGCTGGGGGTAGGTAACTCACATTTATCTCTAGTCGTTCTATAGTTATTTTATCTGCATTTAATAGCAACACTTGAAACTCTTCGTGTTCATGTAAGTTAGAACCGTGCACCGTATCAACAGATCACCGCGGTGAAACAGGGGAAATCTTATAATGATCTATGTCACCGTGTAGGCAAGACATGACCATATGTGATAAATGATAATAAATGTGAATATCCTAGGATTTTACGCTGAAAAGGTGGAAAAGGGACATAGGATAGGCTCCAAATGTCTTTTTATCGCACGTAATGGTATAACTATAGTGCGGAAACCTCAAAACGAGCAAGGAGACCATAACGATGTATCACAACGCCAGACAACCCTTGGATACACTGACATTTGTCCACTTGCTCGATTTTAAGGCATCCGCACCAAAACAGTGCCTGAATATGGGCCAAATTGGCATTGGAAATAGAGTTCATGTCCCCATCTCGCATAACCTGCCTAAAATCCTAGGGTATTCACATGTGCAATCACCTAGGGCCAGGTCTCGGCTACACAGTGATATACTTAGGTCTCTATGGTTCCCTTGTTCGTTTCTGCGAGAACGAGTATTACATGTTTCCTCGAGAATAATGCTCTTATTGTATTGATTTTGATGGTGATACGGTGCTAAGCTAATATCGGCTAACTCATCGGTTCATATATACCTTCGGGGGCTGATTGATCGGTCCTTATAATGCCATTTGACCCTAAATGTGGCATTTGACCCTAAATGTGGTGTGTAATATTTCTTAAGTATGAGATAGCAAAATACTACTAACAATAAAAGAACACATATGCAGATTGAGAAGAAACCATCGAAGAAAAGCATTAAGACATGTTTATAAATGATATGTCTACCCATATATATTGATATGATGCTGATACCGTGTCACTTAACGAATTACAGATATTCCTTTTGTTGTTTGCAGATGACACTGTTTTGTTTTCATACTCTGCTACTGGCCTACAAATACTCTTAAACAAGCTTCATGATTATTGCAAAAAAATGGAATATCACTGTTAATACCAAGAAAACTGTAGCAATGGTTTGTAAATTGGGAACTCGAGTTCAAAACATTGATAAAAATTACGATAATATAAGGCTTACTTGTGTATCAAAATTTACATATCTAGGAGTCACGCTATCTTAAAATGGCAAATTTTATCTGTCGCAAAAGACTTTATAATAAACTATTGGATTGAATTGAATTGTTAAAGTCCCATTTCTATGTGTCATAAAACGGGTTTTCACACAGTTCATGCTGACCTGTTAAATGTTGTCAGAAGCAGCACGTACATGTGAATTAACTTGTAGTGACAATATCGAAATAAGTTCACGCTCTTTTGTCGTTTTCTCACTTTGTAATTTGATACTAGTAGACACGTATCGATTGTGTTGTAAGTTGTAACCGTTTACCACCCGCATTTCCATACTATACCTAATTGACTAGCTATTCAGCTGTTTATATCTGAATTTATATACAGTCGAACCTCGTTATGTCGACTTTTTCGGGACCTAGTGAAAAAAGTCGAGATAACGAAAAGTCGACTCATCCGAATTACAAAAAAAATATCACTAATCCCAACACAATTGTCTTGTTAAATAATTTCGTCGTGAAAACAGCAAACTTATTATTGAAAAATAAAGTGAAACAAAAGAAGAATTATTTGTGTCAAATGTATTTCTTTTACGTTTATGGATCACACAAAACACATATAAAACCACAATTGCATACATTTGTACATTGTAAGATTTTATACCGGGTCCTTATCTGAATTGGTCGACCAGAGCAGTGGACATGTTTTATACAAAACCAAAGAGCTTGAGCAATAAATGTCTCTTTAATTAAATACATAAACAAACAACTTTAATTATTCGCACTTACCAATTTCATTTATGTATCCCCCAATTATGACAGTTTGTTATATTGACACGCACGGTATTTTGCGACATGCCGCAAACAGTCATGAATATTTTCACACCTACGTCTTGATCTACAGTTCGACATAAAGAACATAAGAAATGTGTGAAGTTCGACCACTGGGCCTGAAAAACGAGGTCGACATAGCGAAAAAGTCGAGATAGAAAAGTCGACACAAACAGATTTATTTTATATAGAATAAGTAGGAATAAATTCGGGACCGGAAAAAAGTCGACATAACCGGAAACAATCGGAACTCCTCGGCTAGTATCAAGATATGGCCTCGGATATAATACGGGTCGTAAGAAAATAGTCCATCATGGCCGACCAAGAAGATGTTCAAACAACCAAGAGATATGTTAGTCCAAAGACAGAATGAGGAGCGAACTTTTACCACTTATTTGTGTGTAAGTGTTATTTTTTATACTTATTGTATTTTAATAAAATATAAAAATAGTTTTAAAAGAGCCCTAATGAGAAACTAATTGGAAATGTCATTCATTCTTAGTGGGTGGGGTAAAGTCTTCTTTCATTTGACAGATTCTAATTTAGTAAATAACAATTTTGAAGCTCCAGTGATCAGTGGCAAAAATTAAGAAAACAAATACTCTTTGTTTTGTGTTTTTAATAACAAATAAGTCTGAATCTGACTTTACTTAGATCGATAATGGGTTAGACTTTCTTTCTCAGTGTATTTAATAATATTTATCTCATACATTTCATATCATTAACTTTAATTTTTTTATAATTAAAATTTACATTCTTTTAACCAAGGATGTATGGTTTATATGTCCGTAAGTGTTGGTAGCGAACAACTTAATGTAATGGCACAATTGAATACCTCGGCCCTGTTCACTAATATAGTTCTCTAAATAAATTAGATCTTCATTCTATTGGTTTAACAAAATGAGTTTGAACGCATAAACCCGCACACATTTCTTTCAAGACTAAATTCTTTGATATCCACCAGTGGTGGTGATGCAGAAACATTGAAAAATGCTGACATTTTTACTGTGCCAATGAAATGCAGACATTTAAATTTTAATCTTATTGTCATTTTCAGAGAAGAGTATGGTACCAGGGGTGCAGCTGACTCTGATTCCCGGCTTGTTCTAATGAAAAAAGGCAGATGAGGTAATGGTTGTGCTATTTTTGAAATTCGGACATTAATTTAACAGTCAAGTATCCTATTGGTTTAAGCCCAAAAGTACCTGCATGTTTGTACAATTAACCAACAAGGATTGACAGTATTAAAATATCAACATTGTAGATGAATTTAAACATGATAACAATTTCATTTCATATTCTTTAATTAACCAGTAGTCCAGAGCTAAAAGCTGCTCTCTCACAGATTGACAGTTCTTCTTGGTCATTCTTCAAAAGCCCAAAGGAGTAATTAAATTAAATTTACACATATAATTAATTATATGGCTTAAAGCAATAGCAAAAAAATATTTTCCAAACAATTGAAATCTGTTCTATTATGTGTGACCTTATATGACTAGTTGGAGGAATTTTTACCAAATTTTCAAACTTGTATATGAAAGACTGTGATCTGATATTATGTCAGCAGTCTAATATCACTGGTTTCCATACATTTGCAAAATAATTGCCAATTGGCTCGTTTAAAGACAAAAATAAAAAGTTGTCAGACCAGTAAAACTGTGAGGATGCAGCTTTAAATTGGTGTTGCACTTAATGTTTTGTGAATACTTTTCTGCTGTTGTACAGGCTTTTAAAATAATTGATCTGAAAATATAATTCCTATTATTGTTGTATTTTCTGTTTTCTATTTCAGGCACTGGAATCCGAATGTAATCAAAAAATGCCATTGTATGAGGATTGACCTGCAATGCATGGCAATCATCTTAACACAACTGCAACGCCTTCCTTGGAAAAATGAGTGCAAGATGGAAGCGTTCAGTGGAACATCTTGTCATCTCAAATATTTGATGACTTACATACTGATGTGAAGTTGAAGATAAAAGTCATCTGTTGGTCCGTGATTATTAAATAAATCCGAACATATATTTTAAAAGGGTAAAATGGTAAAGGATTTATATACGCTTTAAGCGGTTTTCCTATAATTTGGAGGGAAGATAACTACAAAAACAGAAACAGATGGCATCGGCAGACCAAATAAAGGAGAACTATTTTGTCCAGTTCAATTTTTAAGACTTCAGAAAATCTGTTAATAGGGCACATCCTTGCAAATGCCATATTGTAAACTGGGCTCTTTAAAATGTGAAAAGGTGAAAGTGGTCTAGAGGATGAGCCCCAAATTCAAGGTTGTGAGTTCAAGACCTCCAAGATACTTTCTCTTGACCTCAGGAAAAGGATGTCCATACTTGTTTCTTCTTAGGCAACAGACTTAAGAGTGATTTTGCAAGCTTCCAGCTTGCATAGCAATCTGATAAGGCATAAAATAAGATACTAGCTGACTTGCAAACAGTTTTTCCATTTGTGTTGATTTATTTTTCAGTCTGTTGGAATGTTTATTAGAAGTGATGCGCATTGCTTACTGCAACCAATATTTATTTTCTTTATTAAGTTAAATTTAACGAACACATAACATGACTTGTGATTTAACAGATGCATGTTTATTTCGTTGATTGTATGAGTTTATTTTCTCAAATGATGTAATAAAAGTTATTCTGAATGACTGTCCTTTTTTGTTTGAAGAAAATGTGTTGAGGTTTTGGCATAGCATAGTGTCATCATCATCATTACCATTGTTGTGTACAAATAAAACATTCAAAACAATGTATTAAAAACCAAACTGTCAAGCCAAGTACTCAAAGAGGCACAAGGATATTACTAAAGAGACCGGTAATACAATTAGACAAATAAAATGTAAAGAAAGATCTATAATTCTGACACATGGTAATGCTTTAAATAGTCCTCTCATTGTGTGCTTATGGTTAAAGTGGAGACATACAGTATATTTTGTAATGAAGACTTAAATTTGTATGGCAACTTAAAGCCATATATGGGGATTAAGCGCCAGAAATATTGTGAAGTCTCCCAAAAGACTCAATGCACTTAAAAAGCACAGAAATGAAAGTAAAAATGGGAGCAAAACCTAATTTATCATTAGTTTCACATTGGATTGCATACACATGGCTCTGCTATTACTTGACTTATATTAAAAATAAAATTAAGAGACATGTTGATCCAAACTGTAATTATTCTTGTTTGCATTTTATGGAGTTGGACATAAAAGAGTCATTTGGTGAAGAGTGATCTAAAGGCTAATTATTCAAAATAGATTAAGTATTATTGAAAAAAGTCTGGTATACATTGCTGAAAAGCTTAGTAACCTGGCTAAATATTTGTTTAAGGCTTTTATTTACAAAAAAAATAAAATCAGTTGAGTATCTTATCAGTTACTCTTTTGGTGTTGTTGTTTTTAATGAAAAATGACAATTTACTCAAAGATATTGAGACTAATAATTATAGATTTAGACAAGTATAATGTGTAAGGAAACTTCTAATGAGTGGGTTTTATCCACAGCCTAGGAGGTAAAGTAAGGCATGATCTGCCTTGAACAAATAAAATTTTAAGACAAGATCTGTCAACTTAGTGCACCAGTCAATTGTAACCCCCACCCACCCCAGGTCCGGGGGAATACTGGGGTTAACCAGGGGAAATGGGCCGTGTTTTTACCTATCAGGTGGCCCGGCAGTGCTGGTTGAATGCGGTGGTTTTATCTTCGCTTAAAATATAGAGGGGAATGGACCTTACCTAGAGTCCCTGGGGTGAGGGGGCATTTGGCAGGAATTTTGCCATTGGATTGTCCGCGCAGGGTGGGGATTTTAGCCGGGGTTAGCTGTACTGAAAGTCAAAGTCCCCACTATTCCCCAGACCTGGGGAGGCCGTGGTAACAATTGTCTGGTGCATATCCACATGAACGTTGCATTGGTACTCTAACAATTGAGCTTACTGCGTGGATAGTCACCGCCCCACCTCAACCCCACAGAACTGTTTACACAAACAAAATCTGCAGCCCAAACCCAATAATGCTGAAGTAAAGGCATGCATAGATTTCAGTTTGTAAAGCCGACTGGGTGCCAAGCTCACACCCATCCTACCACAATCCACAAAAGTCTGCACAATGCAATCAATGATTTTACAGAATAGTAATGTTGTTTTAATGGCAAGGCATGGTGTGCAAAATAACACGGCAAAGTATGACTTAAAACTTACATTTCATAGGGTATTCCTATAACTGTTGAGAAAATGTTGACATTTAGTCCATGCATGCATTTGATCCGATGTAATGATTCATGCATGCCATGAACCGTATGATCATTTCAATGACTGTCAAGTACATTTTCTGTGTGCTCACGATTTTTCTAGAGGAAATAGAGTGCTTCAACTATAAGAAAACATCTAAATATTTATAAAACGAACATTTTTTGAGGTTACAATAAATATTTTCTCTTAAACAAGCACATTTAATTTAACACAATCCATTTCCTTGTTGTTACAATGGGCATTCTTTACGCGGATTGAAAACGGTGTTAATCGCCGGCAGCCGCATCGCACTTTCGTATATCCTTACTACTATTTACGAGGTCTATCTCGAAGCTTGCCGGAGATGGCCGAGTTGTTACGATTGAACCGGAAAGTCGACTTATCCGACGTCGACACAGCGAGGTTCGACTGTATATGCATTTGGCTACGAACATGTTAATGTTTATGCCTAATAAAAGTTCTGATCTGGTCGGTTCATTATTCATAATATTGTTATACATTAACATTACCAATATTACTTTATTTAAAGCTGCACTCTCACAGATTATAAGTATCTTCCATGGCCGAGAGTGTAAGATAGGTTCATTCCGACCCGAGCGTAGGGTGTTTTGCGGAAACGAGGTTTACCGAGTTTCAGCAAAACACCCTGCGCGAGGGTCGGGATGAACCTATCTTACACGAGCGGCTATGGTAGATGCTTTTGCTCCCACCTCAGTTAAACAAAATTAAGTAAAAATGTATTTTTTGCCGGAACTCTTTTGTGCTTAGTGAAGATAATTGCGTACGGATATGATAATTCGTGGTTGTCATGGATATTCGCGCAGTGATTCAAAGTATGTAAATGGTCTGATCGGTCTTTAAATAGTTCTAAAAAGAGTGAAGCATTATTTCCTGAAATGTGCGTGAAAACTGTTTTCTGGTGACATTTGAAGCGAGAAATCATTAACTCGCGTTCTAAATACTGCCACCAGACAAGATTTCCATGATGCGCTACAGACGACAGTCTTCAACAAGGGAGGTAATTACAATGTGGTGACCATTAAAAGAAGTTCCATACGGGCATTTTATCTTCGCCCGTGGGCAAGATAAGAATTTCTAGCATGGTTACATTAATGGAACTACTTATCTGAGGTGGGAGAAAAACAGTTTTTAGGTTTTTGTTTTGAGAAAAGCAATTTTTTTGCGTAAATATCTGCAAACCAATGATAAAAGATCGCTGACAAAAGTAAATATAAATATCTGCGATTTAATCTTTGTCAGCAGTCTTATATAACTGGGTTCCATGCATTTTTGCAAAAAAATGGCTCGTTCCAATACATTTTTTTTAAATTGTTCAATCTGTGAGAGTGCAGCTCTAAGCTTCACTTGAGTTGTTATTTATATTGACTTCTTTGTCATGATGATCACATTAAGACGATATGCTATTGCATTTCAAGTAAATCGAGCGTGTTCAGTGTGTTTTTAAAATATAAAATCATTCAGTTTTAAAACATATAAAGATGGAAATTGGCCAATGGTCTGAGATGAAATAACTATGCTTTAATTCACTGCTATGTAATCGCTTCCGATTTGGTGTAATTTGCCCTATGAACCTGTAACAGCTATCGACGAGATAAAAAAGCAAACAATTACACATACCGCATCATTGGCTTAAGGGTCAGGGCGTTCGCTTACGGAGCGTGAGGTCGAAGGTACGAGCCCCAAGCCCTATGCATTGACATGACACTCTGTTCTGTGGTGCTATTGAAAGTGAATGTTAACAAATGCCAATCATGTTACAAAAGACCAGGAGTAAAGATTTTCATTAAGGTGTCTCATAAGTCTAGCGGGCTTGCCCGTAATTGAAAGCTGTGACACTCTAATAATTAAACAATCATTTCACTTTACTTTAATACTTATTGTCGGAACGCGTTCTTGTAACGAAACAAAAAGGACTTATTATTTAACAGAGCCACAACAAAAAAACATTTATCAAGTTATTATTGATTCAGCAAAATAGCGTTAAAAGTTCTTTTTTCCGCAATGAAGTAGTTTCATATCAATATGTTTATCTGACTTTATCATTAACAACACTAGTCATGTAATATTATGTTTAGCGAGTTTGCACACCATAGATTAACCGTTCTTTATTGACGACATACCAACAATATTTTATGTCCTTTAAACAAATATACAATGATACTTTTTATGTCCTCTAACCGATTATACAATGATACTATTCATGAAACTCATACTTTATAAATCAATTTTTAAATATTAAGTAAGTCAGTTCGAAAACTATAATTGATAATAAATTAACCAGGTAAAAAGAATTAAATGAACTAATTTCAATCATATCTCTTTGAATAGAAATAGCATCGTAGTTACAGAACAGAACACGGAAATCCCCCATATAATTTTCTTTGTCATGTGTTTGACATTCTGGTCGCGGCCGCGCCCTTTTTTATCAGCGTTTCAAGTCCGCCGCTACAAACTCCCCTCCGCCAACACCAACTTTTATACCGCCACAACCACATCACTTCCTCCGCCAACACTTCATATACCGCTGCCACCATTACCATCCCTTTCTCCACCACCACCACCTCTTATACCGCTACCACCACACCACTCATGCAACACCATCTTTTATACCGCCACCACCACCACCCTTTCTCCACCACCAGCTTTTATACCGATACCACCACATCCTCTCCCCAACCACAACATTATATACCAACACCACAACATACTCTCATCCACCACCACCTCTTATACCGCCTCAACCTCCTCCCCTCCTCTACCACAACCTCTTATACCGCTACCACCACACCTCTCCTCCAACACCACCTCTTATACCGCCTACACCTTCTCCACCCTTCCTCCACCACGATCTCTTATTTCGCCTAAACCACCACCACCACCACCACCACCACCACCACCACCACCCTTCCTCCGCGACCTCCCTTTCTCCACCGCCACTCTTCCTCCACCACAACCACCCTTCCTCCACCACCACCTCTTATATCGCCACCACCAGCACCCTTCCTCCACCGCCATCACCCTTCCGCCACCACCACCTCTTTTACCATCACCACCACCACCACCACCACCACCCTTTCTCCACCACCACCTCTTATATCGCCACCACCACCCTTCCTCCACCACCATCATCCTTCCTCCACCACCACCACCATCTCTTATATCGCCACTACCACACCCTTCCTCCACCATCCCCCTACTCCACCACCACCCCTTATACCGCCATTACCGCCTCCCTTCCTCAAACCTTCCCTACAGTTAAACCGCCACCTCCACCTCCCTACCTCCACCACCACCTCTTATACCGCTACCAACACATCCCAACCTCCACAACCACCTCTTATACAGCCGCCACCACCTCTCTTCTACCACCACCACCTTTTATACCGCCACAACAACCCCTCATCCACCACCACCTCTTATACCCCTACCAAAACCACCCTTCCTTCACCATCCCCCCTACTCCACCACCACCCCTTATACCGCCATTTCCGCCTTCCTTCCTCCAACACTATCTATTAAACCGCCACCTCCACCTCACTACCTCCACCACCACCTCCCTTCCTCCACCGCCACCTCTTATACCGACGCCACCACCTCCCTTCACCACCACCACCTCTTATACCGCCACCAACACCCCTAATTCACCACCACCTCCCGCCCTCCTCCACCACATCCCTTCCTCCACCACCACCTCTTATACCGCCACCACCACCTCCCACCCTCCACCACCACCCCTTATACCGACTCCACCACCTCCCTTCCACCACCACCACTTCTTATCAAGCCACCACCACCTGCCTTCCACAAAACCTCTTATATCACCACAACCACTATCCCAATTCAACCATAACCCCTTATACCGCCACAACCACCTCCCTTCCACCACCACCTCTTATACCGTCACCACCACGTCTTATACCGTCAAAACCACAACCACCACCTATTTTACCGCCACCACCACCCCTCACACACCACATTCTCTAATACCGCCACCACCACCTCTAATCCCGCCACAACTACCTCCCTTCATCCACCACCATCTCTTATACCGCCACCGCCACCACCACCTCCATTCCTCCACCACCATCTCTTATATTGCCACCACCACCTGCCTTCCACCACCACTTCTTATATTGCAACCACCCCCTCCCTTCTACAACAACCTCTTATATTGCCACCACTACCTCCCTTCCACCACCACCTCTTATAATGCCACCACCACCTCCCTTCCACCACCACTTCATATATTGCCACCACCACCTCCCTTCCTCCACAACCACTTCTTATATTGTCACCGCCACCTCCCTTCCTCAACCACCACTTATCATATTGCCACCACCACCTCCTTTCCTCCACCACCACTTCTTATACTGCCACCACCACCTCCATGCCACCACCACCTCTTATACCGCCACGACCACCTCCCTTCCTCCAACACCATCTCTAATGCAGCCGCCAACACCTCCCTTCCACCACCACCCCTAATACCGCCACCACCACCGCCACGACAACCTATTATACCGCCACCACCTCTATACCGCCGCCACCACCACCTCCCTTCCACCACCACCTCTTATACCGTAACCACCACCGCCACGACCATCTATTATACAGCCACCACCTCTTATACCGCCGCCACCACCACCTCCCTTCCATCACCACCTCTATACCGCCACCACCACCGCCACGACCACCTATTACACCGCCACCACCTCTTATACCGCCGTCACCACCACCTCCCTTCCACAACCACGTCTTATGATGCCACCACCACCTCCCTTCCACCACCACTTCTTATATTGCCACCACCACCTCCCTTCCACCACCACCTCCCTTCCACCACCACTTCTTATATTGCCACCACCACCTTCCTTCCACCACCACCTCCCTTCCACCACCACTTCTTATATTGCCACCACCACCTCCCTTCGACCACCACTTTTTATATTGCCACCACCACCTCCCTTCCACCACCACTTCTTATATTGCCACCACCACCTCCCTTCCACCACCACCTCCCTTCCACCACCACGTCTTATACTGCCACCACCACCTCCCTTCCACCACCACCTCCCTTCCACCACCACCTTCCTTCCACCACCACCTCTTATATTGCCACCACCACCTCCCTTCCACCACCACCACTTCTTATATTGCCACCACCACCTCCCTTCCACCACCACCTCCCTTCCATCACCACCACTTCTTATATTGCCACCACCATCTTCCTTCCACCAACATCTCCCTTCCACCACCACCTTCCTTCCACCACCACCTCCCTTCCACCATCATCTCTTATACCGCCACCATCTCTCTTCCTCCACCACCACCTTTTAAACCGCCACCACCACCCCTCATCCAACACCACCTCTAATACAGCCGCCACTACCTCCCTCCCTCACCACCTCTTATACCGCCACCACCACCTCCCGCCCTCCACCACCACCTTTTAACCCGCCACCACTCACCCCTCATCCAACACCACCTCTTATACAGCCGCCACTACCTCCCTCCCTCCATCACCACCTCTTATACCGCCACCACCACCTCCCGCCCTCCACCACCCCCTTTTATACCGCCACCACCACCCTTCATCCAGCTACTACTACTACTACTACTACTACTACTACTACTACTGCTGCTGCTGCTGCTGCTGCTGCTGCTGCTGCTGCTGCTGCTGCTGCTGCTGCTGCTGCTGCTGCTGCTGCTGCTGCTACTACTCCTACTACTACTACTACTACTACTACTGCTGCTGCTGCTGCTGCTGCTGCTGCTGCTGCTGCTGCTGCTGCTGCTGCTGCTGCTGCTGCTGCTGCTGCTGCTACTACTACTACTACTACTACTACTACTACTACTACTTCTACTACTACTACTACTACTACTACTACTACTACTACTACTACTACTACTACTACTACTACTACTACTACTAATACTACTACTACTAATACTGCTACTATTACTACTTACTACTACATGTACTTACTACTACTGCTACTACTACTACTACTACTACTGCTACTGCTACTGCTACTGCTGCTACTGCTACTGCTACTGCTACTACTACTACTACTACTACTACTACTATTACTACTACTATTACTACTACTACTACTACTACTACTACTACTACTACTACTACTACTACTACTACTACTACTACTACTACTACTACTACTACTACTACTACTACTACTACCACTACCACTTCTACTACTACTACTACTACTACTACTACTACCACCACCACCACCACCACCACCACCACCACTACCACTACTACTACTACTACTACTACTACTACTACCACCACCACTACTATACTACTACTACTACTACTACTACTACTATTACTACTACTACTACTACTACTACTACTACTACTACTACTACTACTACTACTACTACTACTAGTAGTACTACATGGTTTTTTTTTATCGTTTTCTGGTGTTAAATCAGCAGGCTAAGTGTTCATAATTTGTGAGAAAATCGCGGTAAAAGAGAAATATTTTCTGTTAATTAATAATGAAGTCGTACACAGGAGTCATTTTACATAAAGCAAGTTAGTGCATTTCGATGTTGTCCGACACCGTATTAGATTTCTTGCTTTTTCAAGCACCCAGGCGCAATAGGCACTGTAATAATGTAATAAAGCTGATAAACCTCGTAGGTATAGACGCCAAGCGTCTCGCAGATTTTACCGGTGTATCAATATTTGTTCGATATTATAACGCCTAGCGCCTCGCCAACGCCTAGGTTGGCAGGTTAACGTACTCTATCACACCCCATGGAACCTGATTATTACACATTTCCATATATCACACACTCACATTTCTGTGAAAGTGCTACAGTGTTCTCAGCGGTAGATCTGCTTATCTAGGCCTACTAACAGTAAAAGTGTCACACTGTGGGTCATTATAACCTCGTCAATTTTGAATTTGCCAATACATCTGGTAGTCCAAATAATTGAACGTTTACGGATTTGTTTACGTTTTTTGATATGGCAAATCCTTCACGTACAAATTGTTTAGCATCAAAAGTGGGTAGTTATTCCGATCGGGATTCCGTGTTAAAGCATTTAACATCTAAACAATATCATAAAAACAAGAAATATTACCAGATTATGTTATTTTATATCAGTTCCATACATAAAA